>NW_008825111.1:1540069-1550374 GCF_000699105.1 Pygoscelis adeliae
CTGAGGCGCTTAGGGACATGGTTTAGTGGGCATGGTGTTGTTGGGTTGACGGTTGGACTCGATGATCTTAGAGGTCTCTTCCAACCTTAATGATTCTATGATTCTATAAATTCCAAGTGCCCTGATAGACTGTTATTTCAACATAGAAACAAATGCTGATGTCCATTTATAAATGACCTTCACATTCTTTGCTTTGCTGACAAGTGCTTTAGCCCATATGTTTTTTCCTGCCCTTTAAATGCTAATGAAAGGTGAGATGCTACTACCCTTTTTGAACATCTGTGGGACTCAGATAAGCAGCAAAATTGAGTAAGGTGTGGGGAGAGCAGTATTAAGTAAGGTGATCCTTCCCTTTATCCCATTTAGTGCATTCATTGAGTTTTGAGGGTCATGTCTGGGAATTTTGCGACCCCTTTGTTGCCTTCAGAAGGATGCATTGGGATATGGTGTGATGGTAGCAGTGCAAGGCTTGAAGGGCTGGGCTCTGCTACGGTGCCTTTGCTGTCCCCTGACACACAGGGCGGCTCAGCATGGTGGTGTTACTGCAGGGAGGGAGATCACCACTACCTTCTTTGTCCTGGTAAATGTGCCCTTGAGCACTACATATTAGGACTCTCTTGCAGGATTTTGCACTGCCTACATGGTGGACTTGGCAGTGCTAGGTTACCGGTTGGACTTGATGATCTTAAAGGTCTTTTCCAACCTAAACGATTCTGTGATTCCTATGATAACTTTCTTCAAATGCACTGTAAGAATATATTTGAAATGTATAACAAAAATACAGGATTCTTTGCCCTGCCTTCAGCTAAATGTATATCCAATAGAAAATCAATTTATTTTGTCAGTATTATTCATCCAGAAGTATATTCTGTTTCTGCAAAATGATTAGCAACCCAGCCTTCTGTTGGTATATGCACATCCAAACTAGATAATCGTTAATATAATAGTTGCTATTATGTGCCAGTCAAATATTAATGAAGTGCTAAGTGTTCAAAATATTAATATTACATTCTATAGTGTCCAAAATCTAAGGCAGATAGATTTATAATGTGAAGATTACAGGAATATATATGGGGTTACATTATCAGCAAAATAACTCTGCCTTTGCCCAAAACCAGACACATTCTGGAAGGGTGTAACAGCTGGTAAAAAAAACCAAACAAACAAAAAAACCAAACACTAGCTGGAAATAAGCTCTTCACCAAGTCAGCGCAACCGGTGCAAGGAAGCAGCTAGGAAATCGGCAACCTCCTCCTTTCTGGCAAGGCAGCATAAAGCTTGACTTCTGTCTCGCCTAGAAGATAGCTTAAAACTATCTAAACTGATCTACTGCTAGACATTTATAGATGTGTAGTAAAAATTTCTAGTAATTTAAATTACTCTCTCTGAGAGAGTAATCTTCCCAGTTAAAGGGTAAGTTCCTCTTTGGTTTGTATTGCTAATGCTATTATTTTAGACTATTCAATCCATTTATGTGTCATCATCAAGATACAACGCGGTTTCACCATGCTGCTGTATTTCTGCTAGTCAGCCATGGCCATGCTGCCTAATGCACGACACAAAATAACAGTTGTGATAATGTAGAGCCAGTGAAGCCAGACTCCATGTGTTTGTGTCTGCAGTTAGATGTCCTGTACAGGTACTCCGGTCTTTAATATGGGATGAGCTCATGTTGCATTCTTTGTCCTCAGTGAAGCCACCACGTGAGCATGTTCTGCTTCCCCTCAACCCACCCACCAACTTAGCCTTTTGATGTCATCTCGAGGCCTCTAGTCCTTTGTCAGATGGAACAGGAATTGGCTAACAAAGTCAGAAATTATTGCAAAAGGCAGGAGTGCACAGCTGATATAAACTCATTTCCCTAGAAAACCAAGCCCTAAAACTTGTCTCTATTTTTAAAAATGAGTTGTGGCATCTGTTCTTAGAACATCAGTAATGGTCCTCTGGTTCATACCCATCCAACCCTTTCCAAAATTCTAAATAAAAAGTTATTGGAGAGTGAAGGAGCATCTTGAGAGGAATACACACTGGTTTGTGGTTGAGTTAAAAGAAAAAAAAAAAAAAGCCCTTAAAATACGTAAAGCGATACTGAGTGAAGAAGGAAAAACATTTTCTTCTGTGACTACAATTGTATACTAAAAGCTATGCTAGTATAGATTGGGGTTTTTTTGTGCGTTGTAATATGGACTTCATATTGAAGTACCAGCTATTTTCACTAAATTTAGTAAATTTGTGAGCAGAATTATTTGTAAGCATTTGGATACTACAGTGATGGAAGTGGATGAAGTACTCTATAGGTGGGTTTAAAAGAACGAGTTATGTAAGGACATGAAACTTGACTGATAAACTGTCAGTCGCTAAAGTTGGTACAAAATTACCTCTAACTAAGAGAGGAAGGACTGGAGGACCTGCCTTTAACTTTGCTCTCCATTTCTCTACCCCTTCCCCGCTGGCTCTGGAACCACAGCAGAATCAAGGTGCTCGGCACTCCCACAGACACTGCATCATACATGTGGTGCAAAACCACAGCTATTCTTATACAGAATAAACTAGAGTTCTAGGCAGAAAACATTAGAGGAAACATAGGAAAATAGGCTTTGGTGGACATCTTCTAGAATGCTGTGCAAGATAAGGATTTGAACTTAAGTAGAGCCAGAGCAAGCTGTCAAAGGAAGAAGAGTTAAGGGAAATGAGAGAAAGTGAGAGATGATAGAAAGGCTGAAATCTTTACCAGTATGGCTAAAAACAACTGCAGAACAAACTCCGATAGGCAACCACAGCATATAAAAAGAGGCTAAAGGTTAAATTGCATCTGTCTACAACAAGGTGATAAATTGAGTACATCTACTTATATGTGTTAACAAAGGAAGGGTTCTACCTACAGCAGTGTTCCTCCAGTATGGAGCATCTGCAGGGCTACGTGACCTTTACAACTTAAAGCTTAGCCAAGGATTAGTTCTGATAGATTAGCCATGCGGTGGTGTTTCTTTGTATATTAAGACTTAAAATAATTTCAATATTTTTCTTTCCATTAAGTTTAAGAAATTACAGTATTTATGAACATTACATGAAAAATTATACTAAATACTATTTTAATTGGTGTAATACATAATATTTTCAGTAATTATTTTTAAATCAGTGGGTTTTTTTTAAAACACCCCCCTACACACCTTAACACTAGTTCCTTTTCAGTTTTAATTCTCAGCTCGCTGTCCAACAATGAAATGATACAGAAAGATCTCTCTTTTTCAGAAAGACCTGAAAGGAAACTTAGTGCAAGCCAATTAACTTTTTTTCCTTTAGAATTTGTATTCAAGGCACATAATTTGGGCAGAACTTCTAAGAGCAAATAATAGTTGAATTGCATGACAGCTGGTTCTTTGGGCGGGACCATAGTATAGAAGAACCATCCAGTTTTAGGTGAGTCCAGCATAAAGAAGTTTAGCATCTGGTTCTCGTTAGAGTCTACCAAAATACTTCCCATGTCCTGGCAAGAACACCAAACAGTTGTTTGCAACCAGCTTGATCCATGGTGTGGAAACTGTTCAGACAGCCACACTCCTGCTTCTCTGGCTCCTGAACGAAACCAGAGGAGAGCAGGGCTTCTGAGGGGGCTGGAGTTCCACCTGTACCTGTAGGCAGCAAGCTTGTGCTCTAGCCACTGATACCTGAGACACTGGGCTGTTTGATTTCATGCTGGAACATTGAAGGAGCACTTGCACAGCTAGATACCTACTGGGAGGCAAGCTAATTGGTCTGGCATTCACCCGAGTGCAGTCCTGCCACACTATATGCTCGTGCTTGACCGTGTCCTAACTTGGGTACAACATCATCAGGGGACTTTCCTGGCCAAGGTCCTGGGCTTGTGCTTGAGCCCAGCAATGTTTAAATAGACTTTGTGGTGGTATTTTTTGGATTTTTTTTTTATACTCTAATCTGTCTAGTTCTTTGCATGACTCCCATCACTGTATCTGATCGTGGCCTAGCATTTGTGCTTTACTTCAAGGTAATGTGTATACCAAATTACGTGTTAATGAATGACAGATAATAAGTAGTTGAAGTCAGCTGCATTTAAAATAAGTTTCCTGAATATATATGCTGACTCTATGCATCCCACCATGATCAAAATATGGTCTTCCACCAATTCCATGAACAACAAAAGTGACATGGTTGAACTGTAAGTTTCATCTTTCTTGTTCGGTCATGTGAAACCTCTCTGGCACACATATCAGTCATTTAACCCTGACCTTTGTAGATGTGCACACTCCTCTTTCAAAATACATTTTTGCGGTGGTAAACCTTACAGCACTTAGTTCAGCTCAATGCCCCCAGCTCCCTACTCCAGATCTTGAACGGAATGAGAGAGCTTGCAGGAGCGGTCTGCCATGTGAAGGCTTCCTAGATGCTCCTTCTGGTGAGACCGGAGTTACTACCGGAAGAGCTGCGTGAAACCAAATGTCAGTTCTGTTGACTCTAAAAATGAATGACTACGTCTTGACAGTGTCTATAATTTTGGATAGAGAACAAAGTAAAATCATGAAACCACCACCACAGATGCCTTTACTGAATCTCTCTCTCTTTTTTTTCTTCATCTTCTGCAATATTGAACTGCTTTCTAAAGACAAATATGTGGGAAATAAAAACAGTGAAATGTAGGAGTATTATCAAATCCTTTTAACTGGGAAGCGCTCTGCATAGGCATTGACTGTTTTCTTAGGTAGTCTCAGTCACATTCTGACACTTGTCCTGAAATACTACATCGTTCAGGACATGGGCACTCCCAGAAATGAAAGGCCTCTGAGAGGAAGCATGTAATATTTGAGTCTAACAATTAAGAACATTTTCAAAGAGCACAAATAATTATTTGTGGTCCCTACTTCTGCAACAGTAGCTTTGCCTTATGAAATAGGAATTGGAATCATCTTGTCTCACTGCATCCATCTCCAAGTTAAACATCTAGTTTAAGCTGGTTGTCCCGTGTGATTCGACCCACCCACCTGATATCTGTTTAAGATGTGATAGTGACATCCCTCTCCACTGGCTAGAGAAAAAGCCTACACAACCATTATGAACTACTAACCTAGCTTTATATAGTCATAGTTAGGTGAGACGCACTTCATCGCTGCTCTCTAGCAGTATGAGGAAAAAAATTCAAATTGCTTCATGCTAATCTATACCATAACACAGTGGAGAACTGGAGTCTGGCTTTCAGACTTGTATTACTACCACTGCAGCTCTGGTCTGGGAACTGTGGGTACGCTGCTTCTCTGAAGACTGGGCTCTAAACATCTAGGAAATTACATGAATTTAAACAATAGTTGAAATTATATGGAATCAGGGTAATATCCCAAACAATATATGAATCTCTCTGTTACAGACTGTGTAACAGACTGTGTAAAGTGCTTTTCCTACAGAAAGCTAGAGAATGAAAAAAAAAAAAAAAAGGAAATTCTCAGGAACTAATTTTGAATGAGATTTCTGTCTGCAAATATTGTATTGCCCATCTCAAAATCAATTTTATTTAGTCATCCTCACAAATGACATTTTTAAGGAAAGAAAGGAACGGAAGAATAATTACAAGTTAGTCATATTACAAAATGAATAATTTATATGTTCAGTTGTTAAATATTTATTTTATTAAATGGAGCATGCAAAATAGCAGTGAGTTTCTCTTCTGACCAGAAGATTATTTCTGTGGTTTTGACTCCTTGGAGCTTTACAGATTTGGCTTTTTTAGTCTGAGTGGAAGCTGAAAGAGTCTGATCGGTGTCTCTACAGACTTGGAACTCTGGCAGCATCCCAGAATATTTCAACCACTGCTGAACAAAACATTACACCTACCCGTATGGCTCATTTGGAATATGACCCACAAGCGTGACTGGAGAAGCAGTCAGCTGCACTTGTGAAGGGTGAATAGTATGTTACAAGGGAGACCGTCTAAAAGATATCTACGGTGTCCAACCTGAGCAATCCCTAAGAAAGTGGTTATGCCTGCTTTCCCTTTTAAGTATTGTACATTAGAGGAAGATCATGAAACCTGAATTACGTGCTAGTTAAGGGATTGCATTAGCGCTCCAGGGCCAAATCCTGTCCTCATGTCTGTATGCATTGTTTTGAATTCAGGAGTCTTGGGAGCTACTTGTATGTTCATCTGAGAAAGGAATTTATCGTTCTTTGAGTTGCAGTGGTTGTGTATAGAAAGGTGCAAATTAAATTGGTACGGCTGTTAAAAATGAGGGAGAACCTGTCGCCAAAACAAATGGTCATCTAACTTCACAGGTATATGGAACATATCTTGAAACCAAACAGTTCAGGGCAATCCCTGACACAATTTCTCTTGCTAGTTTAAATTTAATCTCTTGTTTTGTTTAAATTTAGCCTTTGTTTTGTCCATGTAGATGTCCTCTGAGGTGTTAAAGACTGTGGCACAAGGAACATACAGGAAATTCAAAACCTCTATTTCATATAAATGTGGTCGCTGGTAGAAGATGTAATTAGTAATTGATTCAGTGTGAAACCAGTGTAACTTGAGGTCAGGTGGCATACTGGACATATGTAAGTCCATGAGCCCTGATGTTATGCACCGAAGAATGCTGAGGGACCTGGCTGATGTCACTGTGAGGCCACCCTTGATAATCTTTGAACAATCGTGGCGACTGGGAGAAGTGCGTGAGGACTGCAGGAAAGCAGATGCCACTGCTTTCTTCAAAAAGGGCACGAAGGAGGACCCAGGGAACTGCAGGCTAGTCAGCCTCACCTTGATTCCTGAGAAGGTGATGGAATAATCCTGGAAACCATTTCTAGGTAGGTGAAGGACAAGAAGGTGATCGGAAGCAGTCAGCATGAATTCACCAAGGGGAAGTCATGTTTAACCAACCTGATAACGTTCTACAATGAAATGATTAGCAGGGTAGATGAGGGGAAAGCGGTGGATATTTTCTACCTTAACTTTAGGAAGGCTTTCAATGCTGTCTTCCATGAACTCCTCATAGAGAAATTGTTGAAGTATGGGCTGGATGAGGAGACAGTGAAATGGATTGAAAACTGGCAGAACAGCAGGGCTGAGGGTGGTAGTCAGGGGTATGAAGTCTTTTTGGAGATGTGCACTGTGCACGCTAAACTAGTGTATGGTGTGTACACTAATGGTGTAACCTAGGGGTCAATACTGGGCCCAGTCCTGTTTGATATCTTCATTAATGATCTGGATGATGGGGCAGAGTGTAGCCTGATGACACAAAACTGGGAGGAGTGGCTGACAGGCCAGAAAGTTGGGCAGCCAACTGGAGGGACATCGACAGGCTGGAGAAATGGGTCAACAGGAACCTCATGAAGTTCAACAAGAGGTGCAAAGTCCTGCACCTGGGGAGGAACAACTCCATGCACCAATATATGCTGAGGGCCAACCAGCTGGAAAAAATCTTTGCAGAAGAGGACCTGCAGGTCCTGGTAGACACCAAGTTAAACATGAACCAGCAATAGGCCCTTACAGCAAAGAGGGGCAACAGTATCCTGGGCTGCGTTTAGAAGATCATTGCCAGCAGGTCAAGGTGGGGGTGATCCTTCCGCTCTACTCAGCACTGGTGAGACACATCTGACGTGCTGGATCCGGTTCTGGGCTCCCTAGTACAACAGAGACATGGACATACTGGAGACAGCCCAACAAAGGGCCATGAAGATGATTAAGGGACTGGAGCATCTCTCATATGAGGAAAGGCAGAGAGAGCTGGGACTGTTTAGCCTAGAGAAGAGAAGGCTCAGGGGATCTTATCAATGTATGTCAATACCGGAAGGCAGAGTGCAAAGATGACAGAGCCAGGCTCTTTTCAGTGGTACCTAGTGACAGAACCAGTGACAATGGGCACAAAGTGAAGCACAGGAGGCTCCGTCTGAACATCAGGAAACACTTTTTATTGTGAGGGTGACTGAGCACTGGCACAGGTTGCCCAGAGAGGTTGTGGAGTCTCTATACTTGGAGATATTCAAAAACTGTCTGGACACAGTTCTGGGCAACATTGCTCTAGGTTACCCTGCTTGATCAGGGAGGTTGGACAAGATGACCTTCAGAGGTCCCTTCTAACCTCAACCATTCTGTGATTCTGTGACTTTATTGTTAATCTTGTCTGAACATTTATATTCTAACCCTCCTCTTCTCGGTCCTGATAGCATTTCTGGGGCAGAGATTAATTTATAGGAGGGAGACATGTAACAAAATGTTGACAGAGTAATGAAATAGGAAGATCCATTTAAATCTTTTGAGGAGGCAGTAATTCACATTTGATTGAAGCTTATGTATGGACGGATCAAAAAATCAAACAAACTGAATGCTTTAATACAGTTATAGGTGGTAAATGTACACAGATACTGTACACAAAGTTGACAAGTTTGGCTGTGTATAAGGAAAAGAGAGTTCTCAGGAGTCCTCTCATGAGAATTTTTTACATTAGGCCCTTGGAAACAGGTATTGGTGTGTGTTTCACATGGAGGCTGCATAAAAATCCTCGTGGTTTATAAACTTGCTTTCACTTTTCATGGTTTGAGGCTGTCTGGGTAAAAAGTGAAGTCTGCAGGTTTGGGATATCCTTTTGTTGAGCTTTTGTGGAAATATAAATGCTGAGAAGTCATGAAGTGATAATAGCAAGGTCACATAAGCAGCCTTATCTTTCCTGTTTAGCAGTTTAATAATGAACTGTATACTGTTTCTCTGGGATTAACCCACTATCTCTGCCCACGGGATTGTCACTTGCAGAGTGATTCCCATGTCATTCAGTGGCCCAAATGTGGGATGGATCACATCAGTGATTGAGGCTGTGTGTGAAATGCTCCAAACATGGTTCCATAAATCTGGAAAGTTTCTGCCTCAGCTCAATTTGTTCTATATTTAACTAAATTTGAAATGTAACAAGGAATCTTTCTCAATTTTCCCAAAACTTTTCATTATGCTTGATTTACTATTTCACACACACATGTAATTCTACTGAAAACAGTTCAGGGAGGATTTCTGATGTGGAATACATACATCTCTTGGGGGCTAAAGACTAATATTTTCACCCTAAAATGCTCTCCTGGGCCAGGAGTAGTGTCAGTTTGAAGCCCTCATGGGCCTCAGACAGCCTGGGGCCTCCCATGGTCATTCTGGGTTCCCCACCTCCTCCAGCCACAAGGTCACCAGAAGTTTCTTGATTCCCGCAGTTGGTTGCCATCAGCTGAAAAGTGACTCTCTGACTCCTGTGCTGCTGCCTTCTCTCCTCCCCTGTTTTTTATATGGAAATACAAAAACATCTAGAAAATTGTGCAAACTCGGAATATTCTCATTTGTTGAAGTGGTGACTCCTTTTCTTCTTTTTCTGTCTTTTTTCTTGGTTGCTTTTCCTTATTTTCTGTTCTATGTATATTTTATCTTTTTATTATCTGATGCTTATTGTTCTAATTTGTTTTCCTCCCAGCAAATCTGCAGGCTTTGTTCAGGCTGCCTCTGCTTTCGGGGAGGCCAGGAAACTGTCTCATTCCCTGCTACCTTCATTCCAGGCTTGGGATTTCAGCCAGCTTCCTTTCCCTCATTGCCGCTGCCTGAGTTTGGGTGGGCTCCTAGATGTGGGATGTTCAGCTGGCAATGTTTTTTTTCCCTCCCTCATCACACGTGGTTTCAATTTGATGGGTTTGTTTTTCAAGACTAATAGTACTGCTTTTCTACTGCAAGTAAGCCAAGAAGCTCAGGGATGAAAGGGGCTCTCCCAGGAGAGCCTGAGAGATGGCCAGAATGAGGTGTGCATACGGTGTGAAAAATGCAGACAAACTCATTTTTTTCCTTTGTAAGTCTGGCCCAAGTTCTATTCGCTGTTACACCAACAGAAGTCTCAGAAGACTCCCTGTGTCTGATTTAACGTGCCACTTGGGTGGAATAGCATCCTAAAGCACCAGGGTGTCAGCCTGGCTAATTTTAGATAAGGTTTTGGTCACCCTTTCACAGGCAGTGTTTGTGGATAGATGTCACACATTTACCACTTCTTTCCTTGCCCAAACTTAACAAAGACAAAGTTGTTCCTCAAATGTAGCAACTAAAGCACACGCGCAGTCTTACTCTTTTTTAACTAATTCCTCTGTGTTTATTGATGTCTTTTGTTTTTGCATTCTAGATCAAGATAGAGAAGGAGCTTAGCAGCCTGTACAAGAGAATGTTTGAACCTCTCCATGTGCCTCCAGAGCTCTTCCAAAGACTAACTGGACAATTCTGCAACATTCAGAGTTTAAAGACGGGTCAAGCCTATGCTGCAGAAGATAAAACATCGGTTGATGATAGGCTAAGCA
>NW_008825111.1:1550393-1555106 GCF_000699105.1 Pygoscelis adeliae
GGGGAAGTAGGTTCTGTAAAACTTGGGGACAGCCTTATGTGTTGTGTGATGGTTGAATAGATTAGAAAGTTGTTGAGCTTTTTGTTAGCTTTTTAAATGTTACTGGTTGTAGCATGTTATGGTCTAGAGCCAAATAGTCTATAGCCATAGACTATTTTGTGACACGGTTTTCAAATGACAGTGATGTCTCTTAGTGGGAGCACATTGTGCCTCCACTTGTGTGTGCAGCCGCATGGATTTTAATGGGAATTTGATTTGCATAAGACCAAAGGCAGTGTCTTCCAGAACAAGCAAGAGATTTGTTTGCGTCTTAGATATCTAAGTCTTCTCAGTGCATTCTCAGGTTTTAAGGTTAAAAAATATTGTGCATGAGGGAAGGAAAAAATATCCCTCCAGTAGACTTTAAGACAACAGGCCTGTTGGAATTGATTCATTGCACGTGTACGTGCAAGCAGAGAGGGGCAGGTACACTGCTCAGAGGCTGACAGGACCCAGGTGAGAAAGGGTAAAATAAATGCCCATGGCCAGGCTGTAATCTCGAAGCTCTTGCTGAGTTCCGGCCAATATTTTAACCGGTTTCTGTTGATGGCAACAGTGACATCAGGTTTCATTGTTTTTCTTTGAAGTCATTAGCTGCTCATTAGATATATGCTCTAGATATAAGGAAGAAACTTTTTACGCTGAGGGTGGTGAAGCACTGGCACAGGTTGCCCAGAGAGGTGGTGGCTGCCCCATCCCTGGAAACATTCAAGGGCAGGTGGGACGGGGCTCTGAGCAACCTGATTTATTTGAAGATGTCCCTGCCCACGGCAGGGGGGTTGGACTAGATGATCTTTAGAGGTCCCTTCCAACCCAAACTATTCTACGATTCTGTGATTCATTACTGCAAAGCTAGTTATCTAAAGGAAGCCTGATTCTGGTCTGGCTGTATAGCATAACCCTGCAGACCTTTTTCATTTTGAATAGCAACGTTCTGAGAATACACACCATGTCTGGCAATTCGAATTGGCTGGCAGCCTGTTCTGCTTGGAATCAGTGGAGGTTTAGGCAGAAAATAGGTTAGCTCTGGGGCTGAAATTCCAGCAGATGAACATATTTTTGCCTGTTACCTGCTGCATTACCACTGTCAATAATCATATCCAAATTTAGATTAAATTAATCAACCTCCATGACTTTAAAATGTTGTTTCATACATTTTTATTTCCAGAATGAAGGTGTCTTATCGAGGGCATTTTCTGCATAATATTTACCCCTGTGCCTTTATAGATTCTCCTGAATTTCGATCAACGCAGATGAACCGGGGTGAAAAATTCCAGGTACACTTCAGTTTAAATGTCACTGGATATGAGCTGATGAGATCATTGAAAAACAGAGTATAAATTTGATCAACAGTGAACTACTTGACTTGCATAATTTTGCTAGCTTTCTAGTACTGGTGTTTCATGATGCACCATATCAAGAATAACTTTTAAAATGAAATGCTGCAAAACAGTATTATGATGTTGTTCGCAGAGCAGTCTGGCTTTTGTTATTCTGTTCTCTTTTACTGTTTCCAAGTTTATTTTGTGTTAAGAGGTTATTCAGGACAAATAGTTTAAGAGGTAGCTTTACTGGAAAAAGAGGTGATGTGAGCAGTCTCATCGCTGGTTCAAAAACAAAAGGAAAAATAATTATTGTAATATTTGGTGTTACTAAATTGAAAGACAAAATTCAGGCACTACTAGTTTGAAATTGGTATTCATCTAAATGTATTAATGTTTCTGTCATTTTGAAAGTTGTTAAAGCAACATAAGCTGAAAGAGATCAGTATTTTAAACAAAAATATTCATGCGGGGAACAGTAGGGGTATATGTCTCTAGCAGTGTAATTATGCTACTACACTAAAGGATATATTATCACTATAGCTTGTGGGAAAAAATACTATTAGAGAAGTTTTTTTTCCACATAGTACTGAAGTGGCTATTTTGCTGCTTCTTACTTGTTGTTCTTTAACTGCGTATGTGTAGTAATGACTGGACAGTGGCTGACTGGGTACATCCGCATGGATACCCTGGCAGAAGGGGAGGGAGGGAGAGCAATGTAGACTCTAAAATCAGTGATTGATGTCATATGTTCCAGTCAAATACGGGGCTTAACGCCAAGGGGAGAGAGTTGTCCAGACGTATTAATTTTGCAGCAGTGAGGCGTCCTGCAGCCTGGCCACCCTCTTGGCACAGCCTATTTCTCTCACAAGCGACTGGATACGAATCGGTCCCTCCGAAGGGAAAAGGCTCGTGCCTCAACTTCTGCCTGCCTTAAAAATTATTGTAATCTGGTGTGGCGTACGTCCTTCACTTGTGAGTTCTTCTTGTTACTGCCGTATAAACACTCTCAGCATTGCCATTGCAAGAGGACGCGGATTCAGTCTTAAGGTCCCCATCTGCTGGCAATGCTGGCAAATTTTTTCTCAGCCTGTGTGCTTGTATTACAGACCGTGAAGTTAAAATCCATTGATACGTGACAGTTTCCTATTATTTCTTAGGCTTTATATATTTTTAATTTTGTAGGAGGTAACGTTAGCTTGTAATAGCAGAGAGCACCTGATTTCTTCGTAGATGACCGACTTTCACTTGCAAAACACGCCGTTGGGTATCACCCAGTGGTGCGGGTTTCAGTGTGCCATTGCCCTCTGCCGGCAGAGGGGGATGAACCTGGCAGGTCCCTGGAGAGGGTGCAAGCTCCGCTGTAACTATCGATAGCAGAATTGTTGGTAACTGAGCAAACGGAGCCTTAGCTCAACTGCTAGAAGGTGGTACGTGTGGGATCAGCAGGGCTGACATTGAAGAGAGAAAGGTGAAACTTTTTAGTGATTTTTTTATTTTTATTTTTTTTTAAAACCTCTTTTATGGAGACCTTTGGATTATACCGGTTGTTCCTGTTTGGTGACAGCGACATAAAATAAAACCAAGCAACATGTAGGTCTATTGGGATGTAAGTAGTGTCATCACTGTAGGACTGACTTTATATGTAAATCTCCTCTAACGTAAATGCTTTTACAGCTTGGAACTTATGAGAGATTTTCCCCTATTATCTCCCCCCAGGTTTTCTGAAAAACAATCTGGCGATGCTTATCAGTTAAAAATACGAGAATAATAAATATCTGAGATGTTTTACATTTGTAAATATCATGTTCTAAGGGATACCGAAAAGCTTTATGGCTTTAAGAGTTATTTTAACTGGAGGCACAAATAAAATGGTATCACTTATTTTAAAGCATGTTTAAATGTGCTAATTCTAAAGCATTCTTAAATGTGCTAATTCTGGGCACGTGTTTTCTCAGGTCACCATTATCGCAGACGATAACTGCAAGTTCCTGTGCTGGTCCAGGGAAAGGCTGACTTATTTTCTGGAATCTGAGCCATTTCTTTATGAGATCTTTAAGTATCTTATTGGCAAAGATATTACAAATAAACTCTATTCATTGAATGACCCAACCTTAAATGACAAGGTAAGCAACTGAAGTTTCGTTTGGGAATTTTCCTCCCACACATGAATGTATTGTTACTTCAATTTTAAATCCTCTTAAAGCACCTTTTTTTAACCTGCTGCTATCAGCTGCTGAATTCGCACTCATTGCCTTTTAGTGCCAAAGTATGAGTCAGTGCAGCATTTCTGTCAGAAGCAATATTGGTTAAAGTTAGCACGGTCGTGTGCAAGACGGATGAATAACTGAGATTCAGAACTGATCGGCTAGCGCAAATATATCTAGCCAACTAGTAGACGTGATGGCCAGTAGATAAAAAGGTGCTTCTCCCTGGATATCCTTTCTCATTTACAAATGGGTGCCTTTGTACAAAGAAGCTTCAGGGTTTTTTCTTAAAGGATTTGCTTGCTGGGGTCAAACAACTGGGTAATACTGATTGCCAAGAAGAATAATTTTAACATGTGTTTGAGGGTTGCAAATACAAACTAAAGAAAGGACTGTTAGGTTGATAACAATGTAGTTAGTGGAAGGAGGCATGAAATACATATATAATATAAATACATATAAAACATTCAGTGGACCGAATATAACTCATTCTTCTTTGCATGTAGAGGGAGTGTGGTTTAGGTGTCATGGTAAGCGGTTGGGGTGTAGTCATGGATATATTGATTATCTTGTTTTACTTTCATTTTGTCTCCTTACTTAGTTACCTGGCTTTTCAAGATTTAGATGGTAACTCGGCTGCTGGTGGATTTTTTATTATTTATGTAGTGGCCGTAGGGTTCTCGTATGTAATTTATTTGAAGAACTTTCACCGTCATTTATGAAAAGCTTTATAATTTCATAATACAGTATTTTCATATTCTGTCTGTATTGATTTAACTCAGAGCAAAAATCCTTCTCATCAGCTTGTCCATAAATATCTCATATATAGGTTAAATAGTTACTTCTGCAAATTTGTGAATTAACTGGAAAATGATCCAAAAGGAATGACCGCCACTGCTACTATACCACAGACATCAGCAGGCTTCACCTGTAATGTTTTTATGGCTAATTAGACATTGTAAGTTTTCTCAAATTTTATACTGGCTACAGAAAGAGAAAAGAAAGAATTGCTGGAGAAACAATTTGATAGCAATAAAGCACTGCTTATTCTGCTGGCTGGTCAATGAACTAGAGGATTACACTGTCTTGCAATCAGATCCTCAGAACTATTTCGGATCACTGTTTTCGTCTTACTAATGCAGTAA
>NW_008825111.1:1555150-1572614 GCF_000699105.1 Pygoscelis adeliae
TGTGTGGTTAAAGCTGCTTTTTTTTTTTCCTTTAAATAAAAAAGAATTGCAGGGGAATGTTCTGTAATAAAATCCGTATCTACATAGACAGTAAGTAATTTCTGGAGTATGGCATCTGAAAGGAACATGTAGCGACGTGCCTCCTGTGTGCATTCAGACTGCCTCTCCTGGGAGACTGCTGTTCTCCACACTCCTTCTCACCTTGCCTTTTTTTTTTTTCTTTTTTCTTTTTTGCCCTCTTTTTTCCTCTTTCTTCTTTTTTCTTTTTTTTCCCCGGTTTTCCTTTTTCTCTTTTTTTCTCTTTTCTATTCTCTATTTTATTTTCCTCTTTTCTTTCCTCTTTCCTTCCCTCATTTTCTTTTTTTACACATGGATGACAGCATTAGGGTGTCATGCCTGATATACAAAGTCATCTGCAACAAACTTGTGCTGATGACTTCTGGCACTGTAGAGCTTCAGCACTAGCATAAATTTTTCTTGAAATGGATGTGTACTAAAATACTCATTGTAAGGTTGTAACTGATTGTTTTTAAGTGAAGGGTCCTTACCACACCTTCTAAGTATTAAAAAAACCCCACCAAACTTTACCCCTCCTTTGACTTAACATCTACGCACTTTTATGTGAATAACAGCACGAGCATTTGTCATCAGTACATTCATTTTAGGCTTGCTTGCGAGAGTAGTGAGCTCCCCCAGCTTCTGCCTCCTCCCTTCTAATCCTCTTGTTGTGTTGCAGCCCCAGGTATTGCTGTCGTTGGATGGCGGCCCTTGCTGTTTGAAAGGTTTATTTTGATTAGCGCTGTGTTGTATGTGCACAGCCTGGAAACTCAGGTGGATGTCCAAGCTGTGGGGATAGGCGAGATCGAGGCTGAAAGGGACTTTCTATTTCTGTACTTAACCCGTCTATATTTCCCACTGCATGGTTCAAGTATAGCTATATAATGTACAGACAAGTCAGTATGAACAGAACAGTTCCATTTAACTTTATTCCAGCTAATAACAGTTTTGACATTTCTATTTGCCACTTTGTTTAACGCAGAGTATATATTTCACTCGCCATCCTAAAATCATATACAGATATGTAAATCTGGCCTCACAATTTTATGTGTATTTCTTAATTAAATGATATTTTCATTTTAACTTGAGTTTGTACCGAGTCTTTAGTGAAAATAGTCACATGAATTTAAGATTATTGTAACTGTTTTATCACAGTAACTTTTGAAAATGTATGTTATAAAAATTAAGAGTGAGCATTTGGGTAATTTGTAGTACCTTTTTATTCTTCCTCAAATGAAAATCCTGTTGCACAAGCCCTTCCTACATAACACCCGACAAGAACTGTCAAGTAAATTCTCCTTCATTTCCCCGTTGCCAGCACCCTGTGGGCATGTCACTTCTTGCAGGCTTCATTGTCAAATACACATATTATTGGTGTCTTTAATGGTTTTTAGCTGGTGACGATCTCAACAGAAAATTTTGTAGTAGACTTCTGTACATAGGGGACATACAAGAGAATGACTAAACCAAATCCAATATAGATTATTCATAATCAAGGTGGTAGTAAGAAGATAAGAATATCAGTTCATTGCATGTTGGAAAACAGAAAAGTATCCATTTATTTGTGAGGAACCTTGTGATTTTCTCCTACCTAAGGATATTTTTCACCACTGTTGGGAAAACAGTCATTCCTCTCTGCATGAAATAGGATGCTAATTCCTGACCAAATTCAGTAAAGTGGAGTTACCCATTATGCTTTTGTCATTGATTACTACCTTTCACATACACCTAAAATAGCATTCTGACTTGCAGTAATACTTAACAAGGTACAATGTATGGTTTCATATAAATGTTATAGTACAAAGACTTCTCAGGAAGACTACTCAAAGCAAATGGAAGCTCCTAAGACCATTTGGCAGGCAGAGGATAATGTTCATATGATGCATTTAATCTGTCTTCAGTAAAATCAAGAGCCAAATGATCATCTACTAGGAAGGAATGACATTTACCATTTTCTAACATGATGAAATGAAAAGCCAGGAAAGTGAAGAAGTTTCTGTTAAGATATAAATTGCTAAACTCTGTATATAGCATGCTGTTTTGTTTAGCAAAGAGGACCAGGCTCATCATAAAGGCTGTATTTAATTGCAGAGCATCATACCTGAATAATGAATTACCAAATAATAAAAATCAACCTTTCTGTAGGAAAATATATTAAAAGTCCAATGCAAAACAGAATTAAAATTTAATAATTAATCTGAGGTTTCATGCTTGTCAATGTTCTAATTCCAATATATCACTGGCGTCTTCTATTTTCATTTAAATCAATTAATACTGCATAGAATCTTCTGCTCTAACCAGCTTCTTCGTTCATGAATAGTCATAGCTGAGACCAGAGCATCTACTGCAGAGGAAATAGTTATTTTCCATTTTTATTTTAATTTACTTGATACCTTTTTTAAAATAATAATTATTTAATTTTTTTAGGCTTCAAAAAAGATTGATCGACAGCCTAGTCTTTGCTCACAGCTCTCTGTGATGCAGATGAGAAACAGTATGGCCAGTACCAGTGACAGTGAGGATGGCTTGCAGATGTTTCTTCGCGGGACTTCCTCTGCATCCTCTCTTCGTGAGTGCTCAAAATAGTTCATGCCAGTTTTGAACGCAACTTGGTTGATCATTAGAGGTGATTGTAGAACTCCTGTTGTCTTCAGTGAGAGCAGACTGTAGCTTTTTGGATGCTGCTGTACATCAGCCAAGTGGAGGGACCTAACTGTAGGGAATTCCTAAGATGCATAAAGCTTTGTATGCTAACTGAAGCTACCTCATGTAGATACTGGCAAAAAACCAGCACGTATTGTAATAATTTTTGGCGTAATGTGAATGGGTAGGCATAATATGGAATGTTTATAGCAATGGGGCAAAACTGTGAATGTACAATGCCTGTCACAGTAGTATCTCCTTTGGTCTGTGACTGGTGCTTGTAGAAATTAAAAACCCACACAAAACTTTTTCCCTCAGCAACTTGGTGCTCTGCATTTCCTCCTGAGATAGTTTGTGTTGGCAGGGTCTGGAGAAATGTGGTGTACAACCAATATTTTGATGCCACCTGGAAAATCTCCAAATATCCTGTCAGGCTCTCCTCCCCTGTGCTTTGTATGACAGGAGTAGTAGAGAACAGATGAAATGAGGGAAGAAACCGTATCTGACCTTTTTGCTCCTACTCTTGGAATTCATTCCTTTATAGAAACTTTCTAAATTATTCTTTCTAGACTATTGTTATTTTTTGCTTTTAATTTTCCTGAATCTCAGCTTCAACAGTAGCCTGAAATCTGAAAGCAGCTTTTGAACAAAAAATGCAGAAGATGCTCAATTTTCTCATTTGGCATAAGCTGTTAGTTTAACAGAAATTAAAAGGATCATACAGGATTATTTATTTTTATTTGGGAAATATTATTCTTTAGTAATTAGAATTCAAATATATGAGGAAAAAAATCACTGCCAGTTATTTATTATGGTTAAACTCTCTGCTAAGAAGAGAAAGTGATTTAAAGTATTTGCACTTTCCCATTTAATTATCTGTTCTCCATTGTGTTCCTCAGAGTTCTCATCCAGGAGCTCCTTCAGATTTGGAGGGCCTATCTGTTTCACTCCTTAACATTGGTATAGTCTGCATGCCCAGATAGATGGGAGCAAAAGCCCTGCTAGTGTTTCACCCTACTAGAACGTCGAGGGTGACAGCTAGCATATAGTTTGATGAAAATTCTGGCATTGTTTTCTTTATTTCTCCTCTGTTCCCTGAAAGGACATTTAGAATCACAGAACAGTTGAGGTTGGAAGGAACCTCTGGAGATCGTCTAGTCCAACCCCATGTTTAAAGCAGGTTTAGAGCAGGTTACTCAGGGCCACGTCCAGTCAAGCTTTGAATATTTCCAAGGTGGAAGATTTCACAGCCTCTCTGGGCAACCTGTTCTAGGGCCTTACCTCCCTCACAGTGAAAAAGATTTCCCTTATTGCAACTCATGACTGTTGTCCTTTGTTCTTTAGTGCATGCCTCCGAGAAGAGTCTGGCTCTGTCTTATTTATACCCTTCCATTAGGTAGCCGAAGACAACAGTAAGATCCCCTGAGAACCTTCTGTTCATAAGGCTGAACACACCCAGTTCTTGCAGCCTCTCCGTGTACGTCATGTGCTCCAGCCCCTGACCATCTTGGTTGCTCTTCACTGCACTCACTCCAGTATGTCCATGTCTGTCTTGTACGGGGAAGCCCAAAACTGGACACAGCACTCCAGATCCTGTCTCACAAGTGCCAAATAGAGGGGGTTAATCTCTTTCATTGACCTGCTGGCTGTGCTCTTGCTAATATGGCCCAATATATGGATGGCCTTCTTCACTGCAGGGGCACTCTGCTGACTCACATTCCATTTTGTGTCCACCAGGACCTCCAGGTCTGTTTCTGCAAAGCTGCTTTCCAACCAGTTGATGCCCAGTCTGTACTGCTGTGTAGGTTTCTTCTGTCCCAGGTGCAGGAATTTGCCTTTGTCAAACTTCATGTGGTTTCTGTCAGTTCTTTTCTCCAGCCTCTGAAGGCCCGTTCTGACTAGCCGTCCTGCCCTTTGGCCTATCAACAGTTTCCCTCACTACTTGGCTGTTGTCTATGAACTTGGTGGGAGTGCACTCCATCCCATCATCCAGGTCATTAATATATTGAACGTTATAGGCCTTGGTATTGGCCCTCAAGGGACACTGCTGGTAACCAACTGCCAGCTGGGTTTTGTACTGCTGTTCACCACCCTGTGAACTCAGCAGTCCAGCAAATTTTTCACCCAAGCTGTAGTCCATGTATCTTGTCCATTTCTCACCCATTTGGCTAGAAGGATTCTATGGCAGGCTGTGGAGGGCCATGCTACAGTCCAGGTAAACAACATCCACTGTACTCCCTTCATCCACAGAGCCCATCATCTCACCACAGAAGGCAGTCAGACTGGTCAGGCACAATCTGCCCATGGTACGTTCGTGTTGGCTGTTCCCAGTCACCTTCCCGTCCTCCATGTGCTTGAACATGGCTTCAAGGAAGACAGGCTCCATAATCTTCCTGGGGACTGAGGTTAGGCTGATAGGCCAATAGTTCCCTGGGTGCTTCTCCTTGCCCTCCTTGAAAATGGCCATGACATTGGCCTTTTTTTCTCTCCCCTGACTGCCATGACCTTTCCAAGATGATAGAGGGGGCTCTTGCGATTGCTTCAGCCAACCCTCAGCACACTTGGATGCAGCCCATGTGATTCCACAGTCTTGTGTTTGCCCTGTTGACTTAAGTGGTCTCTAACTCAGTCCGGCTTTCCTGTAAGTCAGGTATCACCCTCCCAGTGTCTACCACTAGACTCGGAGACCTGGGAGGCCTCAAGACAAACCTGTAAAGTAAAAATGGAATCAAAAAAGCTATTGAATATCTCAGCCTTTTCCACGTCCCTAGGTCCCGTGTCCCACTGAGCCCTGGTCTTCCTTCTGTTGCCGATGTATTTGTAGAAGCCCTTCTTGTTGCCCTTCACTAGATCCAGGTCCACCTGAGCTTTGGCTTTCCTAATTCCATCCCTGCATGCTTGGGCCATGTTTCTGTATTCCCGCCAAGCAGCTCATCCCTGCTTCCACTTCATGTATGTGTGTTTGAGCTCTGTCAGGACTTTCCTGTTCATCTATGCCAGCCTTCTACCACGCGTGCTCAACTTTCTGTACACTGGAATGGACTGTCCTTGTGTTTTGACAAAGGTGTCCTTGAAGATCAACCGTCTGTCCTTGGGTCCCTTTGCCCTTGCGGGCCATGTCCCATGGGTTCCTGTCAAGTAGATCCCTAAGCAAGCCAGAGTCCCCTGTCCTCAGGTCCATGGTTGTAACTCTACTATTTGTCTTGCACACTTCTCAGTATCTTAAATTCCACCAGCTCCTGGACACTGCAGCCAAGGTTACCATCAGCCTTCAGCTCCCTGATGAGTTCTTCCTTGTTCATCAGTGACAGGTCCAGCAGAGCCCCTCCCCTAGTCGGCTCATCGATCACTTGTGTGAAGAAATTGTCTTCAATTCTACGCTCTCCAGAAATCTCCTGGACTGCTTGCTCCCAGCCCTGTTGACTTTCCACCAGATACTGGGGTGGTTAAAGTTCCCCACGAGTACCAAGGCCTGCGATCATGAGGCTTCATCCAGTTGTCTAAAGAAGGCTTCCACCTACTTGCTCTTCTTGATCAGGCAGCCTGTAACAGATACTTGCCATGAAGTCTCCTGTGTCGGTCTGTTCTCTGATCTTTACCCATAAGCTCTCGACTGGCTTTTCACCTGTTCTACGGCAAAGCTCTATGAAATTGAAGCCACTCCTTTGCATAGAGCGCCCTTGGACAAATTTGCACACTAAGAAGCCTGGAAGAAATTGTAAAAATGTGTTTGTGCAATTAGCTAGAATTAAAATTCTCTTTCAGGCTTAGCAGCAAAACACTTACACCAATATTTCAGCTTTGGGAGAAAGTAATCTGAACGCATGACATGTTCAACTGTAATTACGTTAATCCCTAAGATGGATCCATGCTTAACGCACACTTGATAAATACACTTTCCTCTGTTGTACTTTTCCTTGGTTTGTGTACTGTATTTTCTGGTGTATATTATGCACTTTCCCCAAAAGAGAGGTTTAAATGTCTTTTATGTTCCAAAATTGCTCAGTCCAACAGTGGCTGGTGTAGTTGATACTGCCACTGCCACCACCCCATTGGCAACAGTAGGTGTGGCGGCAGCCTCCCGAGTCCAATACTTCCCTTACTTTTGGGGAGGCAGTGGGGTTACCCATACAGCGGTGTATCATACACCTCGGGAAACACCATCCTTTATTTCTCCTTTGTGTTTTGATTAATGCAGAATTTCTGACTTCTATAGAAGGTTGAAAAAAATTCTTGATGAAAGATTATTTATCTCACTAAACTGTAACGCTTCAATCTTTCTTTTTGCCAAAATAGCTTGTTAGTTATTCCTGGGTACTGTGATTGCCAATGAGGGGTTTGCTACCAAGGTGAGCTCTGCTTAAAGATTTGTATTCAACGTGGATTGTGGCTATGTATGTACTTTTTCTCAGATCACAGGGAAAACTGAACAAAAAAGCTGCCATTTGCCTTCCCACTGCTGTGTTTTCAAAAATCTTCTCCTGGGAGCTCTCAGTGCAGCAGTCAGTCTTTTTTTTTGGTCTGTTTATTAAGATTCGGTATGAGGTACATGCTGAGGCCTACTGTCCCAGTGCTGTTCCCCTGGATATTCCTTCTGCAATCATACATTTGTTTATTAAAAAAACCAAAACAAAACCCCAAAACCAAACCCAGAAGATTTAGTGAGGAACATATGGAAATAACAAACTTTTTTTTTTATTTAAAAAAAATTAAAATTTAATTTAAAAAAAATTAGAATAAGTCATTAATAAGAGAAACTTATCTGGACAGGAGCTCTACAGGAATACTGTCTTGTCATTGCTAGGGTATCGATTGTTGTGTGGACAAAAGCTTCCCATTACAAATACAATATTTGGCTATACAATACAAATAAATTTTATTCTCCTAATTTCCATGTTCTTGAAAAATTGAGCATTTATATTTTTGCATAATCCAAACTTTTTAAATTACGCTTTTATCTGTGCTACAAACAATCGGCTTTGACTCATTTTCTCAAGAAATCGATATAAAGCTTTTTTCAAAGTGTTTAGTAGTAAAAGAGTAAAAAATACTAATTATTAGGTCCCAAACTACGATTACTAACAAAGCTGTGTTTTGAATTTAATTAACTAAGAAACCCAACTAACTGTTTGCTTTTATATTAAGGAAATAACCAACAAGAGTTCTATAATGCTTACGGAGTGAGTCGTTTGCAGCATGATGTTTTCTGTTGATAACATCACATTAACTCAGCAAGCATCCTCAAAAAGGTATTAAAGTGGGATTTGTTTTTCACGTGGTACTTGTGCTTGACATCCATGATCCATCTGTATGTAGTTTATTAGTAAATGAAATCGATGCATCCCTTTTTCCAAAATTTGAGTTAAGCAGAAATAGTTCAACCTGATTACAAGGGTAGCTTCACCTAACTTTCAGTCCTTTAAAAAACATTTTGGTATTAGCTTCTATTCAATAATTCTATTGTTTGATAGTCATTCGTATACTTACTGGTGATACAGTCTCTTTTTCTATGCTGCTTGTTTTAGATCACTCAGATTTGCTGGTATATGAATCTGTATTTGCAAACTTCTAAGCTAAGCAGGCATGTAGCAAGGTTTTGTTTTGGTAATGTTTTTAGAAAGGTTTTGTTTTGGTAATGCTTTTATTGGTATTATCTCGTTACGTGTGCTCCCGATGTTATATCCAGCTTGTGGTTAAAAGCAGGATTGGATTTCATGGGAAATGCCATTTTAAAGGGCATTTGGGCTTAGGTCCTCGAGAGAGGGCAACAGAGTAGTGTATGGAAGGCTTGGGTCCGAGGTCTGACTCAGTCTCTTGAACATCTGTCCGACACTGGATAGAGGCATCAGTAGACAAGTTTTTTTGTATTTGGAGAAAATAAGGGCATGTCTTTGAACCAAACAACTTGACAGTGTTAGACTCAATATTGGATCCTGTTCAACAGACTTAAGGCTTCTTACTTCTGATTTCTGGAGAGAACTGAGCACTTTTAAACAAAAGAGAACTAGTCTAAAAATGGTAATAAACTGGTAATAAAAAAAGAAGTGCTTAACAATTCCAGTATTTTAAAATGTGTGCGCATAACCCTTTATTATGGTAGTTTTTGAATGTTAAAAGAAAATACTAATACATTGTTAACATAAAAAGTTCTAAAAAGCTAATTCTGAACAGTGTTTGTGTGATGTGACTTAAAAATGCAGTAATACATAACCTGCTGGTCTTGCCTGTAGCTGGATTTTGTTCTCTGCGTGTAACATATGCAGCACAAAGGAGTCCTTCTTCATAAATAGGCTTCCTTAGCAGAGCACTTCACTGTATATCTGATAAACTTTTTTTAAAGTAATAAGAATAGCCCTGCAATAGGAGTATGTTATGGCTATCAGTATTTTTTTCAAGAAAAATTTAATTTTTAGCTTGTATACAGATGATCTGTCAGACAGGACCACTACCTCTTGCTCTTTTCTTCTAAAATGGTATTTCAAAGATTTCCCTACTCTTTTTGGTCATCATATTGTAGCTGTTTACAACCTTGTACCATTGTGGTGGTTTAACTCTAGAAGAGGGTACTGAGAGAAAAAAAGTGTCCAAGTGCAGATGCAATTTCAGAATGGACAATGAGAAATAAACCTGTTTGGTTGATGTCAAAGGAGCTCTCTGGTTTAACCCTCATGCTGAAAATTTAACTACAATAGAGGTAGTTTGCAGCAGTAACTTGCACAAAAACTCCATTTAACGTCTTACCAGCAATGGCTGTGGTATGCGCTCCACTCTGGCAAGCTCTATGAGTCGCTACTTTTCTAAAAGATTGTCTTGGAGCAATGAAATCATTGTCAGCCAAAAGTTACGTGGCCTTCACCTGTTAATCTTGTTTTCTCTGTGGTTGTTTATGGGTGTATTATATTTTCCATAAGTTTTATTGTGTTTTTAAGGCTGTTAGGGCTGTGACCATGTACCCACCTGAGGTTTGCCCAGTACAAAAACGAGGAGTTTTTTCACAGCTGAGGCAAATGTGCAAATGTACGTACCTTTTGTACTCTGGGCAGTCATTCACATCGTCGTTTGTGGAGAGGAATTAGTGGCTGAGTGTAATGGTGAGAAAACGATCGCTAGGGACACAGCGTTGGGCACCTCATCCACTTAGGATTTGCACTGAATTTGAGGAGAACACTGTGCCTGTGGCCGGCCGCAGGGTTTGAACCTCGGAGGCATGGCTGGTTCATAGCAGCGTGGTGTCCCACGTCTAGGGTTTCCTGATGCCTGTGGCCAAATAACAAAGAAACCTTCACTTACAAAATCCTCTCATGAGGGAATTAGGACAGGATCATCAGACTGTGTACACTTTTTCACAAATAGGTGTATGTAGCAGGTATGTGTTGTTAAACTAATTGGTAATTTCTTTGTAACTGTGGCAGGCCCGGGCCGGACGTCTCCCTACCTGAGAACTTCGGCAAAAATGAAGCCAATAGAAGAAAGTGTTGAGGATGATGTCTTTGAAGCACCATCTGCTGATAAGCTTGAACTCCAGCGGCTGCCTTAAACAGATGTGTCCTCAGGCGTATCGGAGCTTGTACAAGGCTCCACTGCAAGAGGAAGAAGCTGAATTTGGGAGGAATCTGAAAGCTAAAACCACCTCTCTGTGTTTGAATTTACCACAGCATATGTCAGCGGCTTCTAGACGGAAATGTCACATTTTATTTTACTTCTAAATAAAATAAAATAAATAAAACCCAAAAACTTTCATGGGTTTTGTTTTTGTTTTCTGGACATGGGTATTTGCTTTATTTCTACTTTGACTCTTGCCATCCTAAATTTAGTACTAAGTGGCTGACTAGCCTGAAATTTCTGGAGACTTATTTGGTGGAGAACATCCCCGGTTTCATTTCCGTAAGTTTCTTAGAAGCCTGTATCTTAGCGCTTTTCAGTGGGAGATTTTGAAACTATGTTCCAAAGCCGTGTTGCTGTTGCGAGAGTCTCATGTGAAATACACACGCTTTTCTGCACCTTTTGGTAAGTATTTGCCTCTAATTCTGGCATTTCCCAACCTGTCTGCTTGACTCTGCAGTTGTAATAATGACTTCAATTTTTCTTGGCCAAATATTTAAATTTAATGCGGCCTTTCCAACCTTAACTTTTTTTTCTTTAGGTAGCTGTATTCCACCGAAGTCTATGCTTTTCCTTAGTCTTATCCGTGGAGTGATTGAGCTGTTCTGGACTACCCTTTCCACACAGCAATAGATGAGGTACAAATGACACTTGATGTAGGAAATTCAATTCAAACCTCAAAACTGGGTAGCTGCAAGTACAGTAAAGCAGTCTCATAATGGGAGGCGTTGGGAAGCCTTTATGAGAGGCAGTTGCAGCAATCCTGTCTGTGACATGTGGAGACACGCAGATGGTAGCTGTCCTTCTGTGCTTTGACAATTCTTGAAAATTGTTATGCAACAAATAGTATATTTTAAGTAAACATAACAAAATAGATACTATTCCATTTATTGAATTGCACAAAACTGTGCTACACACAGTAATAGAAGTTTGGCGTAAACTCTCAAGCAGTCAGAGGTGTCAGGGTCTGGGTTTTGCTGGTTTGTGTCATTCCGTTTTATTTCTGAAATTTACCCTGACAAAGCATCCTTGAATCAGCCTGCATCTGAGTTATATAACCCATTTATTCCCTCATCAAAAGCTCGTGCAATATCAAAATGCGCAGTTAAACAATCGGATTTTTGACCCGCATTGTCAGTGTTCCTGCTTCTGTGAATTTAAATCCAATGTTTAATATTGCATCAGTATGTCTTGTGGGTCGGTCAGTTTTGCATTATTAAAAATGTCGCACTGAGGTGAGACATACTTACTGATTTGTGTTGATAGATGTAAAATATCTTTATGCCACACATGCAAAAGAGAACACGTTGGCTTCTGTTGGAGTTGATGTCGTTTATCATCTAAATCTGATCTAATGTTTTGAAAGTCTTCGTAGGTAGAAAATACGAAGTCCTCTTGCAGCTGTTATAACTTATGCACAAGTGTTAGTTGGAACAGCTTTTAAAACCACTGGTTTGATAAGCCTAAATGATAGATAAGATCCGTTGTGAGTCTACTGGGGTACAACTGTGATTCAGCAACTAAAACATGAATGCATATTTAAAATTCTACCACATTTTTAGTAGCTGACTGTCAAATACTAGCAACTGAACAGATTACACCATGAGCAAAAATACAGTAGACAACAAGAAAAAATATATTAGAAAAATATGAAACATTCTCTATGCAATAAAATGCAAACCAAAGGAGAAATATGTATCCTCATAACTCCATCAACTGCTTGGTGTAAAGCTGTGAACTTGTTTGAGTTTTCTGATGTCCTGTTTCTTTTAATAAAAAGAAGAATACTTGCAGAACATTTCAATAGGATAAATTATAGGAATATAGACTTATTGAGGTTGAGGCCTCTGCAGGTCATCTGATCCAGCCTCCTGCTCAAAGCAGGGTCAACTTCCAAATAAGTGGAAATGTGGTAATGATGGACACAAAAATAATAACAAGTGCTGTTACAAGAACATGTCTACGAGTGAGGATCATATGTCTAAAACGCTCACCTTCCTTTTGGATTACAACACAGCCAGATTTTGTAAATAAAACCATTCTGTGTATTTTTGCAGGTTTTACAAAAGCTGTTCCGAGCAGTTGATTATCAAGCCGTGTAAGTAACGCGATGGTGAGAGACTCGCAGGTCGGTGGGTGAGGGCTTCCTTGCTCCCGGCAGCAGTTTCAAGCTCTGTGTAAGAAGTGACATTTTACTCTCATTCCAGATAAAATGATCCCTGTGGATAAAACATGCCAGTCAGAAGTCCTAGTGGTTAGGACTAAAAAACTCACTTAACAAACTCATTTGACCATGCTGAAAATATGCAAAAAGCCTCTCGTCCTTCCTGGATTACAAACAAAAGAACTTTTATACATAGGAAGCAAGTGCATCATTGGTTCAATGTCTCAAGGACAGTGGCTATATCTCCGAGGTTGCCTCTTGGCTACTGGGAAGGAGAGGGAGGAAATGGGAATTATTTTACTTACGAGGAGACACAGGGAGCCATGTCCTTGTCCTGATGTAATTTTCTCTAACTTCTGCTGGTTTTCAGACTGCTTTGAAGAGGAAAACCGAGCTGGTGGAACAGACCTCATGCAGTTCAGCAAGTAACAAGAAAAGCAGAGTGGCTGAAATAAAAAAAAGTAGTTTCCTTTCTTCTTCTCTCTCCAGCAGAATTATTTCTTACGTATTGTTATAAATTCAAGCAATAGTCAATGCCTGGAGATACTGCATCTCCTGAACAGAATTTGTCTTAAAAATCAGGGAGGCTCTGCAGGAGCAGAGCTCTGCATACCAGTTGTGTATCCCAGCCTCAGGACCATAAACTATTGTCTGCTGGGAACAAGAACCAAGTCATCTTTATGCCTGCAAAGCTGCACACGTGCTAAGGATACTACAGCAATTAACCCTGCAAATAATGATAAATAACTGTGTTAGTCTACTGGAAACAATACATTTTATTACCTAAAAATAAGTACCTGGAAATTTTAAAATTCCTGACGAATGGATAAAATGAACAGCAAGTAAGTTTACTTGATAAACACAACTTGCAGAGTCTGTTTACCTCTGTTCCTGTTGTTTCAAATAGAGTTGTTATGGAGACAACAGAGGTTAAAATAGACTGTAGCCTGCTTTTCTGTATTGAATGAGGCACTCCTTTTCATGGCTGTTGCAGAAGGTGAGGAAAAGCATGCTGTAATAATTCAGATTTAGAGGCGGAGTGTTTGTGTGCGTGGGCAGAGGACAGGCTGCAAACCCACTGGTAGCTCATTTCAAGGTGTGACTAGTAAATCAAACAAAAAACCAACATATACTTTTAAATCATAACATCATGTTCTGTTGGTCATGACTTCTACTACACAGCAGATGTGGATTGTACTAGCAAATAGTAGTTTTTACTAACCGGAATGCCTGTTGGGAAAAAAAAAAGGTACTTCATCAAAATGTATTTTTTATAATTTTTTCAAGAATTCTGTGATTTCAGTGCATTTATATAAATACAGTAAAAACCGTATTGAGTACCATGTTTGTCAGGGAGACTGAACTAAAAGGTGTTAATCGGCTGTATCAAGAATTGTCTTGGAGATTCATTCCAGGCTCTGTCCTGCTCTCATCAGCGAAGCGCTGTTTGTCTCGCTCTTAAATCGGGTGGAACTTCATGTGGAGTTGACCCAGCATCTCTTCAGCTGTAACTCATACGCACAGGAGCTTGCGTACTCCTACCCCAGGAGGTAAACCCACTTTGAAGAAATTGTCCAAAGCTTGAAAAAGCTAATTTGGGCATTTAGAAGAGGATTCGGAAAATCAGTTGTAGCCCAGCGCTTGGGAAGTCGGGCATGTAAAAAATGCTCCAGCTGCAGAGCTGGAGAATCTCTAGACCTTGGTTAACGTAAAGAAAGGTGCTAGTCACTACCCGCAGCACGTTTCTACAGGCTGAAAAACAACTCTCGGGTTCTACTCCGTGATGGATGTTTGCAGTAAATAGCAAGCTTAGAACAGGCCAATTCAATGGTCAAAACTATTTCAATAATATGAATGTAGTTTAGATAAGACTATTTTTTTAAATGGTCATTTTATAAACAAACCCAATGTATTTAAATTAAAAAAAAATTAATGTCTTGGACTGGTATGCAAATACTAAATACTTAATTTTTTTCCTATACTATTTCCCTTTAGGAAATAAGTACAACTGAGTTATAATCTCCTTATGGAAAATAGGCTACTTCATTTGATATATGCATTAGAAAGCAAAACAAAGATCTAACAAAAGAGGCACTTCAGTAAAAAAAATGAGAGTCATATAGTATATAGTAATATATATAATTGATACAGTTAAAAGGCAAGGGCTCGGTTCTTCAGTAAATTTCTGGCGTCTAGGTAGAATCAAAAGTAAAGACTCGGAAAGTATCTTCATATGCGGAAAGCAGCAATTTCATGAGCAACATTGTGCATGATAGGCTGTCACAGAAACATTCACTAATGGTTTGGATGGAGTTTCGGGAAGTGAAATTGTAGTGACACATTTTAACGTTATTACTGGAACCACAGCAACAGTTACTTTCATTATTGTTTCAGAAAGGTAGTCATAGGAAGTGCCTTGGAGTAAAATGTTGTTTTTCCTTCTCTCATGCGATGTCGGTCACAGCTGCTTCTGATTAAAGGGGAATGGGTTGTCAGTACTTAAGGGATTAATAAGAGAAGACAAACCATCTTAATTAATTAGCCCTGACATTTCAACTTCCTGAGAGCACGATGATGATAATATGAGAGTCACCAGAGAGCGCAGAGAGGCAATACGAAAGCAGAAGTTGCAGGATCGCTCAGTATTGATTGCAGTACAGTCCCTATACTTTTTTTCAAAAAGAGCACTGCAGAGTGGCTCGACAACGTGGCAAAAGTTGATGGGCTCTTGTTGGGCCATTTAACAGAACAAGTTGCTTTTCAGTTGATAAAGTTGTTATGACTATGGGTAGAATAAAGCATTTTCAGTGAGCTTAAATATCAGCCGAATTTTAGTTCACAAGAACATTTACTTAGCACTTAATGAACATAAAATAAGGTACAAATCTAAGTATACAGCTATGCCATGCCAAGCCGTGCCTGTATGTTTGCTAAATACCTCTAGAAGCCTGAGAGCACCTGCTTTCTTTTCCGGAAACCTCTTTAAGACCCGTAAGTCAGAGCTCGAGTAGAAATTAGGGCTTTGCACAGGGATGGACGTAAGTTATCCAGATACCTACTGTAGCTACCAGATGCCTCAAATGAATACGGTCCAGTCACTGCAATTTACCGTACTTGAATTCCTCCTTAACTTTCTCCTGGGGGATTAATATCTGTTATGGCCACATCCTGATTTCCTGTGCAAAGTGCCTTTGGGAGAACAATTCCCCGTCATCCTTTGTAGCAAAGAACAGATGAAAAGCAATGCCTCTTGACATGCATCCACTTGTATGCTACTGCATCAATACTGTTGTGTTCACTGCTACCCAGTGCTCTATTCTGTTTCAGAAAACTAAGGAATTTAATAATAGTGTAGACATTGTCTGCCAAAATACTGTGAAGAAGTATGAATCTTCTAAGCTTTTAAATGCTGAAGAAAGCATGCTCTCCTTCAGTTGTTTTAAAATAATTTCCCTGATCACACCACCTTCTGGAGTTTTACATTGTGCTTGGGCTTCTCTCCAAATGATGTAAAACACACAAGCAGCAGGCAAAATGGCTTATGATGAAGGGATGAAGAAAAACTGGCAGTATATAAAATGCTCTAACGGCATGAAAACACATTTCTGTTCTTATTCCAGTCACGTGGAGACGCCTTAAGATGACAGGTTTGTCTCGATAAAGGAAAACCTGGCCGTCTATCTGATTGCAGTTGCTCAGACTGGGAAGGTTCATATACCGCAGAGGTTCATGTAAATGGGAAAAGGGTGAGAATCGGCCCTAATGTAGGTGTTGCTAAACACAAACCAATCCTCCATTTTTTTCACTTTACTAACTTGTGCTTGCTACACAAACAAGTTACTATAGCATAAGAACATGGATTTCTCTTTCTAGTAGACCCCCAGCTGCCAACCTGACCTGCTTGCTGGGTGCTCAGACCTAGGACATTGTGGAGAGTTGCCAAGGTGGACAGGTCCCATGTCTCTCTTGTACTGAGGAGCCCAGAACTGGGCACAGTACTCCAGGTTTGGCCTCACCAGTGCTGAATGGAGGGGAAGGATCACCTCCCTCGACCTGCTGGCAACAGGTTCCTGAGGGCTGGAAGAAAGCAAATCTCAGTCCTAGCTACAAGAAGGGCAAGAAGGAGGATCTGGGGAACTCCAGGCTCATCAGCCTCATCTCAGTTCCTGGGAAGGGGATGGAGCGGATAATCCTGGAAACAATTTCCAAACATTAAGGACAAGCATTTGATTGGGAGTGGCCAATATGAATTTATGAAAATGAAATCTTTTTTAACCAACCTCATGGCCTATAGTGAACTGACTGGTTTGGGGGATGAGGGGAGAGCAGTGGATGTTGTTTATCTTGACTTTAGCAAGACTGTCGACCCTGTCTGCCGTAACATCATCACAAACTGATGAAATATGGGCTACATAAGCAGACAGTGAGGTGGACTGAAAACAATCTGTCAGGCTCAGAGGGGTTGTGATGGTGGCCAGGCACTAGTGGAGTACCTCTAGAGCCAATGGCAGAGCCAATAGTGTTTAATATCTTCATTAGTGACCTGGATGATGGGACAGCATGCACCCTCAACAAGCCGGTTGTGCTGCTGTTCAGAGACCTGCATAGGCTGGAGAAATGGGCCAACAGGGATCTCCTAAGTTTCACAAAGAGAAGTGCATAGTCCTGCACTTGGGGAGGAGCAACCCCATGCACCAGCACATGCTGGGAGCCAACCAGCTGGACAACATCTTTGCAGAAAAGGATCTGGGGGTCCTAGTGGACATCAAGTTGAACGTGAGCCAGCAACGTGCCCTTGCAGCAAAGAAGGGCAACAGTATCCTGGGCTGCTATAGGAAGATCATTGCCAGCAGGTCAAGGTGGGGGTGATCCTTCCCCTCTACTCAGCACCGGTGAGACACGTCTGATGTGCTGGGTCCAGTTCTGGGTTCCCCAGTACAAGAGAGACAGGGACATATCGGACGAAGTCCAGCAAAGGGCCATGAAGATGATTAAGAG
>NW_008825111.1:1572790-1578194 GCF_000699105.1 Pygoscelis adeliae
CAAGAAGAAATATTACTGTGAGGGTGGTCAAACACCAGAACAGATTGCCCGGAGAGGTGGTGGGGTCTCTGTCCTTGGAGGTATTCAAAACACAACTGGACACAGCCCTGAGCACCTTACTGTAGATGACCCTGCTTTGAGCAGAGGGGCTGGACTCCAGAGGTGCCTTCCAGCTTCAGCCATTCTGTGAGTCTGTCAGCCCACTCCCTGGCTACCCCACCGCTACCGCTACTAAGATGGCTTAGTCCTAAAACTTTTTTTGTTGTTTTTCCTGTTATCTCATTCCTTTCCTCAGCTGTTTTCACCATTTACCCAGACCTTTTCTGTACTGCTTTTCCATCTTGGTTTCATAAGTTATGTTTTTATCAAAAGTTCTTACAGAAAAATCTTTATGAAAAGCTTTTTCTCTAAAAACTTTTCTTGGATAAAAATTTCCAGGGTTTGGTCACTCATGTCTGAATATACTTTGTTTGGCTTTTAACAGGAACAATTTCTGAGGACTACTGCTTACTGAAAGCTGACTTAGAAAACCAAACACTGATCTGTGTTTATATCTCCATCCTTTCCTCCTCATATAATTTTTCAAAAGCTGTCACAGGACTACAAAGAGGGGATAAGGGAGGAGGGAATCCCTTTCAAAAGGCCCCAAATTTCATTTTCTAGTAAAGTCCATAATCTGGTCCCTTGGGCTACTTCTGCATGCAGGGGTACTCAGGAGAGCTGGCAGGTGGCACTGCTCTTCGGCTGGGTGGCTGGCTTAAATTTAGAAAGGGCACATAGCACATCTGCTCCTGGCTAAATGGGATATGAAGGTGGTATTGTCCTGATTTCTAAAGGCTTTGGGATGAGTGTGGAGGCATGGTGCATGCAGTCACTTCCAGGGGAACAAGACAGAAACCCTTGGTACTGCTCAGAGGCAGGACTTTAAAGCGATCTTTTTAAACATTAGTTAATTGTCTTAAAATCACAGCATCGTTGTTGACATTTTCCCATCACACCTCCACCACTGTTTCCCTTTCCTGGAGCACACAACCATTGGCCTGTGCCAAAGCACAGCTGGAACCAAGCTGTGAGCTGGGCTGGAGGAACAGGGTTTTCTCCTCGACATGGGGATTTGCACTAAGACCGATGGCAATGGGCAAGCCCAGGTGGAGATGGCTGAGTCATTTAGCTGGGTGGGATAAGAGAGGAGCGAGCCAAGCCAGCAGGAGTAAATCAACAGATGGGTGTGGTAGAGGTCATCCCTGTCTCTTTGGAGCTGAGCTAGATCGTCCTCCCTCTACGCTTGGGAAAATTCACTGAAGGTATGTTTGTGGGGTGTGCTTAAACCGCTGCTGCTGTGCTGCATGTCTGTGGTGGTCTCACCTGTGGGCTGGGGAGAGGTAAGTGATCCTCAGCACAGGGCAAATGTCTGTGTAATCCCTGCAGGAGTTTGTCCTTAGAAAAAAGGCCAGATTTAGTCCTTTATTCCAGCTGGTATTTCATCTTTGCAAGTGTAAGGAGGAATTGCAATGATACAACTTTGTCTAAAATCAAAAGATGCTTGGTGATGAGGATGGGAAATTTGAGTTGCTCTTCTGAAAACCCCATAGAGAAATGAAGCTCACACAAGCATTGTGGGGCTGCCTGGCTACCTGTCTCTTTTCTGCTCCCTTCCCTCTTTCCTTCTTTGAACCAAATCTGGCAGTAGGGACAGTTATCAAAGGAAACTGTTATGCACATTTGTAGATTTTTATATATTCACCACTAAGCTCTATAGTTAGCAACAGCAACTCTGATCAGACACTTTGAAAAACTCTCTTTGGCATCACGTAGCATTATATTTGGAGGAATAACTAAGAAGCTACTGTTTCTTTTGACTTAGAGTGTATTGAACAGAAAATGTTTTTTCATATAGTGTGTGTTGTAAAACACCTTACAGAATATGAAAGTTTAAATACATATCCTTACTTAAATGTCAGTTGGAAAAATCACATGACTCAAATAGAAAAAAGTGGAGCTTGTTAAAAAGTTGGGGTTTTTTGCCTCAAAAAAATGCGCTAGTGTGTCTTGGGCATCCTTTAATTGCAATAAACCTAGTACTATGAGTTCTTTTTGAGGAGGGCAGGAGAAGTAAAAGACCAAGAAAATGTATTTTTAGTGAGTGATTCCTGGAGAACTTGAATTATTCTCGACACTCTGTAGTGAATGCCTGCTCCCTCTGCTGCCTTGTCCTAGACGTGGGGGGTCTGAGCCTTTGCAGGTGAAAAGCCAACAGACAAATACAGACCCCTAAATAACCTTTTAAAGCAAATTTGTAACAAGATGAGTGGGATTTATTTTTATGTTTTGGTTTAGTGGGCTGAGAACCCTGGTTTTCTTCACAGAACAGACAAAAATTTGGGTTCAGCTATTCAGTTTGTGTCCTAAATGGTACATGAATACATAGGCAGTATGTATCCGTGGGATATTACCATAGAATCCACGGAATTTTTCTGTTATATTCATTTAAATCAGTCAGTTGGAGCTAACTACAGTTTGTCTACAAGTTGCTTACATTGCATTCAGCTCAAACCAGTTTATCTTTACATTGACTTTCTTAATGGATGGAGACTCTGCTAAATTTTAAATCTTACCTCCACTCATCATAAGCATCTGGGAAGACCAATTGCTTTCTGAATGTTACCTTAAAAATAGAAGCAGCGAAGAGAGCTGAATCAATAGCTCTTCTCTGCTGCAGGTACCCTGTCAGGGTCAGGGAAGGTGGAGCTGGGAGGCAGTGTTATGGCCAAGCCTGTTCCTAAGCTGCTTCTAGATTGCACTCAGCCAACACAAGTGTTTCTTCCAGTGCAGCTCGGTGGCCTGACTGCAACTGAGCTCTGATCGACTGTCAGATGCTGTAACACAAATGGGTTATGTATGACAGCACCCTGGAATTCGTGCTGTTTTGCTCAGCAGAGGAGAAATCTAAAAATTACTCCTGTTGGAAGACAAGAATGCAGACAAACAGCAGCCTCTACTGGGGAGAAACCTCCCATGCCTTGTGCAAATGCTGTCGATACTAGTGGGGAAGAAAAAAAAATTCAGTTAATTGGAAAGATATTGATTTGGCAAAGACTGTGGAAGCGCATGCAAGCTTCGGGCTTGGTGATGAGCCAGATGAGTTTAGAGTATGTCTCATGGTGCCCAAAGTAAGTGATGGAGGTAACATTTCTCTAGGCTGGGGTGAATAAGTATAGTTATGATCATAAATAAACTCTCTGGGGAAACTACTAAAATGAACAGAATTGTTTTGATAATTGGTAGAGCTGTAAGGTGCCCCTGCAACAGCTTCACCAGATGGCTCTTCCCATTAAAGAAACGCGTAGCTACAACAGCATACCACAGGCAATGGTGCAACTTGAATCTCGCATCTGTCTTCCCAGTTCCTGTCTTACTCTTAGAGATGCTTTCTCCACCTCTCTGAGTTAGAGGTAATAGAGCCTGCTGAAGAAAGACAAGGGAAAAAATCAATTGTGCAGTGAGTAACCTTATGTCATGGAAGGAACTATCACTAAGCTATTTGTGTCTCGAAGCAGTTGATCTGAGTTCTGCTCTTGTCCAGCATCATAGTTGTCATGCTATACAGTACATTTAGAAGTACTGAAAAGTGCTGACTGCTGAAAGTAATGGAAATCCCCAATAGAGTCAAGCTGAAAAAAGAGATGATGTATGGGAAATATTTTAATGGCTTCCAAAGTGGGGAAAAATGTAATTTTCTTTTCCAAAGGGGGAAATGTTTCTGGAGAACTTCCACTGTCATGTGGCGCTTTCCAGCTCTAAATTAAACTTCAGATTTGAAAATCAAGCCCTCTTACATACTTTCTTATACTCCTTTTGTTTTCCTTACCAGCTTATGTATATTAACCTTAATGCACTAATATCCAAGCCCAGCTCTGGCTTGTACTATGAAGAGAAAAAGATAACAACATCTACTGAGCTGTTTTAAAGGAATTTTTGGCATCTGCGGTATCGCTCTTGCAGAATGAGTGTTGCCCTCGTGGCCAGGTAAATGGGATATTTTGTCATCATTATGACTTTAGTACATTGTGCAGCATAGCAGAGAAGCAGCAGATTAATTTTGGCAGCTAATGCTGTGGCAGTCCTTATGGCATTCAAATTCCAGCTAGCTACCCTGCCTCTTCCCCGATGGCCCCTACCCCTTCAGAATGGGGCAGGGAGAGGAAAGATGAACCCGCTTCTCCTGGGCTTGTCTGGCCTGACCTGGGAATCCCTCCCTCGTAAGGTCAGATAGGTGAGTGTTCAGTGCTTGCCTGCTGCCGACCTCTTTAAAACTGTTGCAAAAGGAAACTGGGTTTAGTGGGTTTCTTTTCCCCTCTCCTTTGGACTTGGAGAACAGCTGTCTGTTAGTCCCTTTGAGCCAGCCTTCCCTGTAGAAGGAGGCTGCTAAAAGAGAGATGACAACATCTGCTTCTTTCAGCCTACCCTCATAGTTGGCTCTTTTTTTCATTTATTGCTTGTACCAGAAGCTGTCACCTTATGGTGTGGTACCTTCAACTAGAAAAGCTGCTTCAGCTGGGTCCTTGGCACTCATGCCGGAACAGAGCGAATTCCCTCAGATGTTTGCTTATATGATGTTTCAATGTGTATCTTCTCAAACAAACTTCTTTCAGCAACAATTACATGTGGTTGATATGCATTCAGTAGCTGGCCCATCACAATTTTCCTGTTTTTGTCTTCCAGTGCTGCCAAATAATCTGCAGAGGTACTGCACCCTGCTTGGCACTATTGAAATTCACCCTGCTAAATGTGCATGCTCTTCCTCTAACCCTATCCTCTGAAGTGCCTGCAGTCATCCCTTTTAGTTTCGTGCCATCTGGGGGCACTTTCCATTCCCCCATTGCTGCTGAGAGCACCAAACAGGGCTGGCCCTGTGACTGGGGCTTTAGATTCCCTTTCGGAGGAGGAAGGTCACTGGTGTAACTACTGCAGGTGAGACTCAGCCCCATTAGGGCACTTTCACTGCTAAATGCAAACCCTGTCCTGAACTTCAACTGAAGTGGAGAAGATCTATCTGGACGCGGTTCAAGAGAGGAGCTATCTGGAAGTGTGATACAAAAACGTATGGGTCTTACAATATTAGTAATTACATGAAAACATGAGGGAAAACACCGATTTTCCTCTTTCATCTATTGCTGATTTCCAGCAGAGATAAAGCTGGCAGCACTGTAGGAAGAAGAGAAAAATAATACAGTGCTTGTGTTGGTACGTAGGTAAACCGTGGGAGTGAAAAATAAGAGCTTATCCTACGGGGACAATAGCTGCGACTCTGCGGTGCCTTGGCGAGAGCAGGGCTGAGAGCAGTGGCCGGGCACTTGCTCTGGCACCAGAGTAACGCAATGTCAGCCGGGGGTAGCTGGGAAAG
>NW_008825111.1:1578288-1584711 GCF_000699105.1 Pygoscelis adeliae
GCAACTGGGCTTTTCTTGTCTCAGCTGGCAACGAGAATAGCAGCAGAGGTGTCAGGGTGTCAGACGCAAGTTCCTTCTGTCTGGCAGGAGCGAGCTGAGTGCGTGAAGGAGGGGAATAATCCCGCTGATGCTGGCAGACAAAAATTGACTGGGGCCCCTAGGAATCGTAAGATCAGCCCACAGACTGGGGAGGGGTTGTTCAAAATCATAGATGGGATGTTATTTTGCAACATATAACCTCTATGGTCCCACTTCTTCTACTTGAGCTAAGTTTATGAGTCTTTATAATTGGATACAGGGGGTTATGCTTTTTTTGGGACAATTGCTCATGTAAGCAACATGTACTTGTATGGGCTGCTGATGTGCATTAATAATGCTCATAACAGTGACACTGCAGCTGTGTGTCCATTGAATGGGCTGCATAATGCATGTGGGCATCCCACTTCCACGGGATCCTGCGAGGTGGATCTAGATGTGTGTCTAGAGGCACACCTCTGAAATAAGCGTCTTTGCACAGGGCAGCAAGCAGCTTTTATGTAGAATAAATTCAACAGAGACTCACAAAATCCTGAGTGAGGTGTGTGCATGCCAGGGGTTGGATAGTGTGACATTCTCCCTTACTTTGAGCTTAAACTATGAATAAAAAATAATCCCTCAAACAGATGGCCTCATGTTAGGACTGCAGCCTGTTCCTGTCTGAGCAAGAATCATGTCACTGCTTTCTTTGCCTATTTAATTTTTTCATGGAGAAAAACCAGGACTTGAATACACCCAGTTATTTGAGTGTCATGTATAGTTCAAAATCATGCTTTTTCTCATATAGCCTTATCCATGCTGTCCAGTAATGCTGCCAGGAGCTTTCTTTGCTTCAGTGAATTCTGTCTCGAGCCTTACAGCTGAAGGGCAATATGTTTGTGGTGGTTTAACCTCAGCTGGCAACTGAGCATCACACAGCTGCTCGCTCGCTCTCCCCTCCGGTGGGATGGGGGAGGGAGTTGGAAGAGTAAAAATGAGAAAACTTGTGGGTTGAGATAAGAACAGTTTAATAATGGAAATAAAATAAAATAGTAATAATAATAAAAGAATACACAAAGCAAGTGATGCACAACGCAATTGCTCACCACCCGCTGACCGATGCCCAGCCAGTCCCTGAGCAGCGGCCCCCCCGGCCAGCTTTCCCCCCGAGTTTCTGTACTGAGCATGACGTCGTATGGTATGGAATATCCCCTTGGCCAGTTTGGGTCAGCTGGCCTGGCTGTGCCCCCTCCCAGCTTCTTGTGCACCCCCAGCCTTCTCAGGCGGTAGAGCATGGGAAGCTGAAGAGTCCTTGACTAGTGTAAGCACTGCTCAGCAACAACTAAACCATCGGTGTGTTATCAACATTGTTCTCACCCTAAATCCAAAACACAGCCCTGTACCAGCTACTAGGAAGGAAATTAACTCTAGCCCAGCTGAAACCAGGACAATGTTATACTTGGAAACCCACACTGCCATTTTTTTTTGGTTAGCTAATATACCCCCATACTTTTTGTGTATGCGAGGCAGTTTTTTCTGATGATATGTGTGGGTTAACTTCAAGTGGGACCTTCTAACTCCATTACCTGTACACATCTGTGAACGTGGCAAAGTTGCGTGGTGCCCATGCCATGAGCGGTGGTCCTGGGGATGCCTGGCAGCCCTAAGTGCTGCTCTGAACACCCGGCACCTCTGCAGACCAGGTCCTGCGTTTCCCAAATTAAGTCAGCATGTGTGAAAGCTGATGCTTGGAAATAGTGAGGGTGGTGGCAGCAGAGGTGAGGGCACCAAGGGAAGAGTTATCTGCTACCGGTGGTTGGACCAGCTCTGTGAAGCTTGGGTTTACAGCTGCTGCTTGAGAGTTGAGCGCTCTCGCTGCTGGCAGAGGGAAGGCAGAGTGTGCCCCGGCTGCACTGCTGTGTCCTGAGGGGAGCAGCTGTTGGGTTGAGGAAGGGACAAGGTGGGTGTTTGAAGAGCAGTGGTGGCTTAAGAGTTTGAGAAGTGTGTTCTGCTTTTGGTTTGCAGAAGCACTCACTGCGACACCAGCCCACCACTGGTGCAAGGAGAGGAGGCTCCTTACCTGGAGGTGGTGATGAGCAGCCGTGACATTGGCATCTCTATCCACCAGAGCCCCCATCTCGGGCATGGGGATAACCCTGCATTTCCCGTAGCTTCTCACGTCCCAAGAACAGCTGGGTTAGTAACTCTCAGCTGTTGATTCATGTGCTACCTCTGCTGTTTGTGGACTACCTGGTAGCCTGATTTTGGTGTGTCCAAACTCATTGGCTACTGGCAAAAATTTGTCACAAATACTTTCTGTGGATAGTCTGGTATTCCTGGTTCTTCACAGCAGGTATCCAAACCAGGAGGTGGTGACTCAATGCAGGAATAATAAAACACGTTCCTGTTGGCCGGATGAGTGTAGTCTGGGCATTTGGCTTCTAGTGCAGCTAATACTATATATGAATTCAAGACCAAGTATTTTTATAATTGTCAAAGTTAGTTGTTTCAGGAAACCCTTTCTGTGTAAAAGACTCTAAAATAGAAAAAGCACATAATGCAAGAAGTTAGAGGAGCTGTTAGACCTCTGTATGCATGTCCAGCACTAGCTCTAATATGAAATGTACAGGTAAAATCTTCTCCCGGGCCTTAGAGGAAAGGGGCAATTGCCTGGTGACCGTTAATAACAACAGCAAAATTATGCATTGAATTAAAAATAATTAAAGATACAGAGGAGGCACATGGGTAGGTCTGAAAATTCACAAGGCAAATACCTTGCTATATAATCTGGAGGAATAAAGCAGCGCACAATAAAGAGATTTGGGGTACATTAACTGATCTCCTGAGACTCTAAACAAACCAAGCAATGTCTGGAGAATGAAGTGCAGGAGCAGTGATTTCCAGGCCCCTGGTCTCCTTGCACTGCCGGTGCGTTTCACCAGGCCCCCTTTTTCAGAAGGGATGGGCGCTTTATGGAAGCTGCTGAAGCTGCACTTAAGACATTTCAATCCTTTTCAGAGAAGCAGAGGCTTGTCCTCCATGCTGACCTGTGACCTGGCTGCCGGGGCCTTGCTGAGAGCCAGTGAATAGCAGACAGGGATGAGACGGAGTAATTACGGTGGGTGAATGGGGAAAATAAAGATGGACCTCTTTCTTCCTTTTATCTCAAATAGAGGAACTAATTTAGGGAATTCTTCTGACAAAAGCTCACAGTGACCCAAATCCTTCCCCTTTTGACTCAGTGGGGACAAAACCAGGCTCAGAAGCCCCTCTGGAATAGGCTAGATGGACACTTAAGAGGTGGTGAGTGCGGGTGGATGCTGGCAGTGCTGACACAGGCCTGGGAAGCTCTGGTGTGGGCTCCGGGTGACCCCAGGAGCCCCGTGGCCCTCGGGACCTGCCGGCGCCTCTCTGCAGCCAGAGGAAACCAATTGAAAGAGACTCTTGACCTTCTTTATTCTCCCACCAGCCCTTTCTTGTTGTATCCTGTCACTTTGCTTTCTGTCTTATGCTTTGTGGTGGTAGCGTTCCAGGAAATGGATTATTCTGTTTTTATTTTCAGTGAGTATTGCATGTCCCTGTGTGACTCACAGGGGTGACAAGGTTTTTCTGGTAACTACTTGTGGCTGTTAGCTGCAAGCTAATAAATACCTTGTGTTACTTAGGGGCTCAAGATCTGTGCTGATCAGTGTATTTTCTTCCATTACCTTCCCTGTACCTGTTGTGGCTCCCTGTCTAGCTGTAGCTCCTCATATCCGTGTACCCATGTAAAAAGAGGCAGGTAGGCTTTTTTTCTCTGGAAAATTTCACGTGGAAATCAGTCCTAATCCCTGCCTAGTGCAAAGCTGTGGAAAGTGTCAATGCTGCTGATTTGAGGAACTTCTTGTGCTTGTAGAGAAAAATACCTGTTTAAGCCTCATAGATAGATCAGCCTACTGTCATTTCCAGCCCCAAGAACTTACCAGTTACCGGAGTGCTCAGAAAATGTTTATCTTGCAGCCTTGATGGGAAGAACCCTAGGCCCAGCTTTACCTCCTTGTCAAGCTGAACAGCAGGAAATGGTGTAGAGTGAGTAGACAAAATACGGGAGGTTTTATGTCATTACCTGTAGAGAAGCTGCTGTCTGGTCTAACAGCTGGAGGCGGGAACTGGAATTTCAACCCCTCCCTTGCTGCATTCTAGGATCTGTGGGAGGATCTGTGGATCAGCAAAAGTTTCTAGGAACAGGTTTTTACCTTCCTCTTTGCAATGCATGGCCTTTATCCAGCTGGGATAGTGGTGAGCTCTGATGCAGAGCGCAGCACCCAGAGGAAGGATATTCTGCAGTGATGGCTGTTGCTCAGTGGTACTGGCAAGGGCCCAAGGTGAAATATTCTTAACCTCTCTTGATTTTAGGCAGGAATCAGTTATTGGTGCTAAAGCACGTTGTACCAGCCGGCACATGATGCTGTGCTCACCCTTTTAGAAGCTGCACATGCTGGGGCAACTTTTGAAACAAAACCAGATGGTGCACAGAACCCACCTGCTGCTTTGGTGCTAAAAGCTCATAGGTTTTAAGCTGCCCTTCAGCTACCCCATAGCCCCAAACAGGAATCTGACACAGCTGCTCTTACCAAAGATGCATCTTACAGATGGTCTTGTCTTAGATGCTCTCACCAAAGCCTGAAGTCAGGAAGAGATGCTGGTGGCTCCACTGGGAAGGGAGGGAGACTTTCATGGATTTGATGCTCTCACAACCACAGCAGAGCTTCGCAGAGGAGATGATGGGGTCTGTTCTTTGTGCCAAGGTGGGTTAGTCTGGCCTGAGTTCAGCTATAGACACCCTCCTGTCCTTGTGTGGGTACTATTTGCACAGCACTGCAGGAGAAAGTCTGGGCAATGATGTTCCCTGGATTGGGAGCCACTCTAGTTAATGGTCTGCAAATACAGTACAGAGGGGACACGTGCCCTTCACTGTGGCATGCATGTACTTGTGGTACGTGTCCAACACATACATAGCCATCAAAGGTGTGAAATAAAACTTAGCCACATGAAGTGCTCTAGGGAACAGCTACAGCACGTGCTCCAGGGCAGGCATGATGTGAAAAGCATTCAAGCACCTAAGGAAACAGTTAAACTGAATGCAGGGAAGTGGGGAAGGAAATAGCACGTGGGGAAATGCGTGGTACTTAGATGCCCACCGAAGGGAGTGGTCGTCCTCGAGCTGAGCTGTTGAGAGAAACAGCAGGACGTGTTCTGCTTTGTAGGTACTGCTGCCTGGCATGGGGCTGGCCTGAATTCATAGGGCTGGCCCCAGCCAGGAAAAACACTTTTAGCCCTAAGTGCCTATGTCTTGTCAGCACTCAGAACGATGAGGTGACTCGTTCAACAACAGCAGATTCATCTGGTAATGATGTACCTGATGCTTCTAATGTAGTTTGTAGCTGGCTTTAACATCTGTATGCAATTTTCTTAATTGTGACAAATTCTTCTTCAAACTTGTTGCTCATTTCAGTTTTTTTTTTGCTGTTTCATCCAACAATGCAATGCTGAGAAATGCTAGCAAAAAAAAAAACCCAAACCAAAAAAGCCCAAGGGAGTGTACAGCCAAGCTGGTAGAAAGGAGAATCTCAGCCTTCCCTTTCCCAAATGCATTAGTCAAAACATTTGTGTCACTCGGGAAGCTGTACCTGCACACAGCAAAGTTCCCGCAGTCTGTCCTGTCCAGGGGTTTCAGGAGACCAGGATGAAATGCCTCAGGGAGATGGTCTAAACGCTTCTCCTGACATATGTGCTCTCTTTAGCGTGTGAGTGTGTGTATTAAATCACCTCCAAATATGCTAATATGGCTAATGGCACTCTCTGGTGTTGGCTGAGAATGAGAGCTCAGCTAAAATGATTTCAGAGGAACAAGGCTGTAGCTTTTAGTAGAGGGGCCAACTCAGGGCCATCACTTCTTCATGAGTTATTCGGAAAAGCAACCCCAATCCTTGGTCTGGAAATGGAGCTTTACCGCAGCAGGTAGAAGGGGAGCTGAGCCTATTGCTGCTCCTTGAAACCCCCTCATAGGCTGTCCCTAAACTCCAGGAGCTGCCGGTAATCCCATTTTTCCAGATTCTTTGGTCAGAAGTGCTAGAAAACCTTACCCTCTTTCTTTCTTTCTTTTTTTTTTTCCCCCAAATCACCTGATGCTGGAACCATATGCCTGTTCCTGCAGTTCTTTTGCTTTAATTCCCCTCGGCTTTTGCTAACACAGAAAAAGATCCGAGGGCTCGGGGAACGCTGGGGTGGCGCTTGTGCCTGCCCCCTTTACCCTGCCGTGCTGCGGCTGCCAAGCAGAGGGTCTTTGTGAGGGGAGCCGCTGCTCCTCTCTGCGCAGCTCTGTGTGAGACAACTGCTTTTCAGAAACTCTGAGCCTTGAAACTCCAC
>NW_008825111.1:1584735-1606836 GCF_000699105.1 Pygoscelis adeliae
AGGCCTGACTGTGACTTTTTGTCACAGCTGTCAGTGTAGGTCAAGGAGAGATGAAAGAAATGGGGGCTGGATGGAAAGGAACTTGCTGCGCTTCGAGCCCCTGCCCTTGCTGTGCTGCCCTGGGGGAGAAGGAGCACTTCTGCTTTCTTTCACAGGCAGCTTTCAAAATACTTCCAAATTTAACCTATTTTAAGTTACTCCAGTAACTTTCAGCCAGCATTTCCCAAAATGTCTAGTTGGTCTGATTGCTCCAACTAAACTTTTTTTAATTTTGTTTTGTTTGGTTTTGGTGTTTGGTTTTTTTTTTAGCTAGTTGCTTTAAAGAACCTAGGGCATGATAATTCAGCACATTTCTAAAAGGGAATGAAGACAAAAGAACTAGTTTTTTAGACTATCGAAGACCAGGAGTGTGGCAGTGCAACCACCTGCCATATAAATCTGTGTAGTAAGCCAGATCGACTGAAAAAACTGACTTTCGTGCAGTACTGCCACTTAAAGATGTACTCAGCAATGGCCAAGATGAGTCCATCAGTTCTTTCCCAGCTACAAACCATCTCTAGACATTTAGCCTTGAAGATGTCAAAGGAAAGAAATCACAGTCCAACCCCGTGCCTTGGTTGGGGGATTGTTCTGCTGGTTAATTATCTTCACTAATGGAAATGTCCACGTACTTCTGGCCCAGGCTTTTTGCCTTTTCTCCTGCAGGCAGGAAGGCAGTGTTCAGCTTCCAGCAGTGGCCCAGTAAATGCTGTATCGCCATGGCTAGTAGGACTACATTGCTTGGCTAGTGTCTGTTTTGGGTTACGCAGCCCTTGAACCATAGTCTGCCTGACTGAAGACAGGAGGCTGGTTTTAAAGCCAGAGCTGGATACACTATTCCAGCATCAACGCTGAAGGGCTCTGGAGGAGGAGAATAACAAGTTTCTCAAAATTACTCTAAAGGAGGAGGCAACTTCTCATTAAAAAAAAAAAAAAAGATATTGGGTCTTGTCTATCATTTTAAAAAAGAAAAAAAAGGTTTTTGCATTTTCTTACTGGTGCACAAAGGGACTTTTTGCTCTAGTGGACAAAGACGAAGAGCTGGAAGTTCAGGCTGGAGGAACTGGAAATGAGGCACTACTTGTTAGCAGCAGGTGATTAAAACAAGCTGTCATGGAGCGGAGCATCTCTTTTTTTTTTTTTTTCTCAAGAGCATTCAGGCCTGATCTGAAGCCCAACTGGAAAATATGCTTAAAGCAGCCAAGCAAACAAGGCTTGAGTTAAAGCTGAGTGCTAAAATTCAATACAACAGTAACTGCCCTGAATGTAATAGCCGGTGTCATGCAGCAGGTCAAACTAGATAAACTACTGATACTTTCTGGCCTTGAATTTTGGATTATTTGGAAAAAAATGGGTTGTAAGCATCTAAAGCTGGATAGACACCTAAGTTCAGTACTCGTTACCCTCTCTGCCTAGTCCACCTTCTCCTGGCTGGTAACATGGGAATAACGACACCAGTTCATCTGCGTTGGTTTATGAACTGTTTGGCTGCTCCAGCCCTGAATATCTAGGCTAAGGGCTGCGCAGCAAGTAACGCCCAGGGCCAAATATCGAACGGCCAGGGAACAAAAATCGACCGTCCAGCTTAACTGAGCATCAGCAGCCTGAAAACGCGCCTGGGGCTTGATGGCAGCTACTCTGCAATCATGCAGTGGGCAACGCTTGCAAAAACCAACCTGCTCTCGAGGGCACCGATCATCCTGGAGGTCAACAGGATTGCAGGCAGCAGATGCCACTGGGCGCAGCAGAGCGCTTTGCTGAAAAGGTCTTTAAATTAATTAATCAGGCCATCACCTAAATGATAGTAATAAACAGGAGCAGGACAGCCACAGAATGAATTCCCTCCTCTCTGCCAGTTTCTTTCTGTGCAAGTATACAGGAGAGTTTTAAATACGTAAAGCAACTTGAAAGTACATGAAGTTTTTTTGCATCTGGGATATTTTTATTATCAGGGAAAAGATGACCGGTCTGGAGGGAAGGAGATAGGTATGGAGCCTTTCATGAATTAAGAGTAATTTTGAAGTGACTGGCTTGTGTATACAGCCCCTGGTCCCAGCAGATTGCAGGAAAAATACAGTTCTTTCAAAAAAGGCTAAATTTGTTTCAGTACTTAGGGTTACAGAAAGGCTGGAAATACTTGGAAGCGTGCGTCCTAAGACCTACAGAACAGGGAAGCAAATGAACATGCTGCTTTTATAATTATTTCAAAGGGCTGCTGTGATTTTGATGTTACTCTGTTGACTAGTTTGGAAGCTTCAACCCAAGAATTTCTTCTCGTTGGCATGAATCAACGTTGTTGTTAACGTCACGTGGCAGTTACGTCTTCTGCAGGGTTGGGAAGGGGGGGTTTGGCTTGCAGCAGGGGATTTAGGTACTCCTGATGATCTGTCTTTGCCTAGCGCACAAGACGTGGCTTCCTGCCTTTAACGTGAAGAGAATAGCTCTTAACGCTCCGGGGGAGCTGCTGAAAGGATGAAGACCGCTGACTTTCAGGTGCTCTGGGAGGGAGGCATGCACATATCAGAGAGTAGGTGGGAAGAACTAGGTGTTGCTGCTCTTCCAGGCGCTTTGGTTTCAGCCACTATTAGGCACTGCTGGAGGGGGGGGTTTCTCCATTTTACTTGTTCCAAGGGCTTCTTACATCTGTGCATGTCCAGAGCTGCTCACAGCTCCCCGAGGTGACTTGCTCCTGCCTGCGCCACCTTGCGGGGTGGTGCAGAAGCTAGATGGTGGCATGCCCAAGGTGTCCCCTCCCATTCCCCTGAACAGTGGGGTCCGGCAGGCCAGGAGCATGCATAGTAACGCGGTGTGAGCTGCATTCTTTAAAGAACACTCGTAAGACGTTTTAAAGAAAGCCTTGCTCCTCACGACTGACCCAAGAAGTAGGACATGTGGGAGATCTTAGCCAAGGGGGTTCAGTCACCTCTTCCCCTTTCCAGGAAAGTGGTGAACCCATTTGGCTACAGGTTGGGAGTGGGGTGGGAACAAGGACTGGATGTGACGGGACACATGTTAATAGCTCACTCTTTTTTGAGGCCACGAATTAGAGGGGCGGGGAATAAATGAAGTTTTATGTGACTAGAAGAGTAGATGATGGAGTAGGTGGTAACTCTTCATGCAAACATTTGTACAAATAGAAAAACCCCCACACTTTTCTGCCATGTATTCAGTAGAGATTGTTAAATATTGCTATTAATTACCTATATGTAGAGCCCTGTATTAAAACACAGAGGCACTGGAGCTAGCATATATGACCCCTCAAATATTTTAATACAGAATGATGAGCTAATGCTATCCAATTCACTCATACACTTTATGTAATTTAGAGTTGGAAGTTCCAGGTAATGGTAGATGACAGTACTTTCATTTCTAAAAAAGAAACGAGTCTTTGAATCATTTTAAATTAGCATGTAATAGATATGTACGAGCTTACAGATTATGGAAGAAGTAATAAAGATGGGATGAGACCTAAATACCAAAAGCTTTTCATCCCAGAGAATAACCCGAATGCTTGGTAACTTTAATAACCAGTGTATTCTCACAGAGAGCAAGTACCAAAAGCTATAATCTTGCAGTTTAGTTTCGATAGCTGTATAGGGTTTGGGGTGCAATTTCCGCAGCATTGCTAGTATGATCCCGGTATGCATTAATCATTTATTTCTCCCTCCGCCCAACAACAGCTTATATAACTAAAATTACCTTTTCTGAAGGTAATATCCTAAAACTAAGTGAACATAGGTGCGTATGAAAAGTCTGCCCAGTGACTGTATGGTCCTGTTTTATCATGCAAATAAAGAAAATCTCAAAGGCTTGCTGTAAATGCCAATGTTATATGTTTTATTTTTAATCAAGTAATTCTTTTAAACCTCACAATATCCATGACTGACAGGAAAAAAAGACATTAGGCATGAAATGAGAATATAAAATACATGATATGTAGAAAGGCAATCAGTGCTTTAGTCCCTCAAGACAGTAAGCAGGTGAAATGACCTTCAAAACTTCAACTTGCTGTCTTTTCTTAAAACATAAAATTCAAGTGATTTTTCTTTTATTTCACCTTGTAAACAACATACAAGTCAAAATGGACAATGAGGTAATCTATACTACAGAAGATAATTTAAAAACACTAGATAAGACACAGTATTAAAGACATATAGAAATCAGTGTTCACTTTGGTCTCTAGTATGGTTATTGTTATTATTACCACAAGCAACACATACTAGTTTAAGCCAGTCTGGTGATGTTTGTCAGCCAGTTGTTTAACTTAGTAATCCAAGAGGTAGTCAAAACCATTATCCTTTGTAAAGATGGTTGCTCTTACGTTTGGTTCAATGACAATGGTAGCAAATACCTTGGTACTTTTCAACATTCTCGTAAAAACACTGCCGAAGCTGCTAATACACAGCTCCGGTTTAGTATAAAAAAAGAAGCGTGTGTTCATAGATCAACCTCTTGTCATCACTCAACAGTTGTAACAGGGGTAACACAACCAACGGATCTTAAAGAAGAGGCTGTTGATATACTAAGCAAAATAAGATTGATGCATTTAACAAGGCTCTGCTTGTTTCTAAAACAACACTCAAATCTCATTAAGACTTCTAGAAAATTAAAATCAGTGCATCTGCACATGTACATATCTTCCCAATTACTTTTATATCTAGCACAGGGGAATACATATATATTTTTTTTATGATAAACCTTTCTTACAGATAAATTAATTAAATTAAATTTAAGACTCGATGAGATTTCCCATGTTCTTTTATAATTCTTCTTACAAAGAATGTTACAAGATCTATAAACACTTTTTATGGGGCTCTATTCACAAAACTAAGTACGACTAAGCAGGAACTCCAGGATAACACTGGTGCAGAGTAAAACTGGGCTGAAAAAGGTGGCCTGCAAAGGGAAGAGGTAGGATCCAAATGTGGTGTTTGGCACTCCCTGAAAGCTGGCTAAAAGCAAAATATTGCAAATGGTATTACAACGCCAGATTTACCATCAACTGCAGCAAAAAGTTATTTGGCTCTTCCTCCAAATACAAGTCTTCCTCGTGGCCTAACTTGTGGTGTGTAAATAAATACCGTGACCTCTCCTTGGCGGAAGAGTGAAAAATACCTCACAATGTCCCTTATGGTTAAATCAAATTGAGTATTTTGGGGTGGGGGAATGGGAGGGAGAGATATTCTTGTTCCAGGTTTAACCTTATCTCCACTATTGTTAGGAGAAAAATGCATCTCTCTCAGCAGATATTTGAACTATTTCTACTCAAACGAGTTTTATTGTAAAGCATTCTGGCAAGGACAGGCTGGTGAATAGGGGAAATCTAGGCTGAGCCAATGCTGCAGAATATTAATTTTGTCCTTAGACATGAAGGAAGAATCCCAAACTCAGTTTGTGGCCTTCTCCTTCAAAGTGTTCTTTGCTTATTTGGAGCAGCCTATTGAAGGAGTATAACTAGGTATTTTTTTTCTACTGCAGCCCAGTGCTAAGTAGTTACCTGCCGCAGCTTGCGCTGCTGTATGTTTAACTTGGGCATGTACAGTTTTGTCTCTTCTGGAGATATATTAATTTTTGTGAACAGTGCCCATAATCCTTTAGACAGAAAAATAAAAACTTTCAAAGAAATGTTTGGAAACGTCTCATAATTTCAAATGGATGCTTCATCTTAAAACAAGTATTTGCCATAACGTATGCAGTGGTGAACTATCAGTTACATATTTAGTACAGATAAAAAGTATGTACCATAGATCAACAGCCACCTTTAAGGCTAGAGCAGCACAAAGGTGTGTTTATGCAGTAAATATGAGGTAGCCTTTTGCTGTAAACAGAATAATAATTTTATTGTCACCTATGTAAACAAAGTGGGCTTGATGCTTTTGTGTTTTTATTCTTCCCCCTCCACCCCCCGTCCCCCATCCCTCCCCTCCTAGAAAAGCTAAGCACCAGTAACTCCGACTGGAAGTCAGTGGGAGCTGTGGCTGCCCAGCATCTCTGAAAACTCAGACCCTGTGAATGTAAAGACACAAATGCTCACATAAGCAACCAGTACAGAATACCACTTTATCATTTCACAGGAACTTATAATACAAAATGCTGAGATCTGATTATCAGAAATGTCGGTCTATGTCAACTCAGAGGTAGTTACTAAGATCAGTACATAATACTTATATAGAGATAAAAAGGTCTAAGACTATTTGGTTTGTTCTGAGTAAGCAGGTCTGTAGACTATTCTGTAAAGAAAAAACAACGTTACATGGTATATTCCCTGAGCAAAGTTCTTTGTCCTGAGTATGTTATGTAATAGTGATAACATTCTAATATATAAAAATAAAACCTTAAGCTTTCAACAATAAGATAGGGTTTGGTATGTGCTCTTAGCAGTTCAGTCTGACTCTGGTGCGCACAGTGATTTCAAACAGCACCAATAAAAATCTGCATGTTGAAAATATTTCCTTATCTCAGCTCTGAACTTCTTACATATAAACAGGGAATGACCGGTTTTCAAATCCACAATTGCCTATTTCTATAAGGAACTTTGGTTTAAATTTTCAAAGTGACCTAAGTTTTGCATCTTTGCTGTTTAACCTGGTTTTTACACCGGCTAGAAGGTTAAGCAATGCCACTTTGATTTGTCTACATAATTTAAATAAGTTTACTATCCTCACGTAAGGCAAGGAAGTTCTTCTCTATAGATTATATCACATTCAATATCGTCAAAGGTAAGCTTTGCATTAGCATATTGAGAACTTCAGTATAAACCATCAAGATTCTCGCAAACACTGGCAAGGAATTCACGCAAAATAATTTTCTTGAAATTGTGCCCTTCACTGAGGTGTTTGATTACTACCTGTTTACTGAAGCAGCAGCAGCAGCAACAGTAAAAGTCTCACCTGGCAGGACAAGTGGGAAGGGGAAGGCCACGTAATGAGCCAGCTGCACACCTGTTGTTAACTATTGGCTGTGAAAGAGTTACCATGGGTAGGACTTTGGCTCGCTGTAGCCTTTCATGCAGGCTGTTTCTTTAGTTTGATTATCTGAGCTTAAACCTACCTGACCCTTTCAAGCTTTAACAGCCTGTGTTTATTGCCGATGTTAAGGATTATACAGGTTTCTCTAATTAACTTACACCTGCAATGGGATTTGTCAAAGTACGTTATCTTATGTATGACTTAGTAATTCAGAAGTTAAAAATGGAAAGCGACTTCAAGTTTTGATAGGCTCCAACTCTATTAACCCTGAGCAAGGGCTGCAGCCCAGGGAGTCTCACTCTGAGGCCACCAATCTTTCTCCTCTTTAATGCAGAAGTGTGTGGTCCCAGCGCACTCTGGACCAAGGCTGGTCAGCAACAGTCTCCAGTTCACAAGAAGCAGATGATGCCCAGGGCTTCTGGCAAATTTGCAGGTCCCTTCACTCAGGCTTGTCTGCAGCAGACACCTGTCCTTCTTGACTATACACATGCTGTATCATCAGCAAGGAAGGCTGTCTGAGCAACTGCAAGTACCCACCTACCTTTATTCTTAAGAAACTATTTATCCCAGGATCTCATTAGCTTTGCATTTTGTTTTCTTTAAAACCAAAACAGACAACAACAACAACAAAAATCCCGAGGGAGTTCTCTCTATGGCATTTCAACAGAAAACAAGGGGGAAGTCCCTTCAAATTGAGGGGCACTACTTGGGACCAAGAGAAGTTGCTGCTGCTGCTGCTGCTACTACTGCCACCAAGGTCCCCTAAAAGTTCACAGAATACAAAGGGTTAAACAGGATGGTATCCCGATACTGCTCAAAAGGGTCTGTTCGGCAACAACTTATACATTCTCCCCTACACAACAGTCATCTAAATTACAGTTACAACCATATTAATTTAACAAAACATTTTGAGAAACCAGCATGGAAACTACACATTCATTGTCTTTTCTGGAGCTTCGAACTCCTCACCAACAAAGGATGGTGGCAATGAGAGCTGTGTTGAGTTGTGACACTGCCCTGCATGGGCATGGGGAGGGGTTTTGCTACTTTGAGGAGATGAGAAAGAAAATAACTCAAATCGATGGCATGGGGGATGTCTTAGTATCTTTAGTACCATATGGCAGCTTTAAAATATGAAAGTATCCTTTGGTTCACAAGAGAAGTAACAGTCTTGATCTCAGTTCTGTGTGTGGTTTTTCAGGTTTGGTTTGTTTTTGAGTGAGATTTCTTGGGTTTTCTTGTTTGTTTTTTTGAACACGTTTGGAAATAGGTTCTAGGAATGCGTTCAGGAACGTTTGTGGATACTGTGCCTATTGCTTCACAGTAATGTCTTGTGGGAGCTGGAGAGTGGACTGATGGAAAAAAATATATTTATAGATATGTACACATACACACACGCGCGTGCACACTCATACACACACATACAGAAGGTAAAACGTAATGCACCCTGCTCAAATGTATTTTGCTTGGAGTGATTTGTCTATTAAAGAAAAAAAAATTCACAGTTCCTCAACAGTAGTTAAAATTCCAGGTCAGCTACTGATAATGAAATAATTTCCCCTGTACTTGCATGAGGTAGACATCCCAAGAGGATAAAGAAAATGGAAAGTTATGACAAACGCTTTAAGTTTTTTTCCTTTTCTGAACAGAAGGCCCCTTTCTGCTCGGTTCTTCGGGTGACGCAGACAACTTACTCGACGAAGCCTCCTGTGGTGACCTGCCTGAGCGCTCCGAGATCTCCAACCTGCCCTCCTGCGAGTAAGATGGAGACGAGTAGCCGTGTGTTCCTCCCCCTTCTCTCGGGAAAGCAGAAGTGGAAGGCTGCAAGGTTCAGCTTCGTGTCTTCCCTGAGAACTAGTGGGCTGCTGCGAGATAGTTTTATGGGGGCAGTTAGCCACCATGTGCATGATGCTCTGACAGTAATGGCACTTCTTTGGCTGCGGAGGTAGACTACATTCTTTAGCGTGGTGGTCGAGGCCACCACAGTTGTAGCATCTAAAACCAAAGAGAGACAGCTTAGTTATAAAATGCAGCGTTAAACGGTAAGATTTTCTACATCAGGTAAGCTCAGCATGAGCGTGCACAAGGTCTGATGGTGAAACAGCGGGGGCTTCTGCACTGATATCCCACTGCCACGGTCTGAGGTACATTTGAGTTTTGCTTTTTAAGTCACTTGGAAGGTGCCCCTTTGTCGCAGCGGTTCCAAAAAACACCTTGTGCTTGTGGCCGGGAACCTTTTACCGGGAATACCAGCCTGCCGGCTCAGCTCTCCCCACAGGGCCGCCGCCGGGGCGCGGCCGCCGCCTCCCGGGCAGGGCCCCGGCACTCGGCCCCACTAGAGGGCACCAGATCATCAAGCATCCCGCTGCATTTATAGCATTAAACGCCTGCGAGTACTAGTGTTTCAACGCCTGACAGGACGAACATCGCAAAGCAGGGCGAGGAGAGGCGGCGAGGCAGGCACCAGCACCGGCCTCCTCACCCTGAGGTGGCTTCACCCGGAGGTGGCTTTGCTCTGCGTGTGCCCATCGCCGGGTCAGGGCCATAAAGAAACGTGCAGAGAGGAGATATTCAGCCTCAGATGGCGTAACCATGTCCTAATGGACGCGCTGCTTTCAGCCAGGGAAACCCAAACATGGAGGAGGGACGTGGTGCCCTGTCACTAGCCAGGCTCTCGCCCCGGGGCCCTGCACCTTGCTGTCTCCAGCTCAGCCAAGGCACGGCGAGCAGGGGTGGGGGCCAAACTTTTACAATGCTTATGTTGCAGAGGGTTTGTAATGGCATTTACGGTTTCGATTTAAAAGAAAATAAATAAAGACCCAGCAAGAGTCATAAAACAGGGTTCGTTTGTTTTCTCTCGAAATTCCCAAGCCGCGTGCATGTGGTGGTGACCTGGGGTGCCATCTTCAACAGGACACGGCTGCCCAGGAGCTGACGGGCGCAGAGTGCCTCCTCTATGCTGCACGGGCAAGGCCTCCTCCCCAGTTCTCAAAAATGGCTAAAATCCACTAAATACTCTTCTATTGACCCTGTTAGGCAGGGGAGTCTTGAAGAAATCTCCAGCAATTCCTTACTGAATCCTCTCACTTTGTAACACACGCCAGGAACGCCAGTCCTTGGATTACATTATTCTGACACATGATACGAAGAAATAATTATATGCCTTTGGTATGGTGATCCGATGCCGGTCATGTTCACCATTGAGCTTTCTATTTTGTCTATTTTTCTATGGTTTCCGTTTCTTTGTTTTATAAAACTTGCACTGAATGCATAGAAATTTAATTTATTATAATTTAACACGCTACTGGAGAGAACTAAACCAAAAATGGCAATTTTTATTGCTTGCCCTTAACCATCAACTAAATTAAAAAACAATTGCACAAGTACTCAGGCCTGGTGGAGTCAACTGAAGGATTACAAAATACTGTAACTAAACTAACTAGATGTACAAAATAGCGCAACATGTTCTGGCACGAGCCCACGTCCAATTATTTTAAATTTTCAGATTCCTGGAAAGTAACAAGGCACTGTTTCAGCTAGCATTTAGTGGTCACTACTAGTCTATACAAAACCAAGAAGTTTAGTCCATGCAAAGCTGTATGTACAGCTGGAGTCTCATCTACAGAATATACTTCACCTTCCAAAGAAATGCTATTGATAAACCTGGTGTAATTCTTAAAAAGATTGCAAAATTGCTGTTAACACTTGCAAATCCATTCCAAGAAACAACCCCCCCCCCTCCAGCACCTCCCTCTTCATCTCTCTTCTTCACTATTAGCAAGATACTAACCATATCTTTATTTTAACAGACAAATGAAAAAACAGCATAAGTTGCCCATGGCATGCTGTCATGTCCTACAAGACTGACTTATAATTTAGAGAAATTAAATGATGAACAGAACTTCATTATCCTTTCAGAAAACATTGTAATTAAATTGTCATATCTTCCCTAAAAATTAGTAAGAAACAAGAAACCAAACCCATTATACTGAACTCTGCACTTCTATGACAACTGCAATAACATATTTTAGGTGAACTGGTTCCATTTTTATGTCACCACTGCACAGAAGTTTTATGTGATTTTTCAGTGGAATTTGAAGGCTATGCTTACACTAGTCTTTCTGCATATACTACAAAATAACCCATGAAGAGACACAATATAAAGCTTCCCTTGAATCAAGCAGAAAATAACATGTACAAGCCCCATTGTCACTTAGTATTGATTTCCCTAGCAAGGACATACTAAACATGTTGTAAAATACAAACATCTTGATCTAAGACCAAAACATCAAGCTTTTTCCCCCTATAATTAAAAAAAAAAAAAAAAGTTTTAAGTTATTAAACAATATCCATCTGACTACTGTTTCCCAAATCGTTGCAGATATTTTCAAGTTAGTGACCCCCCACTTAACAGTAGCATTCAGTCTTCTTAACTGGCATTCAGCTATGTTTCCCTGACAAGCTTTCTAAACACCTTCTGGATAAAATAATATGGAAGTAAAACTTGCAATTAGAAAAACAAAAGAACAGCAACAACAAAAACCCTTAAGTGTTTTACTTTACCCCTCTCCAATAAATACACCCAAGAATTCACAAATGTGGTATTTACTATAATTTAGGTAATATTAAAGAATGATGTTTATTATTATCTTCTTCATTGGTTTCTAGCAGTGTACTTGTTCCTGGGCTAAGTATAGTATAATACAGTACAACATGGGAGTGTGCAGACGTTCTGGAAATCGTGCATTTTATCTTAATTCAGAGTACAGAATTTTATAGCTGTGAATGCATTTGCACTTGCTTCCTTCCCTTAATATCACACGTATTTAGAGTGGCTTAAAAAAGAAAAAAGTTTGAAAATAGGTTAAAGAGCCTCAGTAGCAGGGTAGGCGGTAGCCATGGACAAATCAATTTAATCAGTCACTATGGTATGCACTGTGTTATCCAATTCAGTGAACCATTTCACCTCACCAATTGACCAAGAACCTGCTGTCAGGGCCCCTGCTTCCACTCAAGAGGCCTCCGTCACCTTTTGCATATATTTTTAGCAATACATCCTACTTGCAAACTATTGTAATTCCCTGCATTTATTCAAATCACTGCTAAAATGTCACCATAAAAGAAAAGTCTATCAGAAGCAGTTGTGATTAAACTATGATTTGGCTTTTCAGGAATGTTTTTTGTTACCAACCAACTCAAGCATCTGGCTAAAGTGTCGCATTAGAATATATATGTGCCAGCCGGGGTGTGCCTGGACTTAAACAGGAGGGTGGTATTTATTCAGTTCTTTTAACTATTTATTCATTCCTTGTCAATCACTCTTACCAGGAGAACAGATCACACCCCGCTCTGAAATGCCTTCCCTCTCAAGGGATTTACACCAAAATGGAAATGGTCAGCCACCTCAGAGCTCACAAATGATACCACATGGTATCATCCACGCGCATTAAGATATGGTATTAACCCTTTTCTCCAAAATTCTTCAACTCTTGGCTCCTCTCTGCTGTATATACTTACATTACAACATAATGAAACCTTACAGCATATGATACGCGCACATGAGCTTATACATCCACATCTCTATATCCATAAATACATAGAACAATATACAAGCTGGCTCCTGCTAAGAAGATTAGCAAATTCTCATTTGAGTATGTTGTCAGAAACTCGAGATTAGTACAACCATAACACGTATTTCTTCACTTCAGAAGCACCATGGAAATAATGTACGTCAGCTTAAATGCAACATAAAAGTTTATACGTAAATTACACCATATGAGATTAATAAACCACAGAAAGCCCTTAAAAGTGCAATTATAGTAGAATTAACCCTTACAAAAAAGCAACAGCAAGAAGGGTTTCTTAAAATCGGACTGTCTTTCTCACAGTAGGCTCCCATGATTTACTAGGTAGCTTCAGGCTCAAAAAATAATGCAACAGAGTAAATAAAGAGATGGCAATTATCCTAACAGGGAATCCTTTCTTCACTACAGCACTGACAGGAAGGTAGATCGGGGTGATTTTTTTTGATATAAGAAAGATGAACATTTTAATAAAGGAACACCTTGAGGAACTTGTCTAGCACTGTATTTCAATATTCTCAAGAAAACAGTAACATTAATACCTACTAATGAAGAAAGAAGAGAGCATATAGCAAGGTTAAAAAACACTTCCAAATTCTCCTTCACTATGGATTTGTGATTGCACAGAACTATATATATTAAAGGAAACATGAACAAGCAAAAAGCGTACAGATTCCAACATAAACTATGTTGTATTAATTGCAATAAGCCGATGACTGAAATTCATTAGAAGTACTCAATTTCACAACCAGATGCAAACGCAAAATAAAATATTCTCTAGTCTTCAGCTTTTTTCCTTGTCCCAGCAGTCAACTCCTACTTAGGAAGTACACCCTAGCCCTATCCCTTTTAAAACGACAATACCCCTGCCTTGCAAATACATTCGCCACAGTAACAGCTCAGCTGAGCTAAGCAGCAAGGAGGGTAAGCACAACTGCTTGCTTCTCCATGCTGCTTTATAATATGATTTAGATATAATCCAATATATATGACAAGTAGAGAATCATTTGTGTGGCTCCACGCTATTATCTGTTGAGAGAAAAAGCTTTAAAATTACCCCGATGACTGACTTTTTCTTGGCGGGGGGGAAGGGGAGGGGTTAACACCTAACAGGAATAGCAATGGGAAGAAAGGGGGTATAGTCAGAGGAAGACTAAAATAATTCACCAGGACATTCCCTACGCCAACCCCCCTCACCAACTCCCCTTTTGTTTTTCCTCTTTGAATGATATCAGACAACAAAAAACTGCATCTTGGCTAACAATGCTCCATCTAGCAATGTTAATGCTTTGAAAAATGGCATGGTATTCTAACAGCATGTGCAAGTGAGATGTTTTTACAATACACTGAATGCCAACTAAGCAGTTAAAACATAAAGGAAATGTTTAAAATTGTACCTAAACGTGCTGCCTTTTTTAGTAATTACTTTCACAGCATACCTAAAGAAAGGCTGGTTCTTGCAGACAGAACATGCAGCAGATATTGCTTGAACTACCCTATTTTGCTGCAAAGAGAGGTTAAACTATCCATGAACTAACAGAAATGTGGATCTTTTAGACAAAACTAAGATGTTTTACTCTTCAAGGGCTTCAGTGACTTGTCTTGAAAATCAGGCTGTGGGGCAGTGCAAGGGGACACCTCTCGCTGGTGGATGTGAACACTTGGAAAAGCTCGGGGAGGCGTGTGCTTGCTCAGGCACCACCTGGGATGAGTGAGAAACACCTCCAACACCTCCGCAGGACTGAAAGAGTCTTCTGGACTGTTGAGGATCTGCTAAAATTGGCTTTGAGATAAATACAAGCATATTTTAATGGATGAGTTAAGCATTCCAGTAACCAAATCCTGGATATCAAATCTGTCACAGCAGCACTCCAAAGACTGACAGGATCACAGGTGATTGCTGCTAAATGGGCACCTCTCGTATGTTACTGTATTATAAAGGGACTAATCACTTTTACTTAATACAGGTGTAATACGAAAATCCTTCTTGCTGAGAAGCCTGCACTTAAAAGTGAAAAAACAGTTTGAATATTTTTTGAAACAGGGCATTACCCTTATGCCTTAAAAAACAGATAGCACATGCAGACCTCATCGTTTTACTGCAAGAAATGCTGAAACTAAATACGAGGCTGCAGTCGCTGCAACTTAAAAACAGGCGGCAACTGTCTCTGGAAAATAAAAAAGTTTGGTCGGCTGCCAGGGCAACAAGCTGCAGGAGCAGCGGGAGCAGCAGCAGCGGCAGTGCATGGCAGGGGAGGAGGTGCCATGCGGGAGCCCCACGCACCCCGAGCAGCGGCCAGGGCCTGCCCGTAGCCCCGTGCCGGGCACCAGCTCCTCTGGCATTTCACTCCTTCCTCCACAGCTTTTACCGGGGGATTCCCTTGCAGGCATTATTTTGGGAGATTGCCCACCACCACCCCCGAACCTTCTAAGCAGCATTAAATCCCAGGAGAAATAAAACCAGCCTGTGTTTTTAAAAAATCATGGGGCGCAGGAGGGAGCATTGCTGAGGTGCATAGCTGTGCTCCCTTGCTGCCGACTGTGCCCCGCAGCTGCACCCAGCAGGGAATTAACCCACAGAAATGTGGCCCAGCTTTTTTTTTTTTCAGGATGAAAACTCACCGGTGAGTCAACGAGACATACAAAAGATGCACTGAACATACATGCTCTGCCCGCGCCCTCCGAGAGGGAAATTGCTGGAATGTTTCTGCTTACGTGCACATTGCTGGGTTTTATGTCATTTTGTTTATCAACCTTTAATTCTTAACCTGTAGCTGAATGCAAGAGAGAATACAGGCAACTTTGAAACCACTCCAATAAGGTATTAGTATTCAAAATACTGAATACTGAAATAATACTGAAAAAATCATTTAAGGTCAAGTGAAATCGTCTTGTTAAATAAACTACAGAACGGAGCATTTAGCATCTTCAGAGCGTTTATGGTGCATCCAGCAAGCAGGGTCACACTAAGGCAGAAAAGTTCACTAGCAAACTCATTTATCAATCCATGAAAAAAAAAAAATCAGTTTGATTTTAAAACTGTAATTATTTTAGTCAAGTATGTTGGAAAATGGCATATTATCAATTCAGAAAGCGGCACATCAGGGCCACATTTAAATTTGTGCTGATCCTGTGAGTATTTGCTACCCTGATCCCCTCGTTCACGCAAAACACTGTGCAGGGGCGACATGCTGGGAAAGTTAATTGCAGGTTGTTGTTCTTCAATAAAATTCAGTTTGAAAATTTCCTGTGTTTTACAAGCTTTTTGAGATTAACAGAAATATCATTTTCTAAAAAAAAAAAGATAACCTCCTAAAGAAATAAAGATGAAATAAAATAAAAATGCTCATTTATCTATTTCTCCTCCAAATCCTGTAAGACATGATAATGTATCAGAGATTGGAGACTTTCAATTTCATGAGAAAAACAAGGTCCCTCCGTTTTTCTAAGCTTGCCTTCTTTCATCTTACAGATAGCCCCAGCACTCTGACACAAACCCACTGTCTGCAAGGCTTCCAATAACACAGAGTCGAATATTGATGATGTTTACTCTTGTTACAAATAAATAAATAAAAATGCTCCATTGTAAACTCATCAGATTGACTAGTTTTCTGTGGTTAGTTCTAAATCAATCTATTTTCCCCGGTGTATCGCAGAAGTAGTATCAATAGGTTACAGTCTTTTGTTGCTTAGGTTTCCCCTCCCCCTCACCCCCCAACAAAGAAGCTGACAAACAACGTGGGGCATTTGCCTGATAAATCAGGCCTGTTAGGATACAATTTAGCTTAAGTTCGTGAGGAAATGAATTTGTTTAAAATCTGCTAATACGATTTTACTGGAAGGTGGATTTTTTTTTCTTTCTTGGTGAACCAAGAACAACAATGAAATAGAAAGGTGGTTCAAAATGCACAAAATGCAGTCTTTCTGTCCACAAAAATGAAAAGGACTACACGGATGGCAGCTCTTAAAAAATAACCTCAACGATGTTGTTTCCATTCTTTCTTCCTTTCCATAAAACTTTATCTCTGCTATCCACTCAGCCCTCTTTACAGGCATGGAGGAAAATTATTTTTCACATAATCACATAAAAATCCTTATGAAATGCATACTCATGGAGGAATGCTTTGGATATACTTTCATTTGTTACAACAAAAGGGTTTTCTTTATATTGAGAGTTAAGAACTCCTGAAATAACAATCTACAGAGTGAGGTCTTTTTTCTAAATAACATGAAAGATGGTTTTGCTCCAATAGTATCAATATAGTGTGGAAAGAATGTGTACATTTTAATGGCTTTAACCCATACAGATAAAGCAGATACAAGATCAGCGACAGTTTAAGTAAGTTATGTTTTAAACAGTCATATATCACGCATATCAAACATGAAATGTTATACTGTGATTTCAAATAAGTCTACTACTGTTAATCTTTTTGCATTATGAAATGACACACACAAATATTCTCAACCACAAATTTCCCTTGTAACCCTGAATTTCTGTGGGAATAATGAAAAAAGGGATTTTAAATTAAAACAGTTCTGTATGCAGTACTTTTAAAAACAGTAAGTATTTTCCATAGTTCATGTTGGTGGAAAGGCTGCCGTACAGGTTTGCTCTGGGTACCGCTGCAGTGTGTACCCACATTTGCAGCCTATTGCCGAAGTTAGCTGGGGTGCAGCGCTGGGCAGGCGTGGGGGTGGCCAGAACTAAGTAGACCTTGGCTGGTTGTGTTTGAAACCACCTCCACTACAGGGTGCGCCTGTTTACAGAAGCATAGTTCAGTAACACCAGAAGTCTTCACGGAGGTGGCTTGAGCCTCCTGGCCATATGGATAAGGATGCACGCTGCATAAAACCGGCTCAACTCTTTCTGGGTCAGTGAGGTGCTGTTCATGAGCTAAAAGGCATGCCTGACCTTATCTGCCTCTCAGCAGAGCCGGTTCCAGGGTTTCTACGTCCGCTGAACAGCTAATCCACAGATGAGATAAAAGGGTAGTAGGTAACTGGGAATTAGTTGTTAAAAATTGCCATTTCCCTTTTGTTCCTTATTTTGTCACTAATGTTAGCAGCAAATACAAGTAACATCAACTCCTCACAACAGCAGGAAACAGCAAATAGCATCCTGGCAGTGGGTTGGAACACTGAAGCAGGTAGTGGTAGAGGAAGAGGAAGGCTGCTCTGGAAGTTCATAACCTATTCTTCTTCCCCAAATACCACTTTAGAGTCATATGACTTTAGGTGTCCCTTATAAACTGGTATCATTGCACGAAGTTTCAGAAATATCTGGAGACAGAAGCATGGACTGACTTAGATACTAACCTTCAAATGGATTCTCCTACCACATTCACTGAATTAGATGACTTGCATGAATATAGGCTTCACAAGTGTTAAGGATTGCAGGATTTGACCAGCAACTCACATCTTCATTTCATTCTTCAGAAATAAAGGGACGGTTACTGTCTGACACACTCGCTACAAGGAGGTCATGCCAGCTATCTCTATAGGGGTTCCTTCCAGAGCTCATGGAACTGACAGAGTAAGTCATGTCACATGAAATACATGCAAGGCTTCCTTTCCCAACTGTGTAACAAACGGACATCAAACATGGTGGTTGGTTTTCCTTGAAATGGCACCTGTAAGTTCACATGTTCAATACCTCCAAGAAGAATTAAGCCATTCAGATGCTCTTATAGCCACATTTTACTGGTAAGGGAAATCTGTATCACTCTGAAGCACTGACTGAGAAAGAAAGCAGTCAGTTCCTAATTCACTTTTCCAAACTTGCACCTTAAGATGTCTAAAATGGACTAGCTCCATATATTGACATTATTACTAAATAGTTGTGTTCAGCATTTTCTATAACAGATTTTTAAAAGGCTTTCAGCATCTTAAAGAAAAAAAATAATTTTGAAACTTTTCACATCAAAATGCAGAAGCAACAGTAAAGCGTGAAAAGAGGATTTCAGCTGCAACAGGATTAAGCCTCATATATTAAAGCTTTTAATTCCCACCTGAGGCAGGTATTTCTGTTGTCCCACACTGCCTGATCCCTGAGAATTAAAAGTGAAATAATGCCATTTTCTACTATTCCACCCTATCTCACCACCAGATTTATCTTCGTTATTAATTCTAAGATTGTGTACGTAAAAATAACAAACACATTTGTGTACATAAAAACAACATTGTTAATTCAAAATTTGGTGTTTCCTTTTTCTTAGTTTGGCCTCAGGATGGCAAATCTCATGCACAGGTTTGAATTTAATACTTCTTTCTGTGAATTCTGTTAATTCTGTGTACAGCTAAAAATAACGAATAACTGAAAGCATTTCACTATACATGGTAAACTAGATCACTTTATCCCTCTTGGTTGTGATTACGTAGATTAAGTGATATCACTCCAGTAAAATGATAACAATGAGGCTAATAAAACTTTTTTAAAAGATTCCATCTTCCCAGAAACAGAGCAACTTAATTCTGCTCTCAGTCACATGGATGTAAATCCAGAGCAATTTTGATGACTTCACTGAGCTTATTCTCCGTTAATTTTAATAGTGTAACCGAGAAAATAATTTCCCACTGTGTACGAATGCTGAAAAGTCACATTGCAGTAATCAAGGCTGGTTGCAGAGGTCAGGCTAATACAACCTGTGAGGCAACGCAGCAATTGCAGGCTGAAGCCCCTCAGTTCCACCTGTAAATCTGTGTTTGCTGGTTGATGTAACACTTGAAAGCATAACGCAGCACTAATCACAAAGTTGAAAAAAGAAAACCAAAGAATTATAGCCAAGGTAGAGAAGTAGTGTGTTCGATTCTTCTGCCCGTTTATGCTCAGCCTTTCAGGTTAAGAAAGAATGAATGAACGATTTCAAAAGTAAGGATGTCTACAGGCCAAGGATCAATTTTCCTGGCATGACTGATGAACTCTGCATCAGGAGATTTAGATAAAACAGGAACCCTAGACTTAAATAAAATGTTTGAAAGCAAAGAACAATTCAGATAAGGGCACCCCAGTCGTGATCAATGCAAGGGGACAGCAGATTACAAGTCAGACACTGAGTGCACTGGCCAAAGAAAAACGCAATGGATATGCTCACCGAGCACAGCACAACCAGCTATCTGTAGTTTTGATCAGAAATTCATACCCAAGCCACAACTTCAACTATGGAAGCCCTGAATTTACAATTTTGAAAGCAGTCACAAACCAGAAGAGTGATTAATGCCAGCATTGTGTCTGTGCCTTAACAATTCATCCATACTCTAAACCAGCCAACCTTCCAGTTATCCAGTAGCACTCACTGTGCAAGGCAGGAAAACTGTACGTTAAGACTGGAAGCGCACGGAGGCAGAAAGGGCCACACATTTTTAATGCAAGCCCTGAAGTTGCTAGTGATGAATCAGATGAATCAGACCTCTGGTTGGTGTGGAAGAAGGCATGTATGTCTCTGCAGCCACTTACGCAAAGTGTGCACAGGCCAGCAAGGTACTGAACTTCTGTAGGGCGGAATGGTTATGAGTTCTTCCATTTTGGAGGGCAAATCCTGACTTCTGGCAAAACAAAGGATTACTCAGTTATGCTGGTAGCCTGTCTGCTCTCCTCCGATCCCAGGCTCTGGGGGCAGGTTAGAAGACATGGAAAGGTGACTGGGACATACTGTAGTGGCTAGGAATGGAACATATAACATGTCAAATCCATAGGAATCCATAGGATTTCATTAGCGCTGACTGAAATCCAGTTTCTTTGTGTTTTAGTGATTATTGGCCATACCGCTACAAGGTTATGAAGACTATTCATTGAGCAGTTGCATTATTCCAGTGATAGATCTTCCGCAGAAGAAATTGAGAGTATCCTTCTCCCACAAGACCTTAAAATAAGGCAGCTGAACCAGCTGGGGCAGCGGATTTGAACTCACAGCTAGACAGAGAACTAGATCTATTTTTTTTGCATTCTGGATAAATGCCCATCACTTGGTAGAAGGAGCAGGTAGTTTGCCGGCAGGCAGAGTGAGGGAGCCCAGCTGCTCAGCACCAGGCTGGAGCAGGACCCCTACCCCCAGCCAGCATCCTCCATTTGTGTGAACCCTTCCTCCTCACAGCTACTTGAGGGGTGGCATACAGATGCCACAACTCTCAATCTGTGCAATAACAAATTTTATCGGGTCACAGTGTTAGGTATCTGTATTACTGCACCATAGTAAAAACCGCAACACCAGTCTTAGGAGCTGCCATAGGCTTGGTAGTTGAACTCTTCACCCTGTACTGCCGACAGCCTCCATCGCTACCTGCCCTTTTCAGGCACAGTCTCCACCACCTCGTGGTGCTGCTTCCACCACTGGGTGTAATCCTCCTGTAAATGGTCAGTGACCCCTGTTCCCCAGAGAGTGAAGATGAGAAACCCCTGTCTCTTACCTACAATCTACTAATCCTTCTTCAAAAGGCTGAACAACGACCATCTGGAGATCACAGCAACCTCCTCATGGAGGGAAGACTTGCATCCAAATATGTCTTTCACACGGAGTGAGGTATGTGGTGAACCCTCAGGGACCTTTTGTGGAAGGTTAAAGTGTGCTCGCTGGCTTGGGCCATACAGGTGAAGGGAAGGGCTCAGGAGCCAACCTGACAATTTTGTGGGGCTCAGCTGTAAGCTAGAGCACTGAGTTGCTGGCTGATCAGTAGAAACTCCACCGATTCAAGACACAGACAGTAAATCTGGGTTTTGAGGCTCCTGGCAGCACCCAAACCTTAAATCCAGGAACCCAACACCTTCTGTGGGGTTGAAAATAATAATACCTGAACAGTTTTAGCCGTAGAAGACAAGGGACCAGACCTTTAAAAGTCTGACACTTCCTACACTATTCCTGGATGCTTCCAGGAAGAAACCAATTGTTTATTAAACCAGCCTCACTCTTGAAAACCTGGAAGGCCAGAAAGCCTGGCTCCTAAATCAAGATCCCTTTGGCCCTCCTCCTTACAAACCTTCCAATTCTAAATATCCAAAGTACCTGGAAATACCCAATTCCAAATAAACACAGAGTTGAGGGAGACTGTGTCCCCCACGCAGGACTCTGGACCTCAAGCACAGCCCACAAATTTCCCTCATGAAAAGTCTCATCCTTCCCAGGCTCAGAAGCTGGTGAAGGAGAGTGTGACATCAGCTTCCTTCTCTGTCACAGAGAGCTGTGTCACCTTGTCGTGTATAAGCAAACGTTTACAGGTATTTAAATGCTTAAGTCCCACTGACTTCAGAGGCAAGCAGCTTGAAATATTATGATTGACATATTCATGAACCCAGGTAGAAATCCAGTATAGATTTGTGTAAAGGCCGTGCGTGTGCTGTGACCAGGGGTCACAGACAGACACAGGTGCATCATATCCTCATAGCTTTGAGGATCTGAGTCTGTGCCCCTCGGGATTATATCTGGTAAAGCAAGGGAAAAAAAAGTTATGGTACAACAGCATACAACCATACGGTGATCAGGCCACAAATTAATTGGCATTCACTGAACTAGAGCAGGAAT
>NW_008825111.1:1606858-1636445 GCF_000699105.1 Pygoscelis adeliae
TAAAATACCTGATTTTGAAATTGTCATCTTTGTTAATAGCTATTTCACTACTGTCCAACTATTGGGATGAGAAGTCATAGACAAGTTGTGAAAAGTCATTCACTTATGTCTAAAACCCAAACATTACATGGAAAATGAGGGCTATCAAGAACTTAACTGGACTTCGCACAAATGCAGAAAAACCCTCCACGCATCTTTTTCATTCCCTGTTGGCAGGAAGCACAAAAATGAGAATCAGATGCAGAAAACACACACTTTCTACACAGTGCAAAAGCCTGAACCAGAATGTCTTCAACAAACTACTGTGCTTAGCTTTCATCCCAGTTTCCCACAAAGCTTTGCACAGCGCGTGCCACCGCTGCTTGCTGTCTTGGCATTATCAGCGACAGCTCCTGGGGTGCCCTTCTGTTTTCACACTCCGTACTGTGAAACAAGCCAGCAACAGTATGCTGTGCCAGGCAGGACACAGGGAACTGCCAGGGATCCTGCTCAAGTGCTGCATCCCATCCAGAACTGTAAGCAGTGACCAGGACTCCAGCTCAACTACTTTGCATTTCATTCATAGCTCTTTAAACAGCCCCCTTTTCAAGAATACTTCCAAAGACATATGATCTGCTTTCAAAAACTCCTGAGGATGATCCATGCAGTAACTAAAACTGCTAGCCAATTCTCAACAGCAAAAGTTTTCAGTTAATTCATCTACTTTTTTCAGTTTGTAGTGTTTGTTTAGCTTGGTTCACATCACATCTCCTGTTTCGAGGTAAAATCATAAAGCATTGCATTGGCACAACTGTGGGTGTGATAAACACTGGCAGGAGGTAGGAGGGAGTAGATTAAGCAGTGAGACTCCCATCGTTCCCAAAGGCTCTTGTCAGAGGAACTGCAATGTGGAACTGCACCCTGTGTCTGGGACTTAACCCCTGGTCACAGCACACGCACGGCCTTTACACAAATCTATACTGGATTTCTACCTGGGTTCATGAATGTGTCAATCATAATATTTCACTTATTTAATCTGCACCAGTAGGAGTGTGTATGTGAAAGATGGATGAAAGAATCATGCATTACAAGTCCAGGCACAAGATACAGATGTTGAGCTTAGTTTTGTAAACAGGGTGGCTGTGGCTGAATTCCCTTTCAGTTAGAGACAATGAGCTGGAAAAGAACTTAATTGACAAAAAAGTAGCCAATTTGGCTGCAAAGTGTGCTTTGAGTTAAATACACGCTAAATACAGCACACAGAGACGCATATTTTCCCTCCTCTAAGTAAATATGGTTTTACACCATTCTTTTACATACTCCCCATAAAATCAACCATCCCTGTTTCAGGTTAACTAATCCTTTTTTTTGTGAACTCTCCCTCTACTCACACCTAGCATAGCTGGGGCACTTCCCACCTTATGCACATGCAAGTGCTACTTGAGCTGGACAATTTCCCTTCTACCTCCTTCACAGGTTCTGCCTTGCTGCATTATTCTTTCTTCATTTCCCTTCCACTGCAATGCTTGGTGTGGAAGCATTGCATCTGTCGGGACTCAGCAAGAATAGGTCTCTGACTGTTTTCTTTCTGATACTACTGTAAAGATAGGGCGCAAGTCAAAAGCTGCTGCTCACGGACAGAGAGCAGTCTGGTAGCTAAAAAGGGAGAAGAGAAGGGATTGTCAATGGTTTGTGATCATGAGATGACTTCTCAGCTCCATTTACTTTGCCTGCAGTTACCTCAAATGCAGCGGGCAGGAAGCCTTTGAGAGGAGCTTGGCAACTTTGACATGCCCGTCAAATGGCATCTTACAATAATCATGGCTATGATTACAGGACTGCTGCATACAGTCAGAAACGAAAGTGTAATGTTTAAGGATATTCCTGTCTTTATAAGAGATATGAAAGGGCAGCACAGAGGGGCCATGAGGGTGGGTCAGAGAGTTGGACAACAGAGGAGGAGGAGGGATAAACAAGCACAGGGCCATCCACACCAACCCCTCTATTAATGCCAGGTAACAGAGGCCATCATGAGTGACACTGGCTCGCCTGCTGGCAAAGCTTGGAAGGCGCAAAGCAACTGCAGGTCGGTTCAGCGCTGGCGAGGCTGAAGCCAACCTTTCAGCAGCATGCTCGAGAGGAAGCATGCCCTGTCACAGCAGTACTGCACAGCTCACAAAGGAGGAAGTGCAGCGCGGTGGGCTGCTTGCTTGGGGCCTTCCTATGTGAGACTACCGATGTCGCTAGGATAACTTAGTCAACAACATCTGCTGATTTTATGGTACACAAGTTTAATTGTTTAACTTCAGGAGGAGTATGAAGTTCTGCTCTGTTACTGAACTCATGATTTGGGGTCGAAGGCAGGCGAGATGGCTAGGTTTCTTATATTTGTTGTTCAGTGCAACACTTGCCCTGCTCTGTGGATTGCCTTGAGCACCTCTGCAGCAACAATGGATGTGTTCTCTCTCTGGAAATTACCTTAGATCTTTACCACAGAGTTAACTGCTCAAGTGCTTGTCTTGCAGATCATAAAACAGCTTCACAATTGAATTATCAACTTTGATATTCATTCAATAACAACAGAATTTTTATTCAAGAATGGGACAGCCTATAGGACAGTTGGGTTCCCCTGAAGAATCTCAAAGCCAGGACAAAGAGCATGATTTCTGCAAAATGCCATGATATTTCCAATGCTTTACTACACTCAATGGCATAGAAATTAACAGGCCAACATACCTGTTCATGTACCACTGGCTCTCTACAACTAAAATTTTTTAAAGGTCGTTACTTGCCATGGTTAAGTGTGCTATTAGCTAAGTATTCTGGTGGCTCTGAAAGCAGAAAGCTTTACAACAGAATACATTTCCGTGTATCAATATCCCTTTTAGCTTAGAAGTGGATTGGAGTTTTCTGGTTACCGTACCAGAAATGCTGGTATGGTAATGGTATGGTAATTTCTCAGGCCTCCAATAATTTTTGCTGTTAGCTGAATCCAGCCACTTTAATGTCCTTAAAATATTTTGAGTAAACAATATTTTACTATAATTCTAATTTGTTGACAGGTATTTTTTTTTTTGTAAATGGTTTAGCCAAAAAATCTGCATTTTCCAAATAGTACTTACAAATTATCTAAATGCTACTACTCTGTATCTTTCAAAGAGCATCAATACCAAATGCATTTACCACACATGTTAGGAGACCCTTGCCACGTGCGTTTAGAGTGGTGCTCCCTCTGGTCCAGCTCCAAAGTTAAAGCATCTGAAGTGTAAATTGTGTGTGACACAGCCAAGGAAACCCACTTTACTTTAACCTTGTTAATGGCGAGCCAGATGGAACTGCTGAGGCCACCCATTGTTCGGGTTTGCATTTTTGTGTAATACCATGGTGTAGGTCCATAGGGCCTCATGAATTCCCCTCCTCTGAATATATACTGTGCTGTTAAAGGCACTGAAAGGATCAAGCTCTGCTCTGAGAGCAGCTGGCTTTGTATTTTTTTTAATGGTTGTTAGCAGCAGCAGCAGGTCCATTCTACTCTCCCATTCTCCCCCTGCCCTTCTTAAAATCCTGATCTGTCAGTTCTCGAGTGAAACCAAACCCTAACTCTGTCCTATGCAGCACATCATACATTACCTCAGGTCATTCCCCCAAATATTCATCAAAAAGTCCCAGATTCTCCCTCCCTTGCAGCCTCAGACCCTGTCCCAGAGGTTCTTAATCACATGAATAATCATCACTAACTTCATCAACGGTCAGGTCGTAATTCCCTTCCTACCAAACCCAGGTTACCTCTGCCTGCATTATTTTTGTTACTGATCACTGCCTTCTGAAAATTTGGTCAAATTTTCCTGTCTTGACCTCTTTTGTGCCTTTAAGATGAAAATGGAAGCAAGAGGAGTTTTGAGTAAAGATAGCCCACAGCAGACTTCTCAGTCTGAGAAATAAGGGGAAGCTTGCGAATTGTTACATGCCAAGACACATCTGTACAGTGCTCGTGATGTAGAGGATAACATCTCACAATGCCTGCGCCGTGATGCAGCAACGTCAGACGTTTGCCAATGAAAAGCTGCAACACACGATGTAACAGAGGTAGCGAAAAACCCACAAGACTACTTGCGGCTGCCTAGCAGGTTTCCAGCTGCTGTGTGAGATATCGTAAGGTTGGGAGAGGGGAGTACTGTTCTCCCTGTTTACACCAGCTGTGGTGCATGCTGGAGTTCTCATCTGAACAGGATGAGAAAAGTACAAAGCCACCCCTCCAGACCTTCCTCCCCAACGGGCCTGCCATCAGAAAAGCAAACTGCTCCTCACCAAAAGGAGACTGCAGCCAGAAATGACTGAATTGCACCACCGAGCACCAAATAATGTGTCTGCCTCTTTGTGAGGACTTTGACATACTGGCTCCTGAAGACAATGCAGTTAGCATAACCTGCAAATGATATTAGAGGGATGCTGCAAACAGTTATCTGTTGTTACCGAAACTACACAGAGGCTTTTGCAACATTGGGGCTGATCAGGTTATTAAAATAAAAGGGCTGAGAAACCATAATCAATACTTTAGAGCAAACTCCCTGACCTGTTCAAAGTGACTTGCTTTTGCGCTACACTGGCAGAATAAGGAAGGAAATCCCCCTAGCCAGATCCTCAGGTCAGTGCCTCATCTGGTGTAGGAGACACACTACTCACTGAAATATTTTCCTGCCATTCCCAGCTGCCCTACGTGCCTTTGGGAAGAGGAGCCAGGGGCCACCTGAAGCTCAGCAGCGCTGAGCCTGCTCTGGCATGAACCAGAGTAGGGAATCAAGGACCTGATCGTTTCTCTTCTTTTCTTTCCCCAAGCTGCTCTAGACGCCGTTAGGAAGAGCAGCTTCCCCTTTCCTACATGCTCCCCAAAAGCAGAAAAATGGCAGCCAAACTCCTCCTTGGCGTTCCTATAACCTGACATAAAAGCTCAGGGGCAACCATAGCTGGCTGCCAAAGGGGAAGACCAATGAACTGGGGAACCACAGGAAAGACACACCGGCAGCAACGGCAAGACATGGTAACCTCTACTTTCTCCCCACAGAAAGAAGATCAGTTTAAATCCTGTCCCTCACCCCTTTAGCTGGATACACTGCACAAGGCACGGCAGTTTTATACTCACTATGTTGTTAAAAACATTTCTAATTCGAAATCATAAATTACAGGGGAGCATAGGATGTTCAAAAACAAGTAAAGCTCTTGAGCTCAGTAAACTATTTTTTACCCATTTCAGAATTCATGTGGTAAACCTTGTTTTAACTGATAATTTTCTCTTGCACACTGTAACAGATCATTTTTGAAGGCCAGATTACATTTAGTACATTTCCATTGTCTAAGAAAGTAATCTAGTTAACAAAATACAAATGCTAGGTAAGGTATGACAATAAAGGTAAGGCACGATTTGCAACTGATAAACTAACATTGCACTTCACCCACTTTTTCTAATTTTTCCAGTCTTCTCTATTAGTAGGATGCAAGGCTGCCATATGTATTTTGAGATCGGACTGGCTTGACTGCCGTTGCCTGCAGTTTTTATGTCTTTCTTTCATGAGCATGCTTTAGCCCTAAGTCCATAAAGAAAAAGCTGTTGTTAACCCTGGACTGATGTGACGCTTGGTACTTCAGCACCCTAGGATGGAGATTATACGCCCCCCCTTGATTTCAGCGTGCTAAGCTTCCTTGAAGCTTTGTTTCTTTCAGAGGCAGCTGTCTGCATTTCCATACCTTACCCTGCCTCTTGCCACCAGAGTTAAAATCACATGTGTAGCAGTTAGAAAAAACAGCTGCAAAATTATTTCTCCTATGAAGTCTTGTAGAATGAATTAGTTCAGCTGGTAACTTTCCTCTGATGATGATGACAACAAGAAAACCTTAAGCTGTCTTATAGAAAGGGGAGTCATCAATAAATCAGGACTTCAGTTGCCAATATCACACTCTTTGTACAAAAGGAACTCTGAATAACATTAGTATCACTGCAGAGCTTTATCATAAATCATTTTTTAAAAATGAACCAGTTTTTTGGTTTGTTTTGGTGTTTTGTTTTTTTTTAAGGTACTTGTTTCACTTTCCTGGTAACTGAGAGTAATTGAAAGATTTGCAATAAAACTAGTTTGATATCTCAACATAGCAAATTAGCATTTTATAACATACTTGATCAGTATTTATGAATGCTTTGAAAACTCACTGATTCTTAGCAAAGACTAGGAAAATATGCATGTCTGCAAATATCATGGAATATACACTTTCCTTTTTTGGAAGCCTGGAAAACACAACATTGAATGGATTATATACTGAGTTTCAAAAAGGTTACTGACACTTATGTGTACTTTTCAGCATTACAGTACTACTAGCTTTAAGTGCTGATTTTATATAATCCTTTCCATTCAGTGAGAAAATTTCTTTTGAAGAACTGTCATTAAGAAACCTGAAACATTAACTTCTTGTGTATTACACACAAACACTCTATAATTGATGCATATAGTAAAATTAAATGGAAAGAATATGGCTCCTGCTACTGTGTGTGAAATTTATATTATTTTCTTTCTTGTCACGAAGAAGGCAGGTTATCATTTTAGTACATTTAAGTTCCGAAGTAAAACTTAAACTGTAACACACTTAAGATAACATGATCGATGTGAAATAGCAAAACACTACAACAGGAAATGCTAGTTTTCTCCAATTGTCTTCACATCATTCACAGCAGTTCAAACTAATGCAACAGAAGCAGAAAAAAAATTAAACAAATTGCTTAGAGGAAGCTGGCGGGGAAGGAAGAGCTGTGATTACACCACACGCTGCACTCCTCCAAGCCTACCGCTTGCATTTTGCAAGTTTTGAGCAGCTGCTGAAAGGCAGGAAGGGAACTGAGAAATGACCACTGCGTATGCGCTGCTCTGCCATACTATAAATGCCAGAGTAGAAGTTAACAGTGAATTAAGCCTGATCACCGCAGCTTTTAAAGGTTGCTCTTCAGCTCTACAGGCATGTCAGGCACAGAGCTGAGGAATGCTGCTCACCTTCCCAGTCAGTCGCTGACTTCCTGATACATAGTACAGTTTAATAGAAAAGTTAATGGTGTGGTGGCACCAAAGCATCTAAAATAGGTAGTATTTTGCTTTTCTCATCCTGTTTTCTTTCCCTGGCCAGGAAAATCACAAGCTGCAACCCTGCTAAAAGCACAGACCATCGTTCTTGTGGGGAACTGTTGTGCAGTGAGATCCGGTACTTCAGATCTGCGTGGCAGTCCGACAGGGGAAGCTTGAATATAGAAAAGGCCTTGCCTGGGACGCTCCCCAAACCCTCTGCCAGGTCTTGCTGATGCCTATTTACACTTCTGGCCTTTTGGAGGCCAAACCCAACTCCCTGCTGGGTTTTGTGCTCCTGACGCTTTCCTCCAGTGAACCCCGACGGCTCTTAAATCACCACCTGTCACCAATGAGGGCAGACCTTGCATCGCTGCTACTACAGGGACCACAAAGCCACCACCATGTTGCGGGGAATGTCTCTGCCATGCCAAGCAGAGAGCACAACACGTTTCATGCAGAGCTGCCCGTAGGGTTTTGTACTCCAGATCAACCCACCAAAAGCAGAGCTGTTACCAAGAGGCATCCCCTGCTCTGCCACCACTCTATCTGTTTGCTCCTTGGTACCTTTTTTTTTTTCAGGATTAGTTTCTCTCAGTTACTCTCTCTGAACTGGCTCTCTGCAGGATTAGATCAGCACCAGCAACGCTGCAGGGAGAGGACCACAACGCTAGCTGAGGGTGCAGGGGGGCCATGGCAGCTGGCCGGCCCCCTGTAATGTGAAACTGCACCCTGGCAGAGACCTGGCTTACAGAGCCAGGGGCAGCATCCATTTCTTTTCAAGTCACGGTTCCTCTACAGGAAAAAATAACGAATTCAATCTGTTAATGCTGTCCGGTACCTGAGAGATTCCCGATTCTTCAGCTTGTACAGCACAGTGCAGGAAAATCAACAACTACAACAACTAAAAAATATCATATGCTTTACACTTAATACTAGTGCAGTATCGCTTTCTGAAATTTACAGTATTTTCAACTTAATTGTGCCTCTCTAGCAAGGAAAAACACCCTGAAAGCCGTCATTTGTCAGCCACAAAAAAAAAAAATCAGTTGCATTGTGAAGCACAGCTGTCTGAGTCTTTGGGCTGAAGAGTTTTGGGGTGATTGTTGGGGAGAGCTTTGGCAAGCCTGGACCAGATGTACTTGAACACTAGCTCTGTGTCCCCAGGGGATGTCAGTGTGTGACGAGGCAGAGTCCCAAGACCTGGCTATGTATTAGTGGACACAGGCATGAGATACAGAACCAGCTGCTAGAAGTTTATGCTCTTGATATTCAACATATATGATTTACAAGCACATACAAAGGAAAAAAATTATCTCGGGATGTTCAATGCCTACACTGACAATACCTAAACGTACACATTTACTGCATGTTTAAGAACACCATTATTGATGCAAGAAAGTTTAAGTTAACCCCCATATCTGAAGGAACCTGTCTTGAATCCCCCCTGAGAAAGGGTATAGCCTGGGGTTGGGCCAAGGCCATCTCTATACCTTCCCCATCTTCATCTTTCTTCCAGAGAGGCTCTTCTCCTCTGCAGAAAGAGACCATGGCATGTGCAGAATGAAGTTATTGGCACGCTCTGCCAAACAGGTCTCTAGGGCTGGATCTATTACAGCATCCTCAGGAGAACTCTCCTGGCCACGATGCTTGACTGTTTTCAGCAGTCTCAGCCCGTGGGTGCGTTTGGCAGTGTCATAAGCGCTGCCTGTCTAAAATCCCAAGAGGGGAATTTTACAAGCGTCTGCCTTTTTACAGCGAGCACCGTGCAGCCCATCCTCTCCCACGAGGGGCCGCCCTGCGACACCTGAGCCTGCTCATCCACATCCCACACAGCAGCAGCAGAACCCCTACCTTCACGCCACACACTTGGCCTCCTTCCTCAAATAGTCTTTGCACAGCCAGGAAAACTAGCCCTCCCACTCCCCAGGGCTGCCCACCAGCCACAGCACACCTCCAGGGAGCCTGGCACTTGGCGCCAAGCCATTCCCTCACCAGACTTTAGCGCACCACAGCTGCGGCACACGTCTTCATTTGCACTGGCTTTCACAGGTAATGCACACCCCACACACAGGCACAGAGTGCCTGGGGCCCCTGAGCGGCTACAACAGGGTGAGCACCCAGCCTGCCCCAGCAGGGAGCTGTATCCCAGATGGGGAGAGCCCTAGCCAGCCATGCACCCTGGATCGCGAGCGCAAAGCACATAGCTACGACCTGTGCTGTTCTCTGTCTCTTTGTCAGCTCGTGGCTGACCCATGTTTGGCACTCTGCTTCCTCTGAATCATGTGAAATATGCATGTTAAAGAAGCTTCTCTAACTATTCCTCAGCTTTTCTGGGGGGGAAATAGGGGCAAAAGGAAGGTGAGCACTACAGCCTGCCTGATTTGGGGCAGAAGTATACTGAAGACCTGTCTACAGGCACTGGGAAGTCATCAGTCCACAGAAAGCATCAGGTCGGAAGCAGCCCTGCCTCTGTCTGACGTGGAGAGGCGAGCACCGTCCACCCACCATTTCTCTTTAATGCAGTCAGCCCCAGTCCCACAAAGTACCTAGTTCATATCCAGCAATCCCTTTTACCACGTTTCCTCCCCACCTCCAGTTCTTCACACTCCCACCTTCATTTCCATCCTGATTCTGCTCCTAATCATCACATTAGCTTTTACATACTGATATGCATGAACCATTTCAGAGGTCACAGCTGGCTACTTCAAGGAAATGAGGATTTTTAAACTGACAAACTTGAACTATTGTTTAAAAAAAAAAAAAAGCACTGCTTTATTAAACAGATTTGTTTCAAGTCTTTACACATAAACCTGTCCCTGTGGAATCTTTTATTTTTAGTTTAACTAAATGAGAATCTGCTTTAAGAAAACAATTCCAAGTTAAATGAAAATGGATTTATATGCCACACACAAACTGTAGTCCTCTACAGTGTAACAAAATATGCAAGCTTAAGCAAATTTACCACCTGCTACCATAGAAGGGGAACATGGTGGTATCCTGTTCCCAACACAGCATCTCATTATAGCAGCCGGATGTTTCCACTACAGTGATTAGTGCGCATACAGTGTCACGATTAATTTCCAGTACTAACACTACCTTACAATTCATATACTTTTTCACTTACAGTCTCAACCATAATCTGTAATTCAATAATTTTTTGCAGGTTTGTGAAAACTCTCAACTGACCTTCTTACATGGGCAACACCATAAATGCAAAAAGCACGTCATGACATCGTTACTTCTGTTGTTACCTGGCCAAATGAGAGCAAGTTAATGCAGCTATATTGGTATAGCTTCATTTTGTCTAATACCTCATACTGTAAAAGGGGAATAATGTAAAACAACGCACTCTAGGATGCACCAGCAGAGAGAACAGGGAGAAAGGAGCACACGCTGTGGCCATGCTGACTACACAAGGCGTAGACTGGGAACTGTCGGCTGGTTAGAGGAAGATGTCCTACTAATGCAACACATGCAACATCTTTTAGAAGCAGCCAGTCATGGAGGGTCTTAGCTACCAGCGACTGTAATAAACTAAACTGGGTTACAAAGCCAGGATTCACTACGTTCCACAGCGTCACTTTATTAAATGACTACCTGTACCAAGCTCACCTGGTGGAAGTTTGGAATACAAAGGGAGTATCACTGTCAGCATAAGAAAGAAGCACTAATCAGTTCCTGTCAGCTTTACCTTGCAACTATAAAAATAACTTTTTTTTTTTAATCAATGAAGTCATCAACATGTACCTCTCATTCTGAACTGATCTTTTATTAAGTCATCTTCCTTTTGATACCCACTTTCTTCAGCGCAGCTGAGGCAACCTTTCATACATCTATTGTGTATACATTTATACGTATACAACACATGTATGCAACAGATTTAATAAAATTTTTTTGGCTCTTCACAATTAAAGTCAATCTTCTATAAAATGCATCTCAACATTACATTAGTGTGAAGACTATTATTATTCTGCTAAATTCAAAAGCTTTCAAATTTGACTCATTCATATTTTATGCAAGAATTAAGCAAGAAATGTGGGTCACTACGAAAAATGAGATATAACAGCTTAGATACATTACGATACATTATGATACATTTCTAAAGATTTTATGGATAGCTATCATCTGAAGTATCTCATAGACATTTGTGTTCACCTGGCAGTTGGGAACTATAACCACTACTTACAAAGAAAACCAACATGCTTCTTTGCTGGCTTCTCATTCAAATTAGCAGCTAGAAACAGAGGAGGAACACAAAAACCAATAGTCCCTTCAACGAAAAAGGCCACCAAAATCCAGATTTCCAAAACCCTCTAAACTCGACTGCATTACTACAAAGGGTATTTTCTGATGAGTTCTTATTTTGAAAAGGAGGGGGGCAGTGCAGGCTAAACCCTAGAAAGCAAAGCAGAAGAAATAATCTCTTTATGGCAGTTCGTGGTAAGGAAGTGACTCAGCTGAGGCAAATTACAGAGCCCATTTGGAGACACTGATTCCAAGAGCACTGGGGGCTGCAGTCAGAAATCTGGCACAGCTGCACTGCCAGAAATTTCAACCTTCACAAGCACATAAGCCTTGAAAACACTATTTGCAGTAATTCTGATCAGTTTTGACTAGCTCTGCAGTGATTTTTTTGTTGTGAAAAAGAACATGTGAGGGAACTGAAGATATATTCTCTACCTATTTCTCACACAGATCAAGCAAAAACAAAGCAGGGTTTCATCATAAAAAGTCAAATATCATTTCTAAGTAATTCAAAAATTGTATTATAACTTATCTGAGTTTTGAATTCCCCCTTCCCCAAACTCAGCAAGCAGTCTACTCTGCCCTGCAAGCTACTGCACACAAAACTTGCGAGGCAGTTCTTAGTACATTTAGAACTAATGCAACAATAATTAAGGGATGAAAAACCTCCAGCACCCTAGAGCAGTTTTTGATCTGTAGATCTCAGGTATCTATAGACTACTTTTAAAGGGTGGGCAAAAGATAGTTAAGAAAAGCAGGCTTGTGGACAGGATGTTTGAATCATCAAACATCATGAAACAAAGAGGATACACATATCCAACAAAAATCCTGGGGAGCCGGTCTTCCAGATTAAAAAATGTTTGTGTGTACCACTGCTCTCTAATAACTCAAATAGCCAAGAATCACAATTACTATTCTAATTAAAAACAGCAGTGATTTTAAGTATTGTATGGACTAAGACAGAAACCAATTCTGCACTGCAGAGCTTACTATCTAAACAGACAGAACAGAGGGAAGGTATAGAAAAGGGCTTAGGCAAACAAAGTTTTTTAAGTCATGTCAGGCACACTAACTTCGTAGTTACTTAACTTTTTTCCTTTATTAATTAACAAGTCCTCTGTTCCTTCACAGTGATCCACATGTTCTCACAAGTGGATAACCAAAGCCGTTCTGTAAAAACAGAATTAGCTCTCCATCCATCGATCCTACCAATTTATTTAACGACAGAGAGGGCTGACAAGCAAGAATCACAAAATGGCTGATCAGAAGCTACCCCATTTTATCCCAAGAATCCAAACGGGGAACAGATATCCAAGATAAAACAGCCTTCAGGGTTGGTCCTGCCCCTTCAAACGCTCCCTGTTTCCCCTACGCCTGTGGTACTCCTGGGGACGTGGGGCACAGCTGGTTGTGGTAGTACCACCAGGGATGCAGGGCACACCCGGTCAATGGTGGCACTGCCAGGGTCGCGGGGCACACCCGGCCACAGCCGCCCTTGCAGCTGGCAGAGCTTCTCCAGCCACCCCAGTGAAATGGCAGGAAGGAAGCGAAGCAGTGGCTGCGTCCGTGGGAACGGTCCATGGGCTGCTGCAGTCCACAACAGCTCCTCCTGCTTTCTCTTCTTTTCCTTCCATGAAGGAGGAAGAAACGATGGTGATCATTTTGCTCAATTTCCCCTCAGGTGCAAGTCAGGGCTAAAAACTGCAAAAGGAAGGTTTTAGCCTTTAGAGGAAGAGTTTGGAAAGTTATAAGCTTGCAAAGGGGTTTAAATCTCATATCCTTCACTATCAAAGGAACAATAACGACATGTGGAAGTTACTCTGAGGCTTACAGATGGCTGTCCTGCTTGAGTTTAGCTGTATTTTATAGTACTTTAATTTAATTAGTAGCCCTACCTATAGGAGAAGTACCATAATCCATACACTGTTAGTCAGAGCCTGAGCTGCGAGGTATCCATAACTTTGTTTTCTTTCCTGCTAGGTGGGTTTGCATGCTGAAACACTAGTCTGGCTTTTGCATGTGATACTGAAACCACTTTTATTTGCACTTTAAACAAGCAAGACAAAAATGTGATTGCTTGCAGAAATCCTTGAACTTGCACAATTTTCAGATGTGGAAAGGTGTCTTTTTCTAGATAATATCATCTTTGAAATCAGTTGTACAGATGAAAGATGAAGTCCTCATTCTTCTAAAAACACGTACTAATGAGTTTCGAACTATGACAGACAAGAACAAACAGACAGTGCTGTTTTCTTTTAAATAAATTTATAATCTATGAAAGAACATTCCTTGGTGACAAGTTTGCATTGGAAAGGAATTCACATTTGAAAAGCTGTAACAAAAAGAGATGCTTGCAAATGTTTTTAAGCATCACAGTCAGGAAATTTTAATATGGGAATAATTTTTCCCATGTACTGAGAGCACCTGCATTCTCCAATGAGAGCAAGGCGTCTTCAGCAGACCACAAGCAAGATTCAGGTTCCACAACACCTACTATTGCTGTTTGTAAGAAACAGAACTAATTAAGTGCATACAGACTGTATGATCAGATCCTGAATTATTATCCTAAAAAATGTTGCACAAAAACATTTAGTATACAAAATACATAGTGTGTTTATACTGAACAGGCATTATGTTTCTCCAATAAAAAAAAATTGTTCAGTGCTAATGTCCTCAAATAATATAAATTGCTTGCGTCAACAAACACAGTACAATTAGCTTGTTACCCTTAAACTGAGTTTAAAATAAGCAAATTGTTTGATGACTTTGATGTTTTCCACCCAAAATGTGCTGGCTAATTTTTCCATTCCAGTTCCCATTCCAATCTTTTAACTGCCTTAATCTCCTGCCCTCAGATGTTGACCTCCTAAGAACAGAGGTCATAGGTTAGCACAGACAGACCGCAAAAGATCTGGACTATCAATTCATGCCTGAAAGATTTCTCTTCCACAAAAGAACGACTAAAAAAGCAAATTCCAAAATCCAGCTCCACAGGCTGCATAAAATATAAACTTGTTGATATGTTACATTCATAAATATTCTAAAAAGATTGGATCTAAACAATTATTTATTGTTTAGAATTAATTTCTGTAGGATACAAAAATAAATAAAACCAATGGCAGTGACGTGGAATAATGACTGAACTTCAAAGATAAAAAACGAAAGCTCTAGACAGGAGAGAATTAAGAGTCAGCATGTTTAACCACAGATACGTATGTTTTAAATGTTTCTTCTCTACATTTGAAAGTAGCATATTTCCATGCCAGGCATTTTTATACACAATTTGTTTTCTTGTAAGGGTGAAAGTATGAGATTAGTTAACTCAAAAAATGAAACAGCACCAGTTTATACAAATCTTACTGATTATTAGTGAGACTACTACCTCATTTTCTTGCCACAATCAGCTATACAACAGATTCCTTGCTGCTTGTTTGGTCAATGAGCATACAGCTCTCATCAAGAAAATGCCAGATGTTTCTTTTCTATGCATAAATGAAATGTATAGATTGTAAAGGAGAAAGATAACTTCATGAGGCTTCAGTGAGTTAGAAATACAGGGATAACAAGAACGAACCATTTGATAACATTATTTCTGAACTCCAAGTAAAATTTATACATTATGCAATGTACATAAGGACAAAAATTCTAAAAGTGAAGTGATTAATGATACTCCCACATCTAGTAACATAAAATCTCATTGAACTATTTAACAAAAAGTAAATTAAAACACTCTGAAGATCCTCTTTTGACTTAGAAAACTAAAGCGCTTAGCACATTTTAGGTAATTATTAAAAGGAGACGTAGGCACATATTGCTATTATTCCAATTATTATGTGAGCAGCTAACCATGACTCTCCAAAAATATATCAAAGCACAAAAACATGGCAAATGAGCCTGATCAACAGAAAATTGAAGGTTTTTCATATACTTACTAGAAAGAAGTGATTTACAACAAACAACTCAGGAAAAAGAATGTAAATAAAATTAAACCTTTAAAAAGGTAAATAAATAGGCTTACATCTGAGCTATATACGATTTCTAAACCTATTGCCAACTACTGATGATTCTGTCCCATTGACAGAAAAAGTAACACTGCATAATTTTATAGAACAACTTGTCTCATTATGCAGACACAGACTGACACACACACACTCTATTGTTTTGTTTTATGTTATTAGTTTAGCCCAACAAAAAGGCAGAGATACTGATTTTAAACACTAGCAAATCTGAAGCTGAATTTGAAACATTGAACTATTTCAGCTTTTTATATTGGTCAAAAGATACCCATTTATCATTGAGGAAATCAAAGCATTCTGGTTAAACTTTGATGCAAAGGCTGTTGCAACATTAATTGCAGACAATGAAATAAGAGCAGTCTGTGGTTTGCTATTGTTTTCAGAGCTGTCTGAAGTAAATTAAATGCTTAGCATTTAAACTGTCCAACAGCTAAAAGACTAAAACTCCAAGTAACTTCTAGGCTAAAGAAAGCCATTCAGCACAAGACCAGCGCAATTTAAATCAATTTTTGTACTTTCAACTATTCATTGTAAAAGCTCTAGTGCCAGGAGACTCAACACCAATAAGATTATAAATGAATGGAGATCAAAGAAAAGAAATTGTTTAGCTCACTCCCATATTTCATAGTGACCCTTCGCAACTCTTTCCTCCTTAACCGTTCCATGGGTCTGTTACTGAGCAAACCCAGCTCCCTCTACTCCATCAATAACGCCGGCCTCAGCTCGCTATTCTTCCAGCTTGTCCACGGCCACCTTTGTTCTCTCTTGCACATGTATGTGCAATTTCTTCTGCAAAACCAGCCCCTTCATCCTTGTCCTACAGTGTCACAGTACGGTTTCAAAGAACAAACAGTCCAAATCCCCAAGCCTAGCTGCTAGTCCGGAGTGTTCAAGCTGATTTCTACCCATTACCTACAAATTCAGCATTCAAAAAAGAAGGAAACAGTCTGTAGTTACAGCCTGTGAACCGTATGATGACATGTGAGTTCTCCTACATCGCCTTTTCTCATTTGCTGCATGAAATATAAGATAGTTATTGTATACTTCTTTAGCCTACTCAATTCAATGCCTAGACTCACCACTAAATCCAGCTAAATCTTGAACACGATACAGAAGTACTGACTTTGGGGCTCTCACCAAGATATCTTCATGCATTACAAATATTAATTACTTTGCAATGGCTGTAGGAAATTGTGTGGTTTAATTGGTATCAAGGAAATGCACAGGATTCTGAAGCACAAGAAAAAGGCCAAAGTTGTTTTCCCAACAATTTGAAATCTTAGAGCCCACAGAGCCCTTACTATTTCATAGCACCCAATACGTTTAGGACAAAGCTCAAACTGAGCAACTGTTACAGCTGGGAGCATTTGGTGGTTCTGTAAAACAAACTCCAGATGTGTCACGTTTGTCACCCGGTAAACAAGGAACACACAATAAGCAGTCTAATGCAAAAAGTCCCATTTCAGATCCACTCTCCCAGATCCGCTGGAATCACCTCAGTCTTCGCAGGGCTGCAAAGCAGGAGCTTAGCTCCCACTTACACTTCAGCTCCTTGTACATTAGCCCTTGACTTGCAGCAGTCTTTCAAAATGGAGGAAACTGATTCAATCCCTGTTTGTGCCTGAGGGGATTCAGGATTCTCTGCACTCCCTGAAGAGTGCCCAAACTCCCAGCTTTGAGGTGATCATTTGGAGACTGGGAAAACTCTGCATCTCATACTACTACCATTTTCAGTCGTCTGTCCTCCCCTCCCCAAACCCTTCTCTTCCCTCCCCTTCTGATCTCCCCCGTGTCTGTGTTTTCATATTCCTGCTCCTTCCTAATCTTCTCCCTATCCGTTGCCCTTGAAATATCTTCCTGTCACCCTGCCTGAGGGATCATGGACATCACAGGAGCATTTCTGTTTGAGCTCCACTGTCTCGTCTCTGAACAGCTTCCCATAACCAGAAGAAGCAACTGCAAAGTCCCACTCAGTCCAGCTACTTCTGGATGGAGGATGCCACATCGCTGTGCAGGGGTGGCTTAAACTGGCACTTTTTTCCCCAAATAAACCTACCTTTCCTGGTGTAAATACACCCTTAAACCCATGTTTTCTTTCAGTACATAGCCTATGTCTTATTACCTGCTTGAGAAGTGCTCTAGCACACTGTAGGTGCACTTGGGGGGTGTGTGTGTGTGCGCGCACAGTGGAATAGCAGTAGCGTGCCTGCACCACCACTACAGAGATGACTACCTCCGTGACACATTCCTCTTACATAATAAGCTGCTGAGCTTCTTGACAAAGTAAGATACTGAAGTAAATTAACATTTTTAAATGATTCATATTTAAGTAGGTTTGATCTTTAAGTGTCAAGGACAGAAACATGAAGCCACAGCTAATAAAAGAAACAGCTGTAGCGATTTGGAATTATATTACTGCACAGACTTTATTAATTTGAAGTTAAAGGGCTCCAGAACTTTTATTCCTTCTGAAGAGCTTCAGATTCATCAACAGCAGTAAATCAAAGGCAACGTTTTAGGAATATCTGATTTAGCAGCTATGCTATAATTCAGTTTTCTCCAACTTTCAAGTTCTTGGTATCTTTTTAAACAGGCCAAGATATATGGCAAATTTTTCCTCATCTGGAATCACCATTATAATCTTTCCTTAGTGTTATATATTTATTACATACTTTGAGTACATTTGCTAGGCAATGGAGTGCAACACATCAAGAAAAGCAAGGAAATGCAACTGTTTTCCTAAAATAAAAGGGATTTGGGGTTTAAGTATTTACATTGAATGTTTTTGTAATAAAATATAGCACAGACTGTGTGCACCTTTTTAAAAGACAATTCATCCTACTAGCAGTTCTTTTCCAAGTTCATTGATAGCTATATTGTGTCACATGAGCAAAAATCAGCACAGTCTGTAGTCATGGTCAACATCAGCGTAAAAAGAAATTTCCATGATCGGGGAAATCTTTTCAAATAATGCCCTCTTCCCTACTACTTTCAAAGCACAGGCTTAAGTATTTACTGAGTTGGGCCCTGAAAATGTATGCACTTTTTTTGTTTATTCTTGTCTACTTGAAAGTAGTATATTCGGATAGTAGTAAGAAATTAAACAGTGAGAGAGAAATTTGAATTAAGGAAGATGCCAGTTATATTAGGAAGATTTTTAGAAACAGAAACAACATTTCATAAACTATTTACTGAAATACTTTTAACATACACTCTACTGAAATTATGCATACTTTCCATTAAATTGCGCAAAGCTCTCGATTCTTTCTTGCTTCTAAATTCCTTCAGGTATGGGCAATCATTACTAGAGGTGAGACTCCAGTGTGATCATTAGGCATATCAGTATACCATAGCAAAGGCCTAAATATATGTTGGTACTTTACTGTAAATGAGAGGGAGCTCATTCCTTGATGAAAGGGGGTGAAATACTCAGAAAACACAAGGCCTGAGAAGACATCCGATTAAAGAAAAATATCCTGCATTCCAAAAACAGTGTATGTACTTAAGAAACCCATCTGCTGTGCAGGGACAGCTTTACTCTACATGAGGCTGCATAAAAACGACACCTTCCTACTCACTTCATCTGTTCCTTGTACATTTTCAGATTTGTATCTACTTACTTTAGCATCAAATTTGGATTTCTTATTATAAACACTATGAAAAATTTGGGGCCTATCCCTTCTTAACTGTATGCTCATACAAACAGATACCGAAGACAACTTTATTCAGACTTTATTCTTAATATAAGCTTGCAACGAAGAAAATTAGGCTTAGATATCACTTCATGATATCACTGCCACCAGGTTCCCAGCTCTTGCTTTAGCGCAGAAATTTGCATTCACTTGAAGTATGTGAATAGCCGTATCAGAAGGCACATCTGATGGAAAGGAAGCACGTATTTTTGTGTGTTTTGATTTCTGCACCTAACTGCAAAGGCCAATTCCCACCCACACCCGAGCGAGCAGGCTGAAACACTGCATGGTCACGCAGGTTCACCAGCAATGTGGTATCTGAAATGAGCCCTTACTTTCAAGTTGCCTTCTGGTGAATTTGGTAGTTAAAAGCGTGTGAAACAAGTGAACGGCCCTTCAAATGAACGAGGAAATGCCTGTATCACCACCCAGAATACTACAGTGTGCCTGGGTACCCCAAAATAATTCTAACTGATCTTAGTCTCAGAAGCGGTGCAGCTGGTAAGGGACCAAATCAAGCTTTGTAGTCTGCATCTAACTACAGGCACTTAGCTTTGCAAATTAAACAATGCTCTCTGCATTTGAAATTTGGAATGGGATTTCCTACGTGTCTTCTGAAAGACAAAGTCTTTTATTCTAGTATTACACATATTGTTATGCACAACTGTAACCATTCCTACACCTAGCTCCGACATTCAAGTACTGATCTTTCAGCTCTGCATCCTGGCTCCTGACTGTTTGAGCTATGGAAGTAGGCAGGAAGGGAAAGCCACTATCTTTTGAGGAAGGCAACTCCCGATGCTGTGTGCTGGATCTGGGGGTAGAAGCTAGGCTAGCCATGGCTTGCTGTCTTCTGAGAGGTGAGGCTTTCCTGCTTCTGCTCTCGCTCTGGGGCACTTATTCTACCATAGCTCTACACCTGGCATTTCCAGAAGGCTGAAATTTAGCTACGCTCCAGGCTGGAGATGAAATCATGCCAAACAGTATATGGTCCATAGATATCAGGCGCTATATACAACAGTCAGTGGCAGTTTTTTTGTCTTTCCTCCCTTAAGCCACCTTCTTTTCATCTTTTGGTGAAGAAAATACCCAGTCTTGGAGATCTGATTCTGTTCTCATCAGGCTGGATGGACTGAGTCCTGGAAGCATGCCGTGTGACTGGTATGCAGGAAGGCTGTGGCTCCCTTAAACACGGATGGGTGATGTAGAGATTTTAACAAGGGCTGTCTAATGAATATATGCAGTAATACTTTTCAGAGGCTTCTGCCTTAGACTTGGATGGGTCTGCACAAAGACAAGGAAAGATTAACCCCCTGCCCTAGAGATCCATCTCCAAGCCAGCTTTCAAGCCTCTGATCCACAGCACCAAGTGGAAGCTATTTTTAAAAGCTACCTCTTTTTCAACCCTATTAATAAAGCCCTCTGGTTTTATCCCACTCTTGGAAAAACCTGAACTGTTGCTAAACCTTCCAAGAAGTTGTCAGCCTGAAAAAAAAAGAGCAAGTACAGGAAACTTTGTCCCTAATGATTGCAGTCCAACAAAGATACAACCTGCTTAAAGTACTGGAGTAATGCAAAGCTCTTGGGCTTTTTGGTTTTTGCCCCTTTTTTTAAATCTAGAAGCGTTCTGCTGCTCCTCTTACAAGCAGTTCATACTAGTTTAGTGGCTTATTATGGCACAGTCAGCAAATATCAATAAGATCATGTAAGAAAGCACATCTCAGACTGGTGTTTATCCCCCTTTCTAACCTATTGTCTAAGTGTGCAAATTATTAACTATATAAGAGTCTGCACAAATAATCTCAAATTTTGCTTGGGGATCCAAGAGGAAGTTGCGTCCAGCAACTCAGGTACTTAACACATCATCTAATTGTCTTTTGCAGATTAGGTGTTGATGCTGAAGAAATGCCTAAACCACTAATTGCAAGAGATGGAAAGCTATTTCTCCCTATTTCTTACAATCTCTCCTTAAATACATGCTCCTGTTGGAAAGAGGATAGTAGGCCACAGGGACCTCATTTCATACAGCAGTTTTCATGTAAGAGAACAAAAACTACAGTGGTCTTTGCAGTCCATAAGCCCAAGAGGGGTCTCAAACATCACTGCAAAGAGGAACTGAACACCCAACAGAATCGCTGTGAAGCAGGGAAAAAGCAAACAGCCAAGAAAATGCCCTATGCTTGAAAAATGGGAAAAGCAAGAATGAAAACTGGTAAGAAATTCTTACCATCTAAAATCAGGTGAAAGAGAGTCAGGAAGGAAGAGGAGGTGTTCACGTTTTAATTTCTGGAACACCACCCTCGAGTAAGGTCCTTTTGCAAGGCTGTATTTTTAAGAAATCTGTGTAAAAGCCATGCAACTTTGGAATTACTTCTGTGCCAGCTTCCTCTTTAGAAAATGGCAGAACTGTGAATGTGATCTACCTCGGAGAGGAGCAGAAAAATGCAACCTTTTGACAGTGACATGCTGACACCATTTTGTGCCAAAGGCTACAACTCCCTGAACTTTTAATTCGTTTTTCTGGATGGCTGGGCGCTCTTGCTTCGCCTGCCCCCCGTTTCACCCCAGTGCTGTTCAGGACCTGCCCAAAGCAGGTCCTCAGGGCTGGCCGAGGGCAGGAGCCGACGTGCCCCCTGTGTCATAACTGTGTGCGGTGACCGCTGGCCTGGCCTTGCCTCCCAGCTCTCGGGCAAAGGGACTCCGACGGGCTTTCCCCATCCGCCTTGGCCCCATCTGTCTGTTAAGCAAGGTTTTTATGAGCTTCTCCCATTTTGGTACTAGTTCAGGGCTCTCCTTCCCAGCCTGTACCACTCCCGTTATTCATGTCTCCTTCACAAAAATCTGCTCGGCTCAAACCGTAGGAGGCTTTTCTATGAAAATTAAATTATACACTTGAGTGTGATTCAGTCAGTAGAGATGGAATCGATATAATCTCAAGTTTGAAGTGACTTTGTATCATGTAACTTTGCTGTCCTAAACTAGCTCTCCTAGTCCTGTTAACTTCAATCCAAATGTTCTCCACAGCACTCCACCATGCCGTCATCTCTGCCTGCATCACACTGGTTTAGCGGCTGTTTGTGCAGATCATGAGCTTTTCAAGATGACTTTTAAGATTTTTGTATTATAGTCTGACTTCAGATCATCTGCAGAATGTCTTCAGATATTAAATCTGTTTCTGTCTGACTCAGACACAAACTAATTTTAAGTGACAGTTCATCAGGGAAGTATTACATTATTTAATTACAGTCTCCTTTCCCTAAGTGCCTCTATTTCCACCCAATTGGTGGTTTAGAAATGTTTTTCTTCATTTGAAAATTATGCTTTTGGTCATGTGCAAGAGTTACTGGCAAACACCATTCATTCCATCTTAACACAAAACCACTTCTTTTCTAGTTGTCTCTCCTTTGTAGATGTCTACATTGGAAAAATATTTTTGAAGTGTTAAAGTGATGCTGCAGTGGTCATCATTATTTAGCCAACTGAGCTAGAAATACACAGCTATTTCACTAGCCATATTCCCAGAACACAATTCAGCATTACTGTGTAGCCAGTGGCAATGCTTCATTAAGCTCCCTCATTTCCAGCAGCTCCCTCCCTCCCAGTTTACTTGCAGGGCTGCGCTATAAACCAAGTCAGTGAAATGTTTCATGTCAAACCCAAAATCTCACAACATATTGCTTACTTATTACATGTTTAAATCCAAACCACTTTCCGATACAGGTCACCCGTGCTAGAAAGCTTCCCTGCCACAAGTGTGATGTTAGCAGAGGGTAGCATAAGACTGAAATGTCATAAATTAGAACTGGGAGATGGAGCTATACCCTTAATTATTTCTTCCTTGTCCCTTCCTTCTTGCTTCATTTTATTGCTTCCATTTTGGTGTAAATACTTCAAAACAAACAAACAAAAAAGTTGTGATCCTCCCTGTCCCCCTGAAACGTTCCACGTGAAGCAAGTGCCGAGCCAAGCAGATACAGCACTACAGACACTCTGCTGAAAAAGTATCCAACTTTGAGGTCCTACTAGGACTATTTACAGATACTGGACAATACCTCTAGGTCCCAAAGATAACTCCAGCTTCTAGTCCTGTGAGCATCATGCATCTTCTTGGTTAATATTGTGCCAAAGGTCTGTGGGTAAAATTTATTTAAACATACACCGCACTAAAGAGTGTTTTCCCCAGCTATATAAATTTATAAAAATAATCTTAAATAAAAAGTTACAACCGTTAAAATGGTCCTTTACCTGGTTTCATTCTAGGTCACATACAAACACTGGGAGTGTTTGTTTAAACAAACAAACAAAAAAAGCATAATTTTTTTTCCTTCCTCCCTTTTCCCTCCTCCAAACCTTATTCTGAGATGGTGGGCTAGGTTCTGATTTCAGTTACTCTGCTGTAAATCAAGATTTCACAGACTTGTCTACAAGTTACTGAGCAGGTGATTAAGGTGTGAATTCAGAGTACTTTATCTTTTCTGCATCAGCTCCCCGCGGTCATTCCTAGAGAGCAGCATAACGTGCTTTTGTGTCAGCTCACTGTCAAAGCTGAGCAAAACACACTATGTTCAGAATGTAAGAGCTCCTACAAAGGGAGCTGCAACCTGCTGCAGTGTAATGCGTTGCAAATTCATCCCCTGGCTTACTTAGGTAGAGACCAGCCCCAGGAGCTGCCACTGTGCATCTCTGCCATAATACACCACTTCTGAGCCCAGCACTTGTCAGATGCCAATCCCAGCTGAGTCTTGTTTAGAAATCCCCCCTCTAGCCCAGATTACTCTAGACACTGTGAAAAAAATATATACCTAAGACACATAGATATTACAATAGCTTGAAGTAAGGTCTGGGAACTTAAAGCCTGCAGGCTTCTTACAGCCGCAGCTTCATTTCACACGGACCACAAAAGACTTTCCCTTCCTCGTACTGGCATGTGCTAACATGCTAGCTGGGAAAGATGCTGAAGTGGCCAATATCACCGACAGCAATTACAAAGCCTTCCCACCCATGTTATAAAATTAACACAGCCCACAGTAACGCTGAAGGGGAAATATTATCATAGCAAGGTCCCCACAGCAACAACACTCTGCAAATTACAAAGACTCTGAGTCTATTGTGGAAGCACCACAAAATCTACCAAAAAGCACTAATATTTGGTAACTTCAACGTCATGACTTTTTTTTCCCCCCCTCTCATAGAATCATAGAATTGATGATTCTCTGCACATATTGCTGCTTTTCCCTTTCTTTATGCCACCTTTGCTATCTCTAACTCTTTCTGTCAGTCTTCCCTTTTGCCTTAAATCCTGCCTACACTACTAATAGAGTCATGGGATCCATTCAAATGGGATCCATTCAAAAAGATGCAGTGAGGCTGGGCCCTCACACTGTTACACTGATAACGTAGAAAAGAGATAAACACAAGAACATGGAATTGGCTTTCATAAATGGAGGCAGTTCTCACAGTACAACAGCAACCTTCAAGAAAGATGCACTTTTATTGGCTAGGATTTCAGTCAAAACTAATTTTCCTTCAAGCAAAGACACTGCTCCTCACTGAGTGATAACATCAATGCTACTTCAGACATTTCAAATTTCAGGCCTTTTTGGTGTCTTATGACTTAAGCATAAGAATTTTGAGACATAAGTGGGTAGATGTTTTTGCCCATGTTTTCATATTCAAATCAATTTAATTTTGAATTTTTCCTTCTTTAAAGGCAAGTGTACATCGTCTCATGGATCACCCCTCTGCACTGTTTTTTAGGGTATATCCATTTTTTCTATGCTTTAGCTATCAAAAAACATCACTGAAAGTAGGATTCATATCACCTAACTTCAGAGACTGTAAGAGAAGTATTTACAGCATTGGAGCTAGGCTCCCTTTGTAGACCCTGAAGAGAAACAGCCACAAGGCAAGACTGATCCCCAATATTTTAGATGCTTCCCTAGGATGAGATGAATTGCACTCTGAAAGTACTGCTTCCTCTGCCTTGACTATACTGTGCACTATAGATATCTACATTTGTTCAAATCCCTGTCTCCTTCAATATGTAGTTTTTCCTGGTCTACTAACAACCTGTCCATTTAAATTTCAAGGTCTTTGAAGCAAGGACTGCCTTCACACACATCTGCAACAAACAGGACAACAGTATCATGACTGCCTGACTGTGGCCTTTATTTGCTGCCATAGTATGAAACATCAACAACAATGGTAATGCTAATACCCTAAACAGATTAGTAATTACAGTCTAATTCTCTGGAAGCCTAGCTTTAAAAAAAAAAAAAAAAAAAAAAAAAAAAAAAAAAAAGATTTTTCACAGCCTTTGCATGCAACACAACTCTGAAAGGCCAGATATGGTGAGCAATCAAAAAGAAAGCTTTGTCCGGCTTACAAAGTCTCTCCTTGTTGTGGTTATGGACTCTGATCTGTTACAGCAGCAATAAATTTTGTTCATGGCCTTTAGCTTTTACGAAGAAGGTGAAAGAGACACAACCATCATGTTGTCTCCAGTCCTTAATTAAAAAAAAAGAAAAAAAAGAGAGAGGGGGAAAAAAAAAGAGAAGCCTTTTAACAGAGGTGGGGACAAGTGGAGTTCATCCGTAGCCAGCAAAGGCTTCTCTTGCCCTGTTTCTTGAGGCTGGGCTACACTGCCTTTCCAGGTGACCCCCTCTTTCCCAAGCCACTCTTCGCTTCAGAATTTGCAATGGAAGAGAGCTACTTCTCAGTCATGCCATACATCAAATACTGCAGGCAAAACTTGGCTGTTTGGGTGTTCTTACTAGGATCCTTCACAAACTATATATTCCCCTTGATCTCAGTCATTACAGCTACTGGGCTGGGCAATACCATGAGGAAAAAAAAGGAGATTCACTTAAATACAAGAGCTTATGGGCAGGAAGGCTGTCCTTGGGGAACTAGGTGCAGGTGGCTTTGTAGTGAAGAAGATTACAGAACTTCTTCAAGCCATCAGAGGCAGAAAGTAAAGTAGAAGAGTGCAAGTCAGACTGCTGCACTTGTGTATAAAGAAGTGCAGCTCTCAAGACTAACCTGGTGTCCTGGTTTTGGCTGGGATAGAGTTAATGTTCCTCCTAGTAGCTGGTACAGTGCTGTGTTTTGGATTTAGGGTGAGAATAATGTGTTAACACACTGATGTTTTCGTTGTTGCTAAGTAGTGCCTATACTAAGTCAAGGACTTTTCTTTTTCAGCTTCCCATGCTCTGCGAATGAGGAGGTGCACAAGAAGCTGGGAGGGGGCACAGCCAGGACAGCTGACCCAAACTGGCCGAAGGGATATTCCACGCCATATGACGTCATGCTCAGTATATAAACTGGGGGGAGTTGGCCGAGGGGCAGCGATTGCTGCTTGGGGACTGGCTGGGCATTGGTTGGCAGGCAGTGAGTGGTTGCATCACTTGTTTTTCCTGGGTTTTGCCTCTCTCTCTCTTTTTGTTGTTTTCCTTTTCATTACTTTATTATTATTATTACATTTTATTTCAAGTGTTAAACTGTTCTTATCTCAACCCACGAGTTTTCTTACTTTTGCCCTTCCGATTGTCTCCCCCATCCCACTGGGGGGGGGGGGTGGGTGTGAGCGAGTGGCTGTGTGGTGCTTGGTTGCCGACTGGGGTTAAACGACGACACCTGGAATTTGTAAAATATTATTACAACAGTTCTTCAGACCACCAGGCATTAAAACTTCTGGAAACACCTGATACTCTGTTCGCTAAGTAAAAATATAATTAATCAGATTATGTACATCTCAACCCTGACTGCACCACCTACACTTTCTTCTGTATAAAACTACTGATGCACAGTTTAAAACCCCACTGCACACAATAGTCTCTTTAGCATGCACAATTCTCACCTAAACATGACGTTATTTCACCTGTATTCAGACTGACCTCTCTTCTCAGTCCAACAGTAATATTTTCCAAATAATATTACATTCCTTTGCAGGCTCCCTCTAATTCAAGAAAACCTTCTCAAATAAAACCGATCAAGTGGGTGATTTATGTAGTTGTATAGATACAGCTTAATAAGTTTAACCAAACTGCTAGGCTACATGTAAAAACCAAATTTACATAGAACGGTTTCCTTTCACAAATGAATAAATGCTGAAAACATAATTTCAAGAAAAACTTGCAAAGGAAAAAACGGGGCGGGGGGATAGCAAAGTAAGGTAATTACCTATCTCCCTTTGGTTTTCTTTTTTGTACTGTCTTCCCTTTGGGTCGTCTTTCACTTCCTAAACAGGGGCTCCCACCAGGGCCTGTTACCCGTATTGATTCAAGGCCTTTGGAAGATTTCTTAAAAGTAAATTCCACTGGTTCTCCTTCTTTTAGGCTTCTAAATCCTTCCATGTAAAGCTTGCTCTGTAAATAGGAAAAATACTCTTGGTTACCATTGCCTTAAAAACAATATTTACATTCATAATCAACAGGACAAATTATCCTATCATTTACTGTCCTAGAATACATACAGGTTGAATAACAGTTTCCTCTGTGTGAGCTATAGCAGACGATACTACAAATTACAGTCCTGGATACACTGAAAACACTAACACTAAACAAGTGACAAGAACCTATTTTCAGTATCAACAAAACTGAAATAACATTTTCCTTTTCTGTGATGAATGCTATAGACGTAAGAAGCAGAGAAAACGCTGTATCCTTAAACCCCCTGTCTAACAGGCATCGGGAACTGAAAACGCTTTTTTAACAAAATGGCAAGAGAGCAAATGTTCACTTCAGAGCTAATTCATTTATGGTCAAAATTATAATTCATATTCCTTACATGTGGGACATGGCTCTGCTGCTCTGAAAATGAATCAAAGATACAACAAGCATGAGAGGCAGGAGGAAGGCATTCTGAACAAATTCCACTGAAATGGGCAATTCAAATATCCCTAGTGAGCTGCTAAATTTCTGTTCACTACCCCAAAATCTTACCTAGTTAGCATGATTCAGATATTTGTATTTTCATTCACAGAAAAGGAAATTATTACCATCAGGGCAAGTGAAATAAATACTGATAAATCTTTTGATATTACACTGTAGCAGCAAAATCTTGGACAAGCTGAAGTCAACTGGAGCTCACCATTGATTTTGAGGCAATGAAAATGTTCATCTCAATTCCTAATAAAATTATGTACAATAGTAAGTCTACATTCCAGGACAAATCTGATGAATCAAACTCTTAAATAAAATGATCAGCAAGTTAAGTGAGACAATTTTTTTGGGGGAAAAAGACATAATGATAGATACTGGTTGCACTAAACGTTTATTTCAGAAGTTACATATTACATAAATGAGATCAGTTGGACTCACAGAGAATATTACAAAATCTGTCAATTTCCAAACACTTGTAGTTTTTGCAGGAGAGTTATGAAACATGTTTTCTTCCTTTGCTCATGAACTCTTCATAGCAAAGAGAAAAATGTATCCTGACTGATTCTTACTCTGTTCTCCAGCATTTGCTTGGCTGAACCATGGAGTCAAGAAGGGAATCTTCACTGCAGGTGCCATCCCATTCAGTCGCATGTCAAAAAGAGCCGAGCGACACTCGACTACGTACGTCACATCTACTACCCCGCAAGTGCAACTAGGGAACGTGTTCAAATCGGATGGCAATCCCTGACACGGGCTCCCTGTATTCATGTTGTGGGTATTGGAGGTCTGCAGCACCAAGACACTATTTTAGCAGAGCACAAGAACTGACACCTACAGAGTTCATAGTTCATAAACAAAGAAGGAGCTGGTCTCTTCACAAGGATGCACAGAGAACAGGAGGCAACAGGCCTGAGCTGCTTCAGGGGAGACTCCATCCAGACATGAGGAGAAGTTGCTCACTATGAGAAGAATTAAACGGAGAAGCCCAGAGAAGTAGTTCCCTTTGCTAGAAATAGCTAAGACTCAGCTTAATAGGGCACTGAATAACTTAATCCAAGGCCCTGCTTTCAGCAAAAGGTTGGACCAGATGATCTCAAGAGGTCTCTTCCAACCTAGACTTTTCTGTGATTCAGATATCTTAATCCGGAGCTGAATCACACCCGGTGAGACTGGAAAACAGGATTCCAGTTCCTGGTTCTGCAGCAGTTACCTTGGGGAACCTGTGTCACTTAACTTCTCCCTGTCTTTCTAAAGAGGGACACCACTACAATGTCCATTTCCCACAGCACTAATAGACTAAGTTAAAAATTATAAAATAATTGGGAATATTTATTTTAATGAAACCATGTGAAAGCACACGCACCTTTGCTTCCAAAAACCCCAAGTACCGGACCAGCTGAGTTCTCACAGTCCACCCAGCAGCAACCATTCATAACGCAACAAGACACTACCGATGCCAGTCTGACAGAGGGACTCAGTTGCTTATAATTTTTCTAGCAGCCAAAAATAAGCAAGAATACAGCTCCACTGGTTAGGACAAAGGCTGTTTTTGCTTATCCAGTTGTGCAGCTCTAGTACACGTGGCTCTTCCACCAAATGTTGTAACGTTTGAAGCATGAGACAAATAGTTGACTTTCTAGGTGAGAGGTTGAACACTATTTAAAAAGCGG
>NW_008825111.1:1636480-1642206 GCF_000699105.1 Pygoscelis adeliae
GGATGGGGACACATGAAAGAAGAAATATATAATATCTGTTCCCTGAATCATAAGCTTGTCTTTTTTTTGAAATGAAAATGTAAGGTATGAAAAAGGAAATATGCAAATTTTCTCACTAATACAACTGGAAGACAGTAATCCTACATAAACCAATGAAACAAACCACCCAGGAAGGCAATATTATTTCAAGCAAGCCCTCCACTCTTAAACGTCTGTATAGCTGTAAGGGGACCTTTGTCACAATGAAGAAACATCCAAGTTCAGAATATGCCCAAAGAAGACACCACCACTCAACAACTGAAACAACAGATTCTGCCTGTGGCGTGAATCCATCCTTAGGTCCATCCACACCTCTTCAGTCTTCAGCAGCCACCAGGGAAAATCTTGTTAAAAGGAAAGAACTGAACAACACGTATTTTGTCCCAAAACATATAGTTGAATGTTCAAAACTAGACAATCATTAACAACACAGATGGGTGCTAATCACAAGGGGAACCCCAAACAGATAAATGTAAGCCCTTATTTCTCAGTAATACTGAACACGGCATGGATGCTTTTGTCTTTTTGTTTCATTACAACTTAATGAAGATATAGTTAAGTCTCAGCAAGACTTATGTGTTTTTCCTTTCTGAGTTTCACTGTTATAAAACAAACACCAAAAGGTTGACATCTGATATGCACATAACATTATGTCTTCTACTTCACTTCAAAAGAAAGAAGTACTTAAACCGCAACCTAAAACAGGGCATTATCAGTAATCTAAAATGTTTTTATTTTTCTCATTTCACTTTTAGCAAGAGAACTTTTATTTCCAAACAAAGCACTATATTTACAAGAGGGATTTTTAAATATATTTAAAAGCCAAATTAATGGAACAATTATGCTTTCATAAATCACATATTATGCAAGTGTACATTTTTTGCATGTTTGTTTTTCAAGCACTTTTAACAACAGAAAATGTTGAAAAAACACTCCAAATGACTTGCACAGTACTCTCCTTGAATACACCTCAACAGCTTTTCAATGTTATAGATGGATTTGGTGCCGTGTGACTTACTGTGTAAATGTATACATCCACGCTGTCAGCCAGCTCATGGTGAGATTCTCTGAGGGTGCAATAACAATTCAAAGCCATAGTGAAAAAATGGCATTTGGAAGCCAGCAAAACAAATTTAAAACCTGAATCCCTCTTAACTTGTCTGAAGAGTTGGACAAAAAATGTTTGTAAAGTTGATAGTTTAATGTTGAGAGACCTAGCTCAGTATTTTCCTCACATTACTTAAACAAATAAAACCCACACAATTAAAAGCAGCCAGAGTTTCAAGTCAGTGAACCATTTCTAGAGCCCTGAATGGGGTGTATAGGCATACCGCCAATGAACAAAGGGAAAAACTTAAAAGCAACATGCTTTTCCTCCTTTCTCTCTCTTTCAGCTGTCAGAGACTTTGCTGTTATTTTTACCAGCAGTCAATACAGTGATTTCAGACTAGAGCCTTTTTTCTTTTTTAACTTGACAATGCCATTTCTATTTTTTTTTTTTAATAGGTATCCTATTATTTCTTGGTATTTTAACCTAGAATGTAAAGTCTCACATACCTCTGTCACAAGCAACGGCTTGGTCCAAAGTGCTGGCAATTTCACAAGAGTATTAGCAACAACAAAAAATAAGAGTGGAAAAATCCATGATCACAAGTTCTTGGAAAAGCATTTCCTACTACGAAACAAAAATCAAAACTAACAAATATAAGCTGTATTAGCAAGAAGGTCCCAAAGAAAAGTACCATTTCCCGGGCAGCGTCAGGGAGTGCTTACAACTCTCACCGGGCTCTACGAAAGAAAGGAAGTTTGGAATTAAGGCTCATTACAGGGGCCCGATCGCCTCCGATATGTGTGCATTACTTTTATTAATGTGTAGGGAGGGAACACGGTCCCAGTAAGCACATCCTCACAACTTCTTTGTCATTTCTGGTCAGGGCTGTGAAGAACTGCTGTCGCAGACATTAAATTCTTTAGCGGGGGGGGGAGGGGGAGAAGTTATTCAGTGGCATTCTGCTTAGATCGTTTATTTTCTGTATCTCTCACTTCTGCCCCTTTTTATCTAGTGATTGATTGATTGCTCGGTACAATGACCAGATGCCACCAGTATGCTGCGTTTCCCAAAGTAAGGAAACGGTTTTCCCTCCAAAATTATCTACAATTAAATCCAGACATGAAGGAAAGCATATCCTGAAGCCCAACCGCACTGAAAATCGTAAGAAATTCTCTCCAAAACAACCTTGTACAGTTCCATCAAGAGCTAGCAAACTTTGAGTGACGCAGGAGTACAGAGAAAGAGGACACAGAAGTAAAACAATTTACACTGGATCTATACTAGCGCTCTTACCTGCATTAGGTCAAAACCAGAATTTAACTGTTGTACACTGCAAATGTTAGGGGAAGCACTGCAACATAGTATCAGTTGCATGATACACTACTCCTGCTGCAAGGACTTTGGCTGTCCACCAAAAGTTCATTTTGGGAGGTTTGTGAAGAAATCATGTATTTTTGCAGACAGAATGCTAAAACAAACGAAAAATCCACTACACTGAACAACAGCCCCTCCAAGAGCAATGCGTAGCTCTGCTGCACTAACACAGGGTTCGAAGGCCAGACAGCCACAAGACAACTCACCATTGCTCCCGCTGACTTCAAGGGCTTTTTCCTGCTCGTAGAAGCTTATCTTGCACCAAATCTGGCACTTCTTGGTCCTCACTATAGGCCAATTTAACTCACTAATCTGACAGGAAACAAACTCAGTTTAAAAAGGGGGGGAGGTTAAGAAGATGAGGAAACAAGAATAGATTTTTGCTTTTTCCAGTGAACTAAATCTGTTCACAGAAAGATTCAATGAGCTCCAGGGCATACACAGTAGAAATGGCAACTTCTAAGATCAGAATGTGTTCCTTAATATTTTATGTAAAAAAGAATTACAAATTTTTTTTTTTAAAGCTCAACATAATATAAATTAACTTTACTTTAAAAATAAGGCTATAAACCACTCTATTTCTCAAAGATTTGCACTTCAGCTCTTAGGCCACGAAGAGCCATGTACACATATACACTACGTGTATACAACATTTATTAGATAGAGTGAGCTATTGCAAGTAAAAATAGGCAGTTACTGCAATGCAGCTGGTACACTGCAATTTCACATCCTTATTTACTTGGAATCTGTTTCTGTCTTGAATTTCCACCTTGACCGTAGTCATGTTCATAACCTTGTTCCCATTCATCATCCTGTCACTGTCCCCACAGTTACTCTTCTTACTGAGAAGTGTGCAAAGGTATTTATTTAGCTTTTGAACTAAAGTCTCTCTCTAATTCAAAACCACCCTCCCTATACAACAGAAGGATTTCTTTTTTCTCAATTTATTTGTATGTCTAAAGAAACTTCTACTAACTGCTTTAACTCTTAAGAACTTTAAGTAAATTCTAACTCAGCCTAATACTTTCAGTTCCTGTTCCACCACAACTTCCAAGAAGTGACTGCCTCTGGTGATCTACTCCTCCTTCCTTTCGCATTACCTTCTCTCTACCAATATTCCTCCCAGGAGAAGGTTCCCTGCTAGAAGGGTTAGGTAATTTCCCACAATTCCCCCTTTCCTTTATTTGGGATTCAAGTTGAATCGTTTCTCCATTTAAGCCTCCAGTACTTCAGCTCACCTATGTTCACTAACCAGTTCTCCTAATTTAAGAAATGTTTGCCTTAAAAAAATTGTTACTGACTTTTTATCATCCCATTTAACTTAAACCAAATTAACTCCATTTGTGATTTGTCTTCATTTTTTTAAAGAATCAGGTTTTCTATAAGGTCAGCAACTCCTTCCAAGTCCAAAACAACACAACTTCTATTCTGAATTACTCTTGGTGAGAAAACTATTTACTGTCATGTACAGAAATATCACATCATTATAATATCATTTGTGCTTAAATATAGATCTGGCCTACTACATAGCCTACCTATAATGTTACTACTCCTACCAGTATTCCTCTCTCATAATATTGTTATTCTATTGTCTGTATACAAATCCTAAGCTAGGAAGTCTACAACAGGTCTTTCATAATTCCTTCCCAAAGTGATTTTGACCAAACAGATTCTACTGTGTCCGTGCTACTGTTCGTTTCTTTACATGGTGCCACTTCATTCACGACACCTTACTAATTTTCTGCATAATTTTCAGTACTTGTGTTCAGGCCACGAATGCTATTTGACCGCGTTTCCGCTGCCTCTGTATCTGGTTACACATTCAGCACCAGCTGTTCTAGTTTTGTATACTAATGAAAAGAGCCTGGATAATAAACCTCTCATTTGCTTTTCCTCCCTGACCTCACCCTCTTTTCTCGCTATAGTAAGTATATTTTTTTTATTAGTGTAGCACCTACACAACTAGTCTTCTATTACTAGTTTTTGCCCTTCCTTTGCTCATTTGCATAGACCATTTGTGTTACTGCATGTGCAATTCTCATTTACCCAATTTTCCTTCTTCTGTGCTTTAATACCAGGCGTGAAAATCAAGCCAGCCTCTTCTCCCATTTCTTAGTTTTAGTATTTTCTCATCAGTCATGCTAGGCACAAGATAGTTTTAGGACTCAGTTCAGTCAATTCAAAGGGACGGTTCCTCTTCCCCCACCTCAGTATCACATTGACTCAGTAAGAAAACCGTTTACCTCTTCTTGGTAAACCTTCTTCAGGTTTTCTGCTGTGTTTCTGCCCCCTGAATCAGTTCTATGCAGTCAAAAAAACCACCAGCACACCTCAAAAGAAGCCATGCAAGTGTGCAGCCATGGCCAGTAAGGCCTGTCCTGTGCAGCACCTTGCCACCTTACCACTTACATTGCCTCAGTGATCTCCTGAAACCACGTCGTTAATCCCAGACAGTTTATAATACCCTCTGAAGTCCACCCATTGAGAGGCATCTTCTCTTGATGGTCTCCCAATGGTCGAACACCTCCAAGCTCCCTCCTCACAAGTGCTCCCTCGCTACTGGCTGACCACACTGCCTTTGGGAGCCCCACAGTTCCCCCCAGGATGGAGGCCCTTCCCTTCCTTCACTCGCCACCGAGCTATTCCACCCTCAGGCAAGCGCAGTCACTTCATGCAACTGAAACCACCTCATTTTCTGGTCCAAATACTCATCTGCTGTAAGGCAGCTTTGCAGAAACCTGAAGGCTCTTTCTACAAAAATTAGGAACAAACAAACAAGACCTTTTATGCAATCAATAAATAGGGCAGATTATCCTCTTTATTTTCATTGGGAGGAGGCACTTTTTTCGCCTGTTTTTTTTCTTCTTTCATGAGGCAAGGCCTGAGGTCCAGATGAACAAGCTCTCCGAGGCACCCTGATACTCAATTGATTTTAGTGAAGCGTCAAGTGCAAAACTTCCTGACAGGGCAGAAAACTAGCACGGCTAGACTGTGGGCACGGTGTACCTCTTCCCCTGACGACATGCCGTACACTGAAAAATTCATTACAACATCATAGAGTCCACCTAGGCAGAGTATTTTTCAAGCCTCTTTTCTGTTAAAAGCCCAAACCTCCAAGGCAGAGGTCAAAACAAACCATTCTTGCAGCTTGTCTTCTATAACCTGAAGAAAAGAGGTGCCACACAGAATCCTAGACCTTTTTTCCCCCCATTCCAGGGAAAAAGAAAAAAAAAAAAAAAAAAAAAAAAAAAGGAAAAAAAGA
>NW_008825111.1:1642319-1653727 GCF_000699105.1 Pygoscelis adeliae
TGGACTGGACACTTGTTCCCCTGTCAGCTATTTGACACGCACACTAAAAAGCTTGGAATCTTCTGCGGGATGAAAGTCGTGAGCACAAATCTATATCCAAACATGGCTATTTATAAGGGGATCAACCTTCTCAGAGATCATCCACTGAAATGCCATTCCACTTGCTTTGAACAAAATCTTGAAATCCTTTTCAGCTTCATTCCAGGGAAAAAAAAAAAAAAAAAAAAAAAAAAAGAAATAAGGAAAGAAGTGTGGGCCACCAGAAAATTCATGAATGCCACCAAATCTGGTTCTCTCATTTCTTCCACAGGGGATACAAATACACTGAAACTTGCACGATGGATGTGGCTGAGCTGTCTCCTGTCTGGCATCTCTCCTGTGAGTTTAATGGTGAGGACAGACCACAGTATGGCTATGATTCACTCATTTTAAAAAGCACACTGAATATATTGGAACACAGTTCTCTAACAGATCTAAAAATCAGCCAATTTCAACGTAGACCATCCCATAAACACAGGTGGAAGTGCAAAAGCACAGGAAGGCGCAATGTACAACCCACACAGTTTGCTGCATTTTTCAAGTACTGAAAACGTACTCCGGTAGAAAGCACAGACTCAATGGTAGAGTTATTTCACCTAAAACTAAACCACAATTTCCTCCAGATTTACTACACCTTTCTGGTGTCGTTAACCACATTTTCAGAAACAACTGCAGCACCTCTATTTTCCACGCCTGCCCTACGATGTCTATAAGCTTTGTTTCTGTGCTCCTCTATACACCCCCATGCATGGGAATGACAATCCCCTATGCCAGGAACTGTTTTAGCTATATAAAGCTTTCCTATCCACCTCCCTCACCACCTCCTACTGTCCCAAGAGACTGCCTGTAATTAAAAAGAAATTAGGCCCAGATTGTGCTCTGCTAATTCAGGTGTAGCAGGATCTCTCTCTGCACATGCACCTTTCCCCTCCCCTGCATAAAAGTGGCCTGAAAGAGTCATGTTTTCTTACTGCAGACCCTTAACATCCATCTCTGGGAAGCTGTCCTTAACCTTTAAATTGGATACCAGTAGTGAAAAATGGTACCAGGAAAATACTGAGAAAGCGGTTCATCCACCTTTTTGCATCCCAGCTTTAAATGAGAAAACTGAGCAGTTCACGTCTCACCGGTGAACAGAGGAACAGCTAACACTGTGGGCAACTACAGAAGGCACAGGCTGACACTGACAAAAGGCATTTCATACAAATGATTCAGCACGTCAGCAGTACAGATGGAGTCCTGAACCTGTTAAGACAGTTCAGCTCACCCTATTCTCATGGCAGAATATATCCCGATTATACCAACCTGCCTCTTTCTTCCTGAAGTGTGGCATAACAGGTAGTTACCAACTTTGCAGACCAACAGGGGACCAGCAACTGGGGAGAGGGTAGCTAAGTTGTGTTGGCAGATACAGGCTAATACATACCCAGGAGAGAGAGGATCTTATTGTGAGCAGTAAGTTGAGCTAGGACTGTGGGGTGGGAAGAATGGAGGTAAGAGAGAAGATGGTGGTTGAATCATGCTGGAACTCAGCAACTTGACTTTCTCAAGGGGCAGGGTACAGGGTGGTAGAAGGGCTGGGCCATGCCGAAAGACCAGGAGTGGTAGCCTACAAGGAATAAGGATTCAAGCTAAAACTGATCTGTGGAAAAGAAGTGGTTGACAGTTACAATGGCTACAGGTTCTCGAAGCCACAGAAGAGCCAACTCCCCTCTCTTCCCAGGCTGCGAAGGTACACGAGCAGCTCAAGTCCTGGAATCAGAACGAGGGTTTACAGACGAATCCTGACTTAGAGTGTGCTAGCAGTCCACCCCTGCCACTACCTCCTTTTCTTTCTCATTCTCCTCCGGTTGGTCCCAGCTACCTATAGGCTGGAGCCCGAAGAACTGTCCTCACACCACCACCACCTCCTCTCCCAGGCCCTGGGCCGAGAAACAGAGCCCGCCAGCCCAGCACAGTGCCACGATTGCAACCTCATGGGTCCTTGCCTCAGAGACTCGAGATCCCTGCTGTGGAGGATGCTTTCTGAGAACTACCATCAGGTGCATTAGCGCAAAGCCCCTCCATGCTTCAATGACCTCTTCTAATTCTTCAGAGAGAAAAAAGCTGTCTGCTTGAAAGCTACTGCGAGCTAGGGAGCGAGGGAGTAAGTGAGCACAGATGATACTTTAGCCAACTGGGAGTAACTATGCCCTAAGCAATCCCAAGATAAAAATCCATTATCTTGTAAACAGGAGCCTCTCTTGAACTATTCTCAAGCTTTTGGGCAAATGTTGTTTTTAGTTTTATGGTACAGGTGTCCTTGGTTCCCACCGAGGACTCGCATTGCACTGTGCAAGGTCCTGCACAAATGATACAAGAAGGCATGGTTCATCAACAGGCAATATACCAATGCTGCTAAATCATCTGGAGGTCAGAACCTACATTTACTATTTATTTTTTAATTCAATGTATTTAAAATGCCAATATATTAAGTGTAACACAAAAATAAAATACTGGTTAGAATATTTGTTTACTAAAATCAAAGTCACCATGCACATAAAAATAAGACAAGAATATCTGACAAAATTGGTGGGGTTCAAATGTCATTGCTCCTAAAGCAAAGAAGTGATAAATAGGCTGAAATTTTCATTGGGGCTGGTTTATTTTTAAGTTGTAGTTATTTTCACAACATTATCTATACTGTAAAAACAAAACACTTTTTCCTTTACTATAAAAGCAAAATTAAACAGCAACACACACACTGTATTAACAATTCCTGACTTACGATTCGAGTTCCCTAGTATTTTTATGCTTTTTTATTATGGTTAATCCTCCTTAGCTCTTCTTGTACAGCAGATTATACATTTACTAATTTTTTCATTTTTTAATCTAGTACTAGATAATCTAGTATCCCATCAGTTCTACCAACTTACCAAATCTCAATTAGACACAATTCTATCAGAATTACAAATACTTATTAGATATTCATATATTTGAATAAAAGAACACTTTTGTCTTGGAGGAAGAATGAGCACAAGGTTATTTTATACATCAAACCTTTATCACTTTTTTTTGGAGGGAAGGAAGTGGCAGATCATCTAAATACATGACAGTTAAGGTACTAGACAGCAGTGAAACTAGTAATAAATGTCTAACATGGTCCGGACATAACAGGAAATGAGTGGGTGACTTCAAACTAAATTATTTTTTAGAAACACACAGCAGTAGAAGGAGATAGTGTTGATGATTCAAACTTAGCAGCATCTTTAAAATATTATTTGGGAAAGTACTTAATCTGTAACTTTACTGTGAACTAGTTCTCTAAAGAGCTGCATTTTAAAAGTGGACAAATGGTTGGTTTGGAGCAACTTCTGTTATCAAAGCATAAGCTATATTCTGTTACAAAGGACACGTCCCGTGTTTCAACGAAACACCTCTGAATTTACAGTGATACAAATGAGTAAACAGCACTTAAGGCAAAATCCTTCTACAGTAAACAGAAGGCAGATTTAAGCGATTTTTATGGACGATGACAAAGGATTTTAACTATAAAAGATAAACTATTAAAATTTATTAGCATAGGTATTGGGGAAGTACTCAGAAATGCTTGAAAAACTTTACTTTTAAAATAGTATCTTATTGCTATAGTTATGGTTATATTTATTGAAGTAATTGTGAAACTGGAATATCACGCACGCAACTGCATTAATCAAATGACAGTAATGTTGGCTTCTGCTCAGATTACACAACGCAAGACTACTTAAATATTATTTAAGACTCCAATATTGAATCTGTCATTTTTATGCCCTAATTTTAGCATGCTCTGCCAAAGAATGTAAATGTTTTCCGAGGCCTCCTGAAAGAAGGTCAGACCAGCTGCAGCAGAAAGACACAAAGGGGTTCCTTAAGGACAAGTCCTTCCTCCTACAATCTGCTGACACAGCTCCCATCAACACTCATGGGGGAGAGCAGACCCAGAAGTATCAGCCTGTTAACTCTGAATTTGTTTGCTTTTGTGGGTTGGTTATACCTCAGACATGCCAGACACGTCTCATGAAACGCAGGCAGGTGACTAGTCCTGATGCAGTTATAAGGCAAATATTCCACAGGAGAAATCCTTCCAAATACACCTTTTATGGTTTAGCTGTATCACCTAGTAATACACTTTCAATATCATGATTTGAGCTGTAGACTCTCCCCCATCCTTCTTTCAATACTAAAAGCACATTGTTTCGTAGGGCACCAGTGGCATACGTGGCACGCTCAGGTTCCCACTGCCTGTCAGGGGTACAGATCCTGGCTGGTGAAGGGAGAGCGAACAACGAATGGCTATCTTCTTTTCCAAATACCCTTTCCAGGCCAAGGTATCACAAGACCAGGGACACTGGCTTTGCAGTAGTTACGTTTTCTTAACTTCTGAGAAGGTTATTTCTATTGTACCCATCTGTAATAACATTAAAAGTTCTCTACGTAATGATTTTGTTCCTCTCAGTTCTGGCTGAAGACTTTTCCTCCTCGTAACATTACACTTTATATGGGAGAAGAAACAGAACTGTATAAAAATTGAAGTCTTTTCACTACAACATATTTATTTATGTTTCCACTCCGTCTTTTTGCTGCATTAATGGTCTGGCCTCACAGACTGCCTAACATCAGTGGAAGCTGCCAACCCTCCCCAAACCAACAGCTCAGTACCCCCCAAAAAATGAAACTCACAATAAACAAAATAGAGCCTGAAATCTCCACCATCTATATATTACTCCTTTACAGGTCCAGTAAAAGTTGCCTGCTCCCTGAGCTGTTTACTTTTAATACTAGAAGTAAACAAATTCCAGGCTCTGTTTTTATTGGACTGTTTGAAAGAGAAAACTCCAAAGGCTAAAATCAGAGGTACATAGCATAGTAACTAAGATGCAAGAAACACAGCTGAGCTGTGGGAAACAATAAATTCTGTGTGTTATTTCTTTATTTAGACTCCTTTCAGTGACACATCTTATGACCATATTTGCACCAACATTTATTTTCTGGCTACTATGTAAGATGCAGCCATTTGGAGCTGAAAGCACAACACATTATGTTGGGGGGGAGTAGTAGGCGATCATAAAATCAAGTAAGTACAAATTAAAGTGAGAGAAATAAAAAGAGGTTAGACTTGCAGCTGCATGTGCAACTTCAGCTTCAGTATTTTCTAAATTTTTTCCTCCTTGACTGTACAAACTCAGTTTTCCCTTATCACAGTTTATACACATGTATGTGCATGTGCAAACACATGTGTAATTTAAAACCAACTCCATAACCTAGCTTGATCAAATAGATAAATCAAACAGTGGCCAAACTAAACACTAGGCCACACAAGGTGCCCATTACCAAGTATAATAAAAGGTTAGCTAGAAAGCCCTTGCTGGCAGAAAAAATTACTTGCCAGTAACTTGAGTTCTGCAAACGCCTCTTGTACATATTATGCTACGGGGGAACAGGTTTGTTGCAGTATTTAACCACAAAGGCTTTTTTTTAAAACCAACCACAACTACCCTGGATGCATGTGCCCAGCAGTTCTTGCACCAGCAGCTTCCACAGAGGTATCCCATTGGGAGAGGAAATGAGCAGAATCAGGAGAAGAGACACAGGAGAAGAAAGGCTACTGAGCAACTGCTCAAGTTCTGGTTAAATGAACTCTAATGATTACCAGTAGATTCACCTGAGCATGGGTCAACATCCATTTGTACAGTCCTTGACTCTCAGTTATAGCTACAAATAGCTGTGGAGATGCAGTGAAGTAAACTTACCAGGAAAAACTGAAAAACTATCTATGTCCGAGCTATAAATAATTCACCCTTGACAGAAAAGGAAGGGAAAATAATAAAGATAAAAGAATATACAAAACAAGTGATGCACAATGCAATTGCTCACCACCTGCTGACCGAAGCCCAACCAGTCCCCGAGCAGTGGCCATGCCTCCCCTGCCAACACCCCCAGTTTATGTACTGAGCATGACGTCATATGGTATGGAATATCCCTTTGGCCAGTTTGGGTCAGCTGTCCTGGCTGTGTCCTCTCCCAGCTTCTTGTGCACCTCCAGCCTCCACACTGGGAGGGCAGTATAAGAAGCTGAAAAGTCCTTGACTTAGTGTAAGCACTGCCCAGCAACAACTAAATCATCAGTGTGCTATCAACATTATTCTCATTCTAAATCCAAAACACAGCACTATACCAGCTACTAGGAAGAAAATTAACTCTCTCCCAGCCAAAATCAGGAATCAGGACACTCAGCTTTTGGTAAATGTGGTTTTGGAGGATGGTAGATGAAATTGTTATGTGAAATAACTTGAAAACCTTGAGTAGGAACATGGTGAATCCTCAGGGAAGATTTATTACTACTGTCCTCTGCAATCCCCAAAATACCACACCACTTCCCAAAAATATAGTAGTAGCAAGCAGACTGCCATCAACACAATGGCAGTCCCACCTGAAAGGATGTTCATGTTCCACCTTAATTAGACCCCTGAAAGTACTGTAACATAGAATTAGAGAAGATATAAGTACCAGTGGTGAGAACACAGAGTAGACACTGTGATCTATTTCCACCAGGCTTGGATAGTTGGAGAATACGCTCACTTTTTAAGCTGAGTTTTTGACTGAGTGAGCAAAATCTGACTATCTCCACCTTCAGGTGGAGACTCAAAACTGCTACAGGTAACAAAGGGGACGAGCAGGAGCTACCAGTTGTCAGGAGTCATCCAGGCTCCATACAATGACCGGGAGGAAATACAGATTTGGATTGCACATGCCACTCCTGCTGTGAGACAGGAGGCATGAGAGCCCTGGGGTTGTACAGGGGGTGCAGAGGGATGAGCTGGGGAGCAGACCTGCCTGCCTCGGCCAGATGGGAACACGAACAATGGAGAGTCTCGTTTTCTCTTATAAAACACATGTAGGATTAAAGGCATAAATAGATGAGCAGATAAGAATTTCATTGACTGAAGGACAAAGAAGGTATTGACACCCAAGCAAGGCTAAGACCTCCTCTGGAAAAAAAGTTCCAGCAATTTTGGATAACGCAATCAATACGTCTCTAATTAGACAGGCACAGTCTAAAAAAAAAAGTTTTGTGGTAGAGCTCTTGCATTTCTGTTCACTATGCTGACGAATTTAACCTGACTGGTATTCTGAAGGTTCAAAAAACACACTACTAATGGCTGTATCCACAAAGAAGTAGTGCACTAATTCCAGAAGCTGATCGCCACCTTACGCAGCAGAGAGAAGATGACAAAGCTTTTGCACCACCTTTTCAGTGTCAGAGAACACAATGAATATCCAAGTGTGGATAGAGGCTGCATAAAGTACTGCATGAAGACTTGGCAGGCTGTGCAGCAATGTACCCAACAGGCACCATGACACGATCACAGCTGGTCAGGAGACTGGACACCATGAGCTTGAAGTGTACTCAGAGTGCGCTTCCACACCCCAGGGAAAAAACTTGCACAGGACAGTTATGACAGATGAACCACTGCGTCTTCCAAGATACAGGTAAGTAACGTGGTCTACAGGACCATGTAGGCTCAGTAAACATTCTGCTCATGAGCAAAACGTGCTTATGGACAGAGACATAGGAAAAAACAACAAAACCAACCACAAAACTTAGGAGACTAAATAATTTTGAGGCCAATCCTACATAATCTCTCTCACTTTTTTAAACACATACCCCTTCAATTCAATGGATCTTAAGGACAAATTAGTAAAACAGCTTTTTTCTTTACAGCTACACAGTACTTCTGCACCTCCCAGACCCCTTAAGCATAACCACTATGTCATGTGAATAGTTATTTTAAGAATGCAAGGAAAGCATAAGATTATGTTCATGATTAGTCACCTGTGAAGTTTCTGCAGTTCATATACCATGTGGGATTTCTTACAGCTGGCTTTGTTCTGTGGACACAGAATAAAGGAATATTCTTCAGAGTAATCAGGTGCATAAATGCCTGTTATGTAGACAGGCAAGATATTTTTGAGATAAGAAATTCCAAAAAAATGTTAACAAGAAAATAGAAAGTCAAGACTACATAAAATTAAAGTCAGATTGTTTAGTTTTTTTAAAGTTAACACAAATTAGCTTGATTAATCGCTCTCGATGTTTCTAGAGAATTAAGCCCCTGAGGCTAACAGACATGAGAAACTTAAAAAGAGGGAGGGGACAGCTTCTGGCAGAGTTAGGACATTTAAATGAATAGAAAAGAGACACCATAAAAACAGATACAGAGCTGGGAGATGCATGATTCTCCACAGACTCAAGACCTCAGGCTTCCCTCCTGTAAGCAACTAAAACTAGGAACAGCTGAAGATGCAAGAATTAGTCTTGTATCAGTAAAATGTTCGTATTTTCAGTTCAGCTGTTGATTTGGAAGAGAGTTAAAGAAGTATAAACCACCAAACAGATACCCCAGCACAGCTAAAGACGTTTTTTTTCTCAAATGACATAATCTAAAGCGAATGAAAAGCTTTCTTGGAGAGTAAAAACGGGGATTGACCGCTGTCCTGTGAATGCTGCTTTTAAAACTTACAATCCCTCTGCCCTGTCTTCCAAAGGGCCCAGAAGGAAAATGGGCATCTAAAAACTTTTCTTTCTCATCAAAGAAAACATACACTGTGAATGTACTCACAGACACCTAAGCCACAGGTATCTCTCCTGGGAAATAACACACTTATCCAACCCATTTTTCATTGCTTGATATGATACAGAATGAAGGCCTATCACATATAAAATCAAAACCAGTAGCAAAGTCATTTGTTGTCTGGTGAAAGGGACACAGAACTGGCTACGTATGATCAGTCAAGTAAGCATGTGGCCAGGGCAGTGTCAGAAAGCTCTCCAGCAGCACTCCACATAAGATCAGCCCAGCAAAGCAGCAAGCAACAACTTGGAGAAATGCTAGGATCCAGGATGAAGTAACATGGATATTCTGCTTAAAAATTAAAAACAAACACTGAAGAGTTAGAAAGGCCCTTCTCAATGGAAAGGGCAGGGTCACTGTTCAGAAACTAGAAAGATGGACTGGCCCAAAGGGACTCCACCATAGCCATCTAGAGAAACTGGGCGTTACTTAGCCCAGGAAATTATGTAGCGTAGCACTTCATTCACATGCTCTCTGGCTTATGGATTTTAAGATCCTTTTCTCTCTGTTGCCTTTTGTTCTATAAAAATTATACTTCTGTTTGAAGCTCATTTCTGGTCACTGATTACCACATCACTGCTCTTAAGGGAATAAAATGGCAGCTTATGAGCCTAGCTGCACTTGCTGGGATCGACACCAAGCAGGAGCATCACAGGATCCTTTCACAAAAGACAGGATGACTCAGGGCGAGGAGGCAGCTGGGTGGAGGCTTCAGCTCTGGAGAGGCCCAGGCTAGCAAGGCAGCTTGCCTCAGTGCTTGTAACACGTGATGCTTCCCTGTTTTGGGAGCAAAAATTTTGCTAGGAGGACAGGGTTTTGAGTATTGTTAAAAGTTTCTGTATATACGGAGCCCAGAGCTTGCCTGCTGGAGGTCTGGATTGCTTGTACTGCAAATGTCGCCAGTTTATTTCAACTCCTTATACACTGGCCCCTCTGGTTTTCTGCCCCCTCCCCCCGAAAATAAGACATAGAGGCAGAAACATTGGCTTTGTCTATACAAAGATTCAGACGAGGCTTGGTCTCAATTACAGTTGCTGATGTTTGAACAACCATAGGTGTCCGAGCCCTCGACTTCACAGGCATAGCTAATTTTTTTCGCTGGTCAAAATGCCTCCTGCTTCAAACCAGGGTAAAACTCAGCCAAGCCAATAGGAGCTTCACCCACAAAGTCTCAAAGTTTAAACTATCACTACTAGATAGATGGCCATCAATGGTGTTTTTCCGAAATTTGAAAAACTCTCACCCACCACAATGCATTATTAATGACTTATTATATATAAAAAATTTGTTGCATCTGTTTTGTGTTCCTTTTTCTACATCAAATAGTAACACTGCATCATTTCTGATACAGCCTGCCCCCAAGTCTTGAAAGCCTTCTGACTCAATCATACACTATCTAAACATCAGGAATATTTTTAGTTTCCTTAACATGCTTCAACTTCAGGGCTTAACTGGAATTTCTAATAAAGAAATGGTAATATGCTTAATAATGTGCTTAGATTTATAACATATACAAATTGTGTTATATGCTGTAACCACCTGTACTCACAATTGCATATAACATTTTGGCTTTGTCCTGTTGTTTTCTGCTCCATTTCACTTAATATGAGAAGCTATCCAGGCAAGTTTTTTTGCCAAATATGACATTTTGGTTCTTCAAACCAAACCAAACCAACCAAATGAACTGTTCGTAAAATAAAAATACCTGGCTCTTTAAACAGCTTGCAATCTACAATATCTTACTAAACTCCTAATAATATGTGTGGACAAAGACAGAGATAGGGATATCTCTGTGTAGGTACATACAGAGTATCCTGTTTTCAGAAACCAAGTATTTCTGGAGTGACAACAAAACTAAAATGTTAGAATTACTCTCATAAACTCGTTAACGTAGTTTTTAATTTAAATGATGGCCTTTTCAGGAAAAGGGAGCAGGTCCCTTCTGCTCTTCCCAGCTGCAGCTGCAGATTCCTTCCTCCATCCTGTGTACCAGGTTTGGCATTCATCTGAGTCATCACTAGTTTAGGTAGCAATGCCAGCACAAAATTAATTCTACAAAAAAAAGGTGGGTTTTTTGGGGGGGTTGTTTGTTTTGTTTTTAAAACAGGTTTAGCTTGCTGAACTGACTCATGCTGGAAGCCTGGGCCAGCGCAGAAAGAACAAAGCAGGTAAGACTGTTCCTTCTGATGCAGCTAGCCTAAATGGGCTAAACTGAGATGTCAAATCAGACCATGAGAGTACCAGTCACCTATACCTTTAAAAGATAAATGAAGTTTAGTAAATAACAGTTATTTCAAAATATTTTTCTTCGTGGGAAGTTTCATTAAAGTAGTCACACACTATGTTCAGAACCCAGATGGACACAGATGAACTCTTCATGGAAAATTTGGAATTTGTGACAAAACCTTTCTATCAACAACTACAACGACCAGTACAGACCTCTACACAAAGAAAAATTTTTCAAAGTGAAAAAAGCACTTCACTGTGCTGTAAATCTGTTTGTATTAACATAATATACCAAATCTATACAATTCATATCTGATAAACTCATTAGCTGATGAGCCAATCAAGATACTAATTTTTTCCAACCCCTTTCTCATGTCATCTTCACACATCCATTGCCTCCAAAATCATGGATTAGTAAATGCTAACATACTGAATTAGAGATGGCAACTACTGCCGGAGCAAGTCTGGGTAAACAGCTGAGCTTCTTAGTAA
>NW_008825111.1:1653787-1661794 GCF_000699105.1 Pygoscelis adeliae
TGCAGAGTAGTGAACCACAGGGCTTTAAAAATTCTTGCCATGAGATCCCCCCAAAAGCAATTTAAGTGACAAGAAAAGATATGTCTACCTCAGTATCGGAACTCAGCCTACAGAACAGCTAATCAAATAAAACACTGCCGTGCACAATGTGCTGATCCCTCCCACTCTGCAAAAGGTGTATTACCGATAGCTCACACAGTATTTGGAAAATACATGCAAGGAAACAAAAACTACCATCCTGGGTAAGTTCCACTCGGATTGTGGATGTGGCTAAAGTTAAGCACATTCTTCGTTCACTGTATTATGAAGAAAATTTTCAGCCTCCTGCAAGAATCAGTAACCCTGACAATCAAGTATGAACTCACATTTTAGACTGTAACTGTGGGCTCATCTTCACTACTGTTAAATCAATTGTACTTAACTCAATTACAATGAGGTAATTACATTAACATGAGTCAGTGCATCCACACATGGCATTTGCACGTGTGCTTAGTGAATTGCTGTTACCTCCCACATGGCACAAATACTTCAGTCAATCACATCAAACAGTAGACAGATCAGGACACTTTCACCTGTGGTTCAAGCCAACACAAAACCACACTGCTGCCAAATGCCTCTATCCCACTTGCACAGGGTAGACCTATTGCAAAGCTGTCCTTAACCAGGTACAAACTAACCCCTGTGTGAGTTTACCTACCCACTGTAGGGCCTCTCATCTTTTAAAATTTACTATGTCCTAATCCTTTTGGAAAGGGAACAAAAACACCAGTCTTTGCAATCTCTTATTATTAAACAGAAAGGTGAGGAGAAAATGAATAATAATAAACAAAAAAATTCCAACAAAACTGTGTGGGCTACAAAAATTTTACCATTACTACAAACACTGTGATTCATGGGCTCCTGACTACATCTATCTGCTGGCAGCTACATAGGCACCCATTTCAAAGTCTCTCCTGCCTCTCCATCCCTCTGTGTCTCAGGCTACACACATGTCGCTAATTAAACAGCTCGGGCATCATTCCCTGGCTCCGAAGCAAGGTGGCACAGCATAATTTAACATCCATCTGGCGAAATTCTTTCCTTCCCCATCTCTGCCCCACTCCCAAAAGACAGCGTAGCTGTGCTCAGACTGCTGACCAGAGCGATGCCACTGGGCACGCACCCTTCTGCCAGATGTGCCAGATGCAGTAGCAGTTGTTGTGGGAAGAAAAAAACAATAGGGAACAACATGCTACCTCTCACACAGCACGGAGGATCACACTCCACTGCCTCAGCCTGCTCCTGACCCTGGTTTATTTATCACTAGATGCAGTCTTAAAGCCCACAAAGTGAGTAATACTGGTTCGGTTAATAAGGGAGACTTTCCGCTACTGATCAGGCAGGTGTTTGCAGCAATTATGTTTAGCTGGCCCATGCCTTAATTTAAGCAAGAACCTGTACCCTGGTATCTGTGAGCACAGCTCAGCAGCGGTCCTCTCTTGTCTCTGGATCCTGACAGAAATCTCTGCACAACTTTTTAATATAATCAAGAAGCAGTTGCCAAGAAACTGAATCCATAGTCAGACATGTAAAAAGCAGACCCACAGGTACAGAAAAATAGCAAACTAATGCAACACGTATTTTCTCTTAAGATTGTTTAAAGTCACAAAAGACTGTTTAAAGTCAGTGAACACAGCGTTCAGGAGATTCTATAATCAGATACTGTACCTATTTCACAAAACTTGTGAATGCCTCCCCTCACTGTATGTGGAGAATCATGACTGATAAACATGGAAATGTAATACTGACTGCAGAATACATTCCCTGGTGTTCAGGTGTATGCCATGGTTAACAAATGGTAGTGCTAAAATCCTGTCAAAGGAAAGATGAAAATCAAACTAAAGATGGATATATACTTCGGAGATGTAAGGACAAGAGGAATGCAGGTTTCTTACGTTTCTGACGTTTGTCTAAAGAAGCACTTTCTAAAACACTTTTAAATAGCTTCACCATCTACTCAACCAGCCAGGGATAAGCATACTTTATCACGAAAGTACAAGTATTTTCTGCTTATATTCTGTAAATGAATACATTGTTCTACAGAACACTGAACCCAGAACACTAATGCCAAGAAATAGGTTAAATACGTTAATATAAGGTTTTAAAATATCATTATTACAAAACACTAAGTTAAGGTCAATTTCTGAATGAAAAAGTGTATTTATGCACAGATCAAAGATGTCATTTCTTAGGAATAAATAAAAGGCATTCATTTTACAAATGGACCGATACATATTTAAATAGTGTCACATGATTTTCAAGGGTTTATCTTAGGGAAACTTGTTTGAAATGCAGAAAACCGGAAAGGAAATAATGATTCTATTTGGAGCTTGCTTGCCTTTTTAGACCGAGAGTGCTTTTAACTATTCTTATTTTTTTCTGAATTGTGATAATAAATCCTAATAGAAAAACAGATCTTAACGAAATCTATTTAGGGATTTTTTACAAACAGACGTGTTATCTTTCAATTTTAAACGTCAAACAATCTGTACAAAACCTCAAGCTCTGGCTTAAGACTACTGCATTATTTTATACCTAAAGCAGTAGACGTTCACTTTCCTTTTGCTGCCTTTGCAGTCTTTTTCCTGACTTGTGCACTCACATTTTAATCCAACAGTGGTATTCTCTGATCTTACCAGTGTTCTGTGTGGCTACAAGCTCACACAGTGGGGTCAAGAGAGAGCACAACCAGAAAACTTGTGAAAAGGAAAACAAAATGGAGGAGGGGCACCCGCAGAAGATGAATGAAAGCCAGCAGAAATGTCTACAGCGAACGCTGCGTTTTGCTCAGCTCTACTGAAGTAGTGTTTCCTTATCACTACTTGAGAATTAAAAAAAGGTGTTAAAGAAAAACTCTTCCTTGGTCAACCTCCCCAGATTTCCAGGGGCAATTCTGAAATTATTTATTTACTATAGGTTATACCCTATTTGTAAAGAAATCAAGAGTTTATGGTAAAATGCTGACGCACAAATGCTAAGCTGATGGGAGAAAAAGTTTCTTCTTTGTAAAATTAGAGATTTATATATTTTTGCTCAGAAAAGGTAGAAATTGTTTCATTTTGTAAAATAAAGAAAATCCTATGCCATGCAAATACCTCTAAACGGAAATTAAATTTACAGCCTTAAGTTTTTCAAACATCACTTTCACAGCTAATACTCCCTTTAAGAGTATTTTCTCACATGCAGCTTGTACTTTCTTACATTAAATTTCCATTTGTTTGCAACATACCCTCCCCCAACCACTGAAAAAAAGATAAATTGCTTACTGTTAATGTTACCGTGGTAACTTATTATAACTACCTGAAATTTGGAAATCTATAATGACCATAAGAACAACCTAGAAATAAAGATAAATGGTATTTTGTTCAGTTAACTCAGTCTTTGCTAGAATAATGTGCCAAATAATTCAATTTGTTATAATATACCCAACATTGATATCCTCCTTATTCTTACCTGTGTGCCAGGAACAGACATACCTACTTTGATCAGTCTTGTATTACGGCAACTGTGTACAGTCGTGATCCACTTAGAGTGTGTACGTAATATCAGTGCACAAAGCACACAAATTATTGTTTGCAAGAGAAAGTGCCAAATTACTTTAATCAATCATTAATCTATGCAGTAAATGAAGGTTACTGAAAATTGTAATGATTTCCTCACAGTTACATGTTGCAGTCAAACAGAATTTTTTCAGTGGCATTTGGCAATTTTTCTTTCTAAAATAAATACCTAGATGCACTTACAAGAAAAGCAGCTACAAATTCAAACCATATATAATTTTATACATGAAAGACAACTTTATTGCGAGGATCCTGATCGAATGCTATTAAACACAGAGCTTTGCTACTGGATAGGCTCCATTCATCAGTGGCAATCTATATGTATAAGAGAAATATTTCCCAAAATTTCAGGACATACTTTTTTCTCAATTAAAAACAGACACACACAGCAGTTTCTCCCAAACCACACTGACCCTGCCCAGCGTAGACTGTCAGCAGTGCCCTGAAAAGCCGCCAGATCTCTTACACTCCTACTCTGTCCATCCTCAGCTGCCCGAGGCTACTCACCCCTGCCAGAAATTATATATATTTCACGTATATACAAAAATAAAGGCTCCTTCAATTTACGTACATCTGTATTACCTCCTCACAAACACCCCTTGGTGAGAAGGGTGCACTCTAATGTACAGTAGCAACATACTGTATCTGTAGTATGGTGCACCTTAACCAGCCACAGCACAACTTGTGTCAATAAACAATTTCAAGATAATCACTCTTGCTTTTTATTAACTACAACATCCTTCTGACTTTATGTTAAATTAGCAGCAACCAGACGCTCAACATTTTCAATGTATCTACTAAATCTGCCCAGGTTATGCGTATGCAGCACCCAGCATAATTTCATTGACCCTGCACAGCCAGAATTCAGTCCTACCTGCTCTCAGACAAATTGAGAGCCCGTCCTGCGACTTGCCACACAAGGGAATCCTGCACAGAGCTCAGTTTGGAACCTTGATCATCATCAGCCAACTCCAATGAAGTCCAAGTGACTTCTTACCTCTGTAGGTATGGCACAGGTAACCAGTGCTTTGCAGCACTGAACAAATACCATGAATGACAAACACATGCACGTGCACGAGAAAAAGTATTTATTTAAAAACACTTCTCAGTTCATTTAGGACACTTCAGTGGTTTATTCCTGTGAAAATATTTTTCAAGTGTCCTTAAAAGAGAAACAAAAATTACTGCTACAGCCTGCTTCAAAGCAGAGCTTGGGCAGCTGGAGAGAAGCTGTTTATGGCTCATTTGATGTAGCACTGGTTGGCCCTGAACCTTAGTGAAAGTAGCCACTGAGTTCAGCTAATATACATTACATAGGGTCTGCTAAGAAACTTTGAATCATGGACTCTTCAAGGGAACTTAACTTGATCCTCCTGTAATATTAAGTAAAAGGTGTGCTGGGCAAAGGAGACAGCTCAATTATACCTGCTAGTTACACACCAGCAGGGCAGTCACAAATTAAATGTCGCCAATGGCAATCTTACTCCCAAATATTTCTGGTTTTAAAAAAGTTACAGAAATAGACATATCTAGTATTTGCAGGACTGGACTGTTAACATCTCTTTCTAAGGAAGTGAATGCCAGACCAAGCACAGCACTGATACAAGGTGCAGTCACGATGAGCATACGCTAACAAAGACGGAGGCTCTACAGGATGCAGTCGTGCAAAGTCTCGCTCTGCCATTTTTTCCTAGCTAGCGAGTTAAATCAATGAAACCGAAGAGGAGTTCAGGGAACAAGACCTCCCATTTTATTTTGGCTCAGTTCCTCGAATATTACACTCTACCACTGTCCTGACACCAAATGGAGTGGTTGTATTCTGCATTTCCTCAGGCTGCATGCTTCCACTGCTTTCCTCAAGTTAGCTCCAATTTTCATGTAGCAAAACCAAAGTCCTATGAGCTTGCTGATACAAATGAAATTCAAACATGCAAAATAAATGACTAGTTTTCAGCTCAAACAGCAATGGATTGTAATTCCTCCTGCAGCTACAAGGCAGCAGAATTGACACGGGAGTCTGGGTGGGAACATGTGGCCAGGGTGGAGGCAGGGATGGATGGGATTGCCTCTTCTAGCAAAAGTCTACAGTTAGGTAGCTTAAGGCAATAACGAAACTGCAGGGTTATAACAAGCAAGGATTTTGTCCAGGAAAAAAAAACAAACAAGAAACCTAGAGTGGTACCACATCTTGAGCAAACAATTTTTTCTTCAACATTAATAGAGATGCTTACTTAATTTAAAAATAACCATGCAGCATAATTCTGGGGCTCACAAAAACAGCAATGGAAAGTTTGATGTGTATCAGCCAAAATACCATTGAAACACTGGTGTATGGAGTGACAATGCTTGGGCTCGCAGAGATTTGTGATTTTTGAAAAGCCTTTCTACTGCTTGGGATTGTAAAAGCAACATTTAGCATTAACTTTAAAAACAGACAAAGAATTTTACATAGGAAGGTTAAAATAAGTTGCCAACCCCAATGGAAACATTATCTAAATATTCCAATTACCTGACGTGTACAGCAAAAAACCCCGTACATTTTGTAAAACAGTGCTATGTTTAATTGAAAATCCACAGCCAGACAGCACATGAGAATTAATCAACCTCAGACAAAGTTATCTGTATCTGAAATGTGAAATACTTCTGCTTGACAAACACTTAAAAAAAGCATGTGTCACCTATTTTGAAGCTAACAATACAAGTAATGTAGACTTTAATCCCTGCATTATTTTATTTTGAAACAACCAAAGCAAGTTTAGGGTTCTGTCAGTACAAATTCCCTTCACAACATATGCATCTAAAAAAATCGTTTGCAAGTAAAAATGTTATCAGAAAAAACAATGAGATTCCAGTGAGCTGGATGCTGATGGGGGAGCAAGGGGCAACTGACACAATTGTATCGAAGTCAACGGAATTACAACAAACTCATCCCATAGGAGTCTGTCCCAGAGTAGTGAATCGTACACCACTCACAGCCTACAAAATACGTTTGTATTTTCAAATGTAAAAAAAATTTAAAAATCTGTTTTTCTATTATGTTATAAGCCACAATCAGAGAACTTGTAGAACAGTTTTATACAACTCACCCACATAGATGGAATTCAGCCATTTTCTTTGCAGCGGAACTGCTGTTGTGGAAGATATATATGTATTTCTTATGTAGTATAATTTATTTTTTTTTTTTTTTTAGTTTTTAAAAAGAAAACAAAAAAATAGACTATCAATCCTCAATTAAAAAATATCTTAAGCAGTTAAACTATAGTTCTTACACAAGGAAAAAAAATTCCCAGAGTCCATGTGGAACTTTGCCCAAGGCCAGACTAAAGCAGAAGACCATTTTTAAGGGGTGAATAGTTATAAAAGTCGCATATTTAAGGTCCTAATCTTGAAACCTTTATTTACATGAATAGTTCTTACTTTAAAGAACAAGTGTTTGCAAGATCGGAATCCTACAATCATTAATCTTTTTGAATGACTTTTTAGCATGAAGGACTATGTTCTCCTTCAAAACAAACAAAAGCAGATAATTCTGCTGAATATTTTGCAAACCCTTTCTTTGTGTTGTCAAGTTACAACACTCAGAAGTTAAATTAAAGAGTAATTGTAATCTGCGAGGTAAAACGCCGCTTAGAAGTTCTGAAAGTTTAAGAAAAATTATTGTTTGTTGGTAATAATGTATTCACTTTAAAATTTCAAATATTTCTGTAAATATGACTGCTTCAACACAGTGTTAGTTAGTAGCATGTTTTGGCTTCATCATTAAGAGGGGAAGTCTAGCTATTTACTGAGAGGTCTAAGAAAATCACTAAAGTGATAGTCTAACCTTCTATCATACCCATGTTTAATTCTTCACCCGGTATTCTTTTTCCTTTAAGCATCAATGAAGCAAATAACAAATGCAACACTTAGCTCAGGTTTCATATCCTCCTTAAAAGGAGGTTGCCTTTGTTTCCAAAGACATTTTTTATGTGAAGGGGGGGGAAGACACCCCCCCCCATCCCCATCCCCAAGCTCTGCAACCCCTCCACTGTAACGCGCATACCGTCGTTCCCGGCGGGGTGGGCTACCAAGGCCGGGGAAGGGGCTGGGTGGGCGGCTCGCTCCCGCCCGGGCCTCCTCAGGAGCCCAGAGGTGACCGGCTACCCGGTGGGGGAGGCAGCGATTCCAAGCCCCGCGCCGCAGAGGGTTAGCACGGGGATGGGAAGGGAGATCTCCTCTGGAGTTACGTGTCTTCAACCCCGTTAAAACGAAAGGTGCAAGAGAGGCACCGTGCTTCGAGGCACAGCCGTTGCTGCGAGCACGCCTCCCGGGCTGCCCACGTGTGACAGCCGCCTTACCACCGGCCTTCCCGCGGCCGCGTCTTCCCCGCCGTGAGGCGGAGGAAGGGCTAGGGCCCCCCGGCCGCCGG
>NW_008825111.1:1662083-1676954 GCF_000699105.1 Pygoscelis adeliae
GATGCCGCGATAAGAACAAAGCGCTGGGTGCTCGCTTTAACCCCGGCTCAGTTTAAAAGTGTTTACGTCTTCAAAAGCGCCCCGTATAAACGCATGCTACCATGGCGCTAAGCGCCGGCATAAATAGCAGCAAACCTCCGGGAAAAATGGAAGTACGCCCGAACGCGCTGCTGTTTATTTGCCGGTTCCTTAATTTGCGTTTGCCGTAGATGAGTTCGCTCTGTGGCTGATGGTCAGTTGGCCCTCCGGCATGGGGAACGGTGATCATCCCCGCTAGCACTTCCAGCGGATGGCAAGTACGTGTTGTATTGCTGATCAGTTAAATCCATTAACTTCAGAAGTACTGCCCCTTCGAACAAGGCAGACCCTCAGATAGCTATTTTTGATCTACAGTTTTTCGATTCTCAAAGATACTAACCGGCATCTCCCGTTCTGCACTGTATACTAAATTAACTTTTCTTTTAAAAAACAATTTAAACCGTATAAGAAAGTAATAAAACGAACATCTTTGAATCTTGCGCATCAATCACTTCCTTGGGCCATAGTTAACTACCAGGGGAGGACCGGGTTATAAATGGCCCAAGGAAGCGATAGGCAGTGAATAGCCCTGACCCTGGCTTCCCCGGTTTGAGCGGAGGGCCTGCAACCCGAGCCGGGAGGGTGCAAATTCCTCCCGCTCCGGCCGAGGGGGGCAGGCCGCCGTTAAGGGGCGGCTCCTCGGCGCGGCCATCAAGCCCAGCGCCGTCGGGTTACCGCGCTTCCAGGGACGTGGCCTGCTGAAAAAAAAACCACAACCCAACCCCAAAACAGCGATATACTTCACTTTCAAATACCTGATCGCCTACCTAAATTCATCTACCTAAATTCTTTAAGCTAAGCGTTAAAACCGGTTACGGGTTTATACCGCTACGTTAAAAATACAAAACCCCTCAGTCTTCCTGCCTGTTCTGCCACTGGCATGAAGAGCAGAACTGAATCGTCTTTACATCAGCCCATCAGTTAATCTACATTTTATAAATTTGTAACCGAGAACAGGATTTCAGAGGTATTGTTCACTGCAGTGGTAATGATTTGCTGTTGTTTATGTTCACAGCGATGATCTTAGATAAAAATAGGCGTAAGAAGAACAACAAAAAATTTTGCAGTGATTCCATTCTTGCGTGTTTTAAATGAAGAGGTACTAACAGCATTTATCCTGCAGTCCCTTCGTTACCAGAGCAGTCCGAGACAACTTTTATATTAGAAGCAACCTGCACTACGTGAATATTACCAACTGAACATACAATAAATACATCTATAGAAGAAAAATCATAGCTCGTTCTTTGCAAGACCAGAGGTTTTCCTCCATCCACGCCAACTGTAGCACAGCAGAGAAGTCAACAGCCGACTGGCAAATCTTGTCGGCCAGCAGAAAAATGAAGACCTGGAATCTTTACTTTTGGCCCCTTCTAGATACTAATTATATGGATTTGCAATGCACTGATCCAAAAGGGGACTGACGAATATAAAAACCACAGTGACAATTAGCATCGGTCTCTGCCATTCCTTTGTGCAGCAGAATCCAAATCCACCTACGTTGTTAAACATATTTCCTGAAATAGGCATGAACACTGTAGAAGATGAAAACAAGGCTTGTACGCAAGTATTTAAGAGATCTTGTATTACTTCATAATTAATATTTCATTGTGGGGTTTTTTACATATCTAAATTAATTTTGCTAACTTAATTTCTCAATGCTTGAATGTAGCTTTTAAATGGTAACATTTTAATAGCTACATTGTTATCAGAAAGCTCTTTATAAAATTAGTCAAGTTCATGGAAACTGGACATTTCAAAGTCTGAAAATCTGTTTTTGGCAAGATAATATTTTGTCTAGTAAATGTGTCAAAATTATATTACAATAATGTAATCAGTATTTTTCAACAAACCATTTTTTAAAGGAAGCAAGGATTACTCTTTCACATATATTTAGCATGTACCCTTATTTTTTGATAATTTACTTCCATACAGATTTAATAAAAGGAAATAATTTTTTTGTCCATCATCTTAAAATAATTGGCAATGACATGCGAGTGTGCCCAGAAGACCAATGTGCTAGCAAGATACACAAACTCAGATTAACTTGGTTAAACCGTTGGAATTAAACAACAAAAAACCCCATACTAAACTTTCTACATGTTCACTTAAGTGGAGAAAGCCATAGATTGGAACACATTTTTATTCTCTTACATATTATCAGTAAATAATTATCTGCCAAGTTAGCCCTCTTTCAGACCTGAAATGCCAGGAATTTCAAACTTGTCCACAAAATGGCAAAGCTACACTTAAACTAATGACGACCCCGGTGAAAATGAACAAAGGAAGCCAATGGAGTATTTTCGGCCACATAAGATGTAAATAAAGAGGAGTCACATTTCTCTTAAGGTACATGGTACAGCTGAATGTGTGGCAAGAAATTTAGATGAACATTCATAGATGGTAAGTTCATACAAATAATACTGTTATATAATTAGTTTTGGGGGCATTTGAAAGGTTGTGAAGCACTCACAAACATAGTAAAAACAAGTACACTGAATGATAGTTTATACACACAAACACCCCTTACATTTACCTAATCAAACTTTTCTGTTTTAAGTATCTAAGCTCCCAAATGAAACCTTCAGAAAAATATCCCTGAGGGAAATTATGCGTACCTATTGAAACTTCTTCATGACTATTTCACTGATTTCACCTGGCTCAACATTTCATCTCTTAATAACATTTGGTCCTTGAAGTGTAGCTAAAATATACTGTGTACTTTTAAAATGCACGTCAAATGGAGGCAGAAAACAGAAACTAAGCTAAGTTTTACCAGTTTTTAAGAATTTAACAAATAGATTATATTCATCATTCTAAAACCAGAAATATAATAAAAAAACCAACCATTTTATGCCAATTGCCCCAATATTTCTCAAGAGAATATAATATACTATAGGTGCATTTCATGACAGCTATTGTGGTCAGTGCTGGTTGAGCTCCCTTGTAACGGACATACTATTAATAAGGAATAAATACTAAATTACGTATGGATACAAGGAAAACAAATTACAGCTATAAAAGCACAGTATTGCTTTATATATGATTAAAAACAATTACTGATTCCCATTAACTCCCCCCCCCATTACTATGTAGATCATAGAAAATGTTAAACATTGATTATACTATCAAATAATGAACACTAAAAATAATTAATCTTTGGCAAAAGGATAGTGCTTCAACTGTAGCCATTTTACTAGTCTAATCTTGGTCCATTTACAGTTGTCAACAGTTAAAGAAATGATCATCCAAGGAAGAAGTACTATCTATGTGAAGAAGATTAACAATAAACCCACATAAGCATGGAATGGGCTATCACTTTCCAATAAACTATCAATAATTGTCAGTAAAAAAGAAACGACTATATTACAAAAATAAAATAATCTGCCATTTTAAAAAATACATAACTGCTTAATGAAATTAAATTAATGAAGATGAATGTAAAAATTCTTTGGGGGAACCGAATCCACCAATTAAGTTATTAAAGAGATTTTGTTGCTCAAAGCAGACTGCAGATTAATTTTGAAAAGTATTTGCTGTCTTGCAAAAATGTTACATAGTCATTAAATGCGAAGACATTATATAAAATGGAAAATGCATTTTTATTTTTTACAAACGTCTTTGCTAATTCCTACTGAAGACAATGTAGGCATAGATCAAATGTAAAGGAACCTTCTCAACCAGAATGTTTTGAATTTAAATAATTTTAAACATTTTGAAATCTGATAGATCAGGTTTTAGAATGTTTAGTAGATTTTTTTTAATTCTTGAGGAAAAGAAGGCATTGCTAAGAGGAGAATCTGATAGCCTACTTTCTTAGTGTAGATAAGAGACTATCATCCAGGAGAATGAAGCACTCCTTAGTGGAAGATGTGTTATTTACTGCTGCATTAAGTGTTTGCTAAAGCATGAATTAACACTAACAAAATCCTATTCCAATTAGTCTAAGCAAAGATTTTATCTTCAGATGTACTATATTTCTGCCTGAAAATCTTGAATATGGTTTTCATTTTGACAATGCACCTTTAAAATCTTTTGCTCTCTTATCATCTACAGTTCAATCCCACAGTTCTCCCCTTGTGACTGGTCCCTTAAAGTCCATGGTGACATGCGAAGTTCTCTATAAAGAAACTAATTTCTGACATTGTTTAGTCGTGCATCTGCTTCACACCCAGATCAATCACCTTACAAGTAATGTCCATCCTTAACAGTTATCACTAATTCCTGAAGCCAATTAAAAACACTTTAAAAAATTATTTTACTTTTATCTTTGTTTCTAGTTTGCAATAGTTTCTAAACCAGAATCACACACAATGAACAGGATGCCCTGCTGAATGTCCTGTTAGTTAAAATCGGCATGCACGCTATAGCCACAGAGACCCCTATACAAGAAACCATGCATTACTTACAGGGTTAACTTCTACCCTACATTTCCCATCCATTAAACAGTTTTTGCAAAACATGCTACACGAAAACATTAAACAAATGTGATTTTGATTCATGTAAAACAGCTGTTACAAATGTAACATGCTTTTTTTAATTAGCGCACACACACACACAAACCCCCAAAACTAAACAATGAAGCAGACAAACAAAGCAGGTTTGGCATAGCCAAATGAGAATTTAATCACTGTAGTGAAGAGCTATTAAGCACTGTGGCGAAATGGAAACTTTCTGCGGACCATTTTATGCCTCCAAATCTGTAAACTGTCCACCTCCTCCTGTCTGGACAGAGGGTTCAGCTACTTGCCCTTCCCCGTAAGTCAGTGCTCCCTCTCGTATCTGGGTAGCATCTCTACATCCCTAACATAGGGGCCTGGGAAAAAGGCAGATCGTGAAGGACTCTACCAGGAGGGTTCCCATCCTTCCCCTTGTGAATGCAGATACACAATGCTGTAGTTGCAAAGTTTTTCAGAAGTTTTCCCGATACCTACCACATCCTACTACCCCTGCCAGAAATCAAAGGCCCTGTACAGGTGGCCCCAACTCTCTCTAGATTACTGAATAGCTGTTCAAGATCCCAAGGCGCTTTCACTGCAAGGGTGAACTTCATTCCCCTTCAAGAGAACCTGCCCGCCTACCCAAGGTGAGGGGTCTTTTTCACACTGGGAGCATTTCACATACTTCTTCTACTGCTCTTTCCTCCTGTGAGGGAATGATTTGGGACCGAGCAATTTTTCAACAGGAAGATGAAAAAACCCACAACATTATCAGCCCGAGAGCTTTGCATCAAAGCAGCCTAGCAGATTAGTGGTCAGGTGAATTTAGGTGAGACATTAAATATTATACATTCACAGTACAAAAAAAGTAGCGTATTGTGAAAAGTATATACAAGTTACATAAATGTCAACTTCATGCATACACATCACGTTAAGTTGTATCATTTTAAGTTAACTTTAATTAAGCAGCACTGACCCAAACCCTAGTCTACTACTCTACATTTTAGGTACTGTACAGGGAACAAATCAGATCATAATACGGCCTTCAAGTTTTTGAGCACAAAAAGCACACTTATAAAAACCAAAGGACGTGAACTACGTACTTCCAGTAAGAACATTCATATAACAGACTTAAAATCCACTCCTAATGCTGTCCAGTTTATTGAACGAGTTTCACAGGTCAGTGGGACCACTTTACATGAGAAGATTGAGCTGAATTTGGCCCATCAGGTCTGTACTATCCACAAGAAAAGAAGGGATGTCATGGTTTCATTATGTTAAGGATAAGTTTTTGTTTACTGTTGAAATAATTCTCAAGTTTCCATTCACCTGATGTACTATTGTTTTTAATATCTGGGGGAGAGGGTAGCAAACAGGTTTGTGAATAATTCTTTGATCTTATTCCACTTTAGTGCCAACAGTGGCTAATTCCCAAAATGTGCAATCTACCTGTCTTAGGCCAGGTAATTCAACAGGGTAAGATGGCAATGTATAGATCTGTTAAATACAGGGAGTAGTTGGGGGTCTAATCGACAGTCTACAGAAGTCAGCTTGGGTCTATTAGGTACATTCTAGATTAAAACTTCTACGTATTTCTTGTATTTCCAATATAATGAATCTAAGAATATACAGAAATTACTACACATGGTCAGCAGAGGCTTTTTAAAACCCTGTATTTCCACTAAGATTGTGTTATTACAAATAGCCCATAAAACCGACCAAGATTTTGATTACTAGCTTGCAAAACACAGTTGTAAAATGAAATAAAGCATTTTTTAAATTATAGCACACGTGCACTATTAAGAGATTTTAAAGACACCTGTACTTTGAAAAAATACAAGTTCATGCTTATTCTAGTCTACTTAAAGTACATAAGGGCTACCACTTTTACTCTCAGTTTCAGCCTCGGGATTATTTTGGTGCGTGTATTTATATGAACATAAACAAAGAAAGTTATAACACAAATGTTAAATTAGCCTCAAGTGGCACTACAATAAAAGCAATCTAGAAAAAAAAAATATCCCTCAACGCTGCGTACCTATAAATTACCATGACTAATTAGAAGAGGGCCTCTCTGGGAACAGATTATCTTTGATGGGAAAGCCACTATCAGCTATGTTCATGAGAAGTATACATTTACAAATGTAATAACAACATTAGTGTTTTCTAACAGAGCATCATAAGATCTGTAGTAGTCATGGAATTTTACTTCTATTTTGTAGACAAATTCATACACTCCAAATATTGATTACACATGCATTCACTCAGATTTTACCTGTTAAACAATTTTAACAGGTGAAAATACTAACCTATGATGCTAAAAAAACCAAACCAAACCAAACCAAACCTCTCAGCCTCCCTCCTTCCAAAAAATGTAATTCTAGCACTAGATTAGAACTTTGGAATTGAAAGTATCTGTGTGGTTTTCTTGGCTCCTGCACTGATAACAGAACAAGGATATTCTACATACTCTCAGACAAATAACTTTTCAAATGTATTGATGTATTTAATTTTCAAAGTTATACATATGGAATAATTAGGGGGCGATACTTTTCAGATTATCAACTAATTTCACTAAGCTCTCACCTATCTGCTAAAAAGATATATCCAAATTATTATGAACATGCCCTGTAAATATACTTACTTCTGTTCTGTAGAAGTAAGAAACACACATTATTTTCATGAATCAAAAATTCCTCCTAATTTTTTTGGTTTTGTTTTATAAATAGTACTGTTTTAAAACTGCAATTCAATATATTTCAATGCCACAGCTTAATTGTTATCAATAAAACAAGAAAAAAGAAAAAAGTAGAAACGTACAAGATTGAACTGAAGTGTGACCCAAAAAAAGATTCCTGAAACATTCCACTTCCAAGGAGAGCTCAGATGCTTGTACTCATTCCAATACCCACAAGTGCCCTTTTTCTTGAAAAGTCTTTCTTTTTGTGAAAACACTTTCGTTGTCTCTCCATCCCCAGCTGAAGGTTACACCAGTATTCTATTTTGCACCAGAGGAGACTGCAGTTTCATTCCCATTTCTGCAACAGTAGCTTCCAGCTCTCTTTCCTCCTATACCTTCACCTCACCCTGGCAGCTGCCTGTTTGCATCCTTGGCCGCCCTTCCATGGTGCCAACACTGCCCACCCTTATTTGTGGGGATCGTGGGTTTCTCTGACATGAAAAATGATAAAAATCAGATATGAAAACTAAAGCTTCCCCAGCTGGGTTTGCCATGCAGCTTCACAAGCACTTATGCTAGCCCAACAGGGAGAGTGCTATAAAAGCTCTTGAAGCTTACTTAAGCAGCAGCACTGCTGCCAAATGTAAAAGTAGAATCTCGGCCGTAGGACTCCCACTAAGAAGGGTGGCTGTAGGAGTTTCGACCTCCACCTGTTCACCACACTGCTACTGCAAAGCCAACTCAGCTGCTTGCGGAGCAGCTGCTGACCTGCTGCATGTTACAGCTTTGCATGTTAGGAAAAAAATGAAAATCAGTGCCAGTTTTCCTTAATACAGCGGACTGTAAAACTTGCAGCAGTTTCCACAGCTGCTCCGCAAGCAGCTGAGCCATCTCTGGAGCGGGGATCTGGAATTCCCTCTAGCCATCTCCCAAGGAGTTAACCCCCCATTTTAAGTCAGGGCCAGCCAGAATAATCTGAGGAAAGGCCAGGACACCAATTTCTCCAACTAAATATGCTCGAGCAATCAGAAGCACTTCCTCACCTTCCATGCAGAGGTGTTTACTGATACTCTGCTGATATAAAAGCAATTTAAGGATTCACTGCTTTCACCACTGATATCCAGCAAGCAAAAGCTAGTCTAGACCTGTCCTGAGTACTCTCCCTTAGAAAGAGCTAAGTATCACAAAATACCTTTCTATCAGTCATGATAACTTTCAGCTGATTTAACAAAAAGGGGGAAAAAAGCACCCTTAAATACAGGGAATGAAAAATGTAAACAGTATGCCCTTATTTCTTCATGTTCATTTAAGAAACATCATAAACAGTCTTTACCCTCCAGTTCCTAGGATCTTACTTAAACTATACCTTTACGGTCACTTTTATACACCTTTGTAGAAACTGATGGGCCTAATTTTGCTTCTGTTAATAATTAGTGGGGAAAGATGACAGGCCTTTACTGAGATGGGTTACATCAGGAGGATGCATTAAAGAATATTTACATGGGAGTATACTTTTTAAAGAGTCTAAAACAAAACTCTGGATGGGTCTAGATACACTTACTACTTCAGTAATGTAGTCGCAAACCAGGACAAGCAACAATAACAACATTTTTCCCAATTTGACAATTCATTTCCTTTTAGCTTCGGTTCATATATCTGCTTTGATATCTTATGTTTGTGCCCCAGACAAAATATCCTCTTCCTTCCAGTATCCCAACCCCTGTGCACAACTTCCTCAGTCTTGGAGAAAAGGAGGATAGCACACTCTGGAAAGGGTGTACTTACTGCTCTGCCAAAGAGGGAAATCTCTCTTAAGGCAAAACAGTCCCATTGCAGGCCTCTGTCTTTGGGCCACTTGTGATTTTTGCTTGTCAACATTTAATGTTTAAACTTCTTCAGCAAAATCTGATCTGATTCAACACCATTTAGGTTTAACGGGACTTGCCATTCACTTAAATACTACATACGTCTATCGATAAAATTGGACTGTAATGTTGGGGTTAGATGTAAATAGATGAAATCTGGAAGGTATTTCCACAGATGGTGGCTCCATAACTTAAATACCAAATGACAAGTTTCTTCAGACAACCATCTTAAATGATCAAGCTCTCAGTGAAGTATTTTGCCAGCTATGCATCGTCCATAGGTAAGACTTGAAACGTAGGACTGTGCCCAATTAGTAGCCAAAATAAATAAATAATAATTTAAAAAATTCAGTAGCCTAAATAAATAAATAAATAAATAACCCTAACAAGGCTGTACCGCTCCACACCACAAATCCACGGTCCCCAAAATTTAAAGTCAATTTTCTCTGTATGCTCCAACACAGCTGGTGAGTGCCAAAGCTTGGCTCCTTGGCTCTGGATCTCCAACAGTTGCCCATTACAGATTCTACACGCGTTGAGGCTGCTGAGCAGACGTTGACACCCACATCTTTAGTGTAGGTCTGATCTCTGCCGGATCTCTGATACACATGCTCACTGCAGACACACGTTTACTCCCCTTTCGCTTCCTTCCTCAGCTTCCCTCTCTAAATCCTGCTAGCCACTTTTGTTTTGATTAGGACTGGGCTTGCCTGGTCCCTAGCAGAAGTCAAAGATGACAAGTTTGTAACAGCATACTCTGCATGGAGACTTCTGTACTTCAAAGGGGCATTGCTATGTCATGTTTAACAATAAGGAGCAATGTAATATTGATCCCACTTGCTTGCCCAGAACTTCCAGTTATCCTGAGCAATTAAATAGCTTTTTACAGGCTCCTAATAACGCAGAAATGGAAAAGGTGTGCTAGATGAATGAATGCATCCTTGCAAAAGCACAGGATCATGTGTCACAATACTAGAAAGTCAGCATTCAGTGTATCATGCCATGCCAAACTTCATCTTAGAAAAAGTAGTTCAACTGTGGCTGAAATACTGGGAATTTAAAGAATAGGCATCTGATTCATCATCAAAAAGGATGGTTGGTCAAATTAAGGGAAAAGACTTTTCAGATGCTGCTTACATGTCTAATTTTCTATTTATTCTTCTGTTTACAATCATAGTATATCATCCTGAATAGTCTCAGGAATTTTCCCTCCTTCGTTTGTTATTGGTACTTGCAACAATAAGAGCAAAATTTATAATATACAAACAACAGCACAGTGTAGAAGGACTCAATGAAAGAAAAAAGGCTCTCTTCCATTTTTATCAAATCTTGTAATAACAGTAACTTGCAGCAACAGTAAGAAAGTTCAGATGAAAGTGAAAAATTTCAAACCAACAATGTTCCTTTTAATAAGAAAACAAAATACACCAACTCCTGCATGCTGCTCCTCCCTTCCTTCCTCTCCCCATCTCATAAAGGAGGATCCCAAAGAAGGATCATGTTTAAGGTCCCAGTTCAGAAATCCTGTATCAATCCCTTAACACAGTAAGAATTTTGGACTACAGAGTCAGGTCCCAACAAACATCTTCTAAACTGAACAATCCATCTCATCTACTACTCAGAAACAGAACGTAAAATTATAACCCTTGATATTCACAAACAAGTATTTAATTGCATCTACATCCAGCATCCTACCCTTCATTATCATCTTTAAGATCTGGGCTTCATGCTAAGCAAAGGAAAATAGACATGTTTCTAACATAGTCCATACAAAATGTGTGCAAAGAAGAATCTGCAGCATTTTTGCCTTAACTGCCAGCATCCAAAAAAGTTGTACATATCTAAGTTGTGTAGACAATTTTGAACATGCAAAAAGATTTTAACAAACAACATCCTCTTCTCTGATTTTATGAAAGCTTGAGCTCTTCTTAGCAATGAAGACCTTTTTTCATGAGCATCACAAAAGGTTTCACTCACTTCACCTCTCCAGTCTGTTTTACCCTTTGACAAATACATCTTTTTCTAAAATTTAACAAGAGCTGTTCATACATAACTATGTGCAGAATTCACATCATAGAAGAGAAGCAAGCTATATTATTCATTCCATGCTAACCTATTAGAAGTGCAAATGATGATACTGAGCCAAATCCAGTAAGGTGCACATTCCTTGGATTTAACAGAATTACACAGGACTAACATTGCTACTATTCATTTTTTTGTAAAAGAAACACAGTGGACTAGGCACATTGCTGCATTGGACATGGCTTGTCTTCGAAAAACTAAAGTTTTTAGGACTTGTAATTTTTATATGACACTGAATGACTCAAACACATGACTTAAAGATACAAGCTGTATCAGAATAAAGCTAAAAAAGGACAAGAGCGTAGAAGTTTTTTAAGTGTGCCCTATTTACGTTGCACACACACACAGATGCACATACATAATGGCTGACGTGTTTCTACCTTAAATAATGCATCTAGCTCTAGGTACCTCATTACCAGAAGGGTAACAACAACCTGAAGGTAGTTCAGAGAAGGTCAATCAAAATTAGTGCCGAAGGAAGGACTTAAAAGGTAGAGTTAAAAACTCAATACTGCAGCTGTTTCATGAACAGAACTTTCATTGGGTGAAGGGGTAGAGAAGTCCAAACAAAAGCATCATCCTCTAAAAATATATCAATATACACAATTAGTGAAGCACTGACTTTAGAAGAACATGGCTATAATCTGCACACAACCAAGGGGGAACTCCAAGAAGAAAGCAAAATTATTTATTGCAAGCTCAAAAGTCTAGGTATAATGGGCTTAAACTATTACAGGAATTTTGACTTGACATCAGGAAGTTTTTGCTCATAGGAAGGTCTCATAAACGGGGCATAACTTCACCAAGAAAAGGTAAGATAAGGCAGTAAAAATACTGTTGCAGGGTTCAAGCTAGCTTTGACAGGACTTGGACTAAGTAAGATAGAAGCTTCTTCCCTCTGCTTAGACTGTCTGATTCCATAAAACGATAGTAGTAGCTACAAACATTGCAGAACAAGTGAATGCATGCAACACTATGTGCACACACTTAAATAAATGATGAAGTGTTTTCAAAGCAGTTTTGAACAGCAATATTTTGTTTCAACAGGTTAGTAAACTAACATCTTTGCCTTGAAAAGGCCTTTTCACATGACTAAATTTTTCAAATTAACAAAACTAACAGGAACAGGGTCCAATCACTGTTCAGGCAACAGACCCTGTTGTACAAGCAGCACTGTTAAATAACATTACTGATTTGAAGATATTTTTATGCTCTGGCTGCTACTGTTACCACTGGTCAGCTAGTCAGCTAACACAAAGCATTCTATATAGCAATATAAATTATCTAAAATGTACTCTGAAACAAAATAGATACTGCTTCTCCCCATTACATTAAACAGAAATATTCTACTTTTGACTGATGGAAGGAAGATTCAGGTCACCATGAAGTTTATGTATATCCTAGATTTCATCAGAAAGAAAAAGGCGAAAAACGTATTTTCTTTGTTGTAAGAGCAATCCACTGCAGAATACTAACAAATTCACTCAGTAAGACACATATCTAAGTAATACTCAAAATGACTGAGGCACACAGTTTATGTGCAATGAAACATGCTATTTTTCACTGCGTTTTACAGTGTGATATGTCTTACAAACCTAAGGATATCGATAAATTGTAGATTATTACAGTGTAAACAAACATGTTTAACATTTCCTTCTTGTCTCCTCCTTTAGGGGGACACACTGAATAGCGACTTCCAAATTTACCACATACTTTTTTATTATTTTCCATAATTACTTTCCATTACAGAACAGCACACCTTGTCTAGTATTACTTAAATGTATCACGTTATCATGCAGTTCAACACTTCTCTATTTCCAGAGCTCTAAGAATATCTTTGTTTCCAAATGCGTTTTTTTATTAACAACACTGCTATGCTTCAAATGTTTGCCTTCTATTATTTGAGAAGCAAAAAGAATGACATGTATTAACACAAAATTAGATTAAGAAAAAGGGTTATTTTAAATCTATAAAGTAAATTTATAGAACTGTAAAGAGCAATTTCACGACTTAAAAAGGTACAAAGAAGGGAAGAAAGGGGGAAAAACAGGAGAAAGACTGCTCCTTCTTTGGTAAGTATTTCATTCATCCAGTTCTAAAAAGAAAAAGCAGCAGCAAAGAGGGGGGCACCTCATATGCCAGTACAAAGCAGGAAGTGTAAGAATTTAATAAGTTCACTATTGGATTCTACACTTCGTACATAATTCCAAATGCAAACAGCTAATACTGATGTGCAGGTCCTTAGGCATAGGGTACGTAAAGCAGCAAGATGAGAAATCCACTCCACCACCGCACGGAGCAAGGCAACATGCCACAGCAGCAGCACTCTTTCTAAGTTTCAGTCACTTTTTCATTAGCCTAATGAGAGGTGTATTCTTTGAAAAAGCCTGCTGAAAGTTACCACAAAATATGGCCGGGCCATCAGATGGAACATTAAAAGGGAATCACTATATAATCATGGAACACCCCCCTGCACCGTCACTGCAAACGTCATAGAAAATGGACAACCACGTAAAAAGTTAAGATGCCTTTTTCCCTTCCTAACATGGCCCTAGCCAAACCCAAAATGGTCTCTTTACCTGATAGCGCTCTTCTGTTCTCTGATCACAGAGAAGACGGGTGAAATTCAAAATAGCGTTGTTGCAACTGGAGACTAACGGAAGGGCCAGGGAAGGTCTACACATGCTCCTTCTTCACAAACCACGCTACAGACCTTGGGAAAAGTTCCCTTAACTTTATCATTTTGTACGAATCTTGCATCTGAAACTCCTTTGCGTAAAGGCATTCATACCAGCTTCCACGTTCAAAATGTGAACACCGTTCACGCTGCTGTGCTTAAAAATAAAAACAACGGCCACACGCCCCTTCTCTCCCAAACAGCCTTACAGAGACGCTGCTTTTGGTCTGATTCCTTAATCGTTACATTTTTTTTCTAGGAAGGAATATTTAAAAATCAACCAACCAAACCACATGCACGCTTCAGTGTATCACCATAGGGACGCTCTCAGGTCTGAATTACTGCAAAATAACACTATAATTATGTCTTAATTTCACTAACTAATCTCAGATGAGCTTTTAAAAAGCAATTCGAGGTTCACAAGAAAAGTGTTTAAAATTGTATTCAAATGTTATCTGAATGAAAACCGACATTTATTTATCCTTTTCCGAGCTTAATTTTAATCAGTTTCCAAGGAAAGGCATATCTGCTCCCGATCAGTCTGGTGACAAATGATAAACCTTGTTGAAAAGAAAAGCGTGGCATTTGAAAATAAATAAAAAGCACAGGAGAAGTTTCTAACCAAGGAGGAAGATACGAAGAAACAACATTATCCCTTTGCACTTATCTCCGGCCACAGAGACTATGCACAATCTAACAACCTTATTTACTCAAATTGTACGCTGCCAACAAAACCACTACCTAAGACAACTTTTTAATTACAGATGTACCTAAATACCTAGGAAAAATAGGTTACTTCTCTTCACATGAAACCGGAGTCCCACTGAGCTCAACCAAATGTGGCAGGCTGAGATGGAAGACAAAAATGGGTCTTACTTGGTGTACAAAGACATCAACTGGAGACTCCAAGGGGCTTCCCTCTCGGTTGCTCATGGAGATGAACCCGAATCCCATTCTCACATTGAACCATTTGCAATGGCCGGTTCCGTGCAAAACCTGGGATTCCTCCTCTTCTTCCTGCTCCGGCAACTTCCCGGGCTCGTCTCCACCTTT
>NW_008825111.1:1677028-1678650 GCF_000699105.1 Pygoscelis adeliae
AGAAGGAAGGGGGGGACATGATGCAAAGCAAAGAGTTAAATTCTGGTAACATCCTTCTGCCACTGTATAAAGGAGTTACTATAGAAGAAACAGGAAAAAAAGGCGAACACAACAAACTCAAAAAGCAAACGGCGAAAAGAGATAATTTTTTCCTGAATCCTAAAATAAACAACCTTCTCCCCAAAATACGTAAAAAAATAAAATCACCGGAGGTTACAGAGAGGAAACACTGTGTACGGAGGCTCTCCCTCTCTCTTTGCCCAGGGCAGCCCACGTTTCTGTACATACGTGTATTTTTCCATTTAACTCCATCTTTCAGCCACATTACAGCACGGAACGCGATACTTTACTTGAATATTGCTGGTTTAAGACCGATCCCATTTCTCAACAGAAAGTCTCAGCCCAATTAGTCTCTCCTCGCAAGGCGCAGGACCGGGGGGCGAGGGGGGAGGCCGGCCGAGGAGGGGTGGAGGAGAGAGAATAAGCAAAATTGGGTAGATTGCACGACTGGTTATTGCACATGCAGCGCCGAAACCACTATTTTCCAACGTGTATCCATCCCTCCTTGGAATAAACTTTCGATTAAAGTTGGGACAGGTGTACAGCCGTTTTCTCATCCCACCACTGCAACTGTGCTTAATCAAACAGGAACAATTCAAACAATAGCCCCCTGAAAGCTTTTCAAGTTGTGAATCGGTGTGGGCGGTACGGAACAGTTTCTGAGCTGGGTAACAATGGGTTTGGAGAAAGCCCCCTTGCGCGAGCTGCTAAAAAAGGGTAATGCATAGTTGGGTGGGGGGGGGGGGGGGGGGAGAGAGGGAGAGAGCGAGCGAGCGAGCGAAAATCATAGTAAAACAATAGAAAAAGAAAATTAACCTTCGGCCATGTTGCCCCACGGGCCCTCTGCTCCAAACTCGTGAGATGAAAACTTTCCCTGTGGATCGAAGTGGTCTTCTGCATTAATCTAACATCCTGATTTTGAACGATCGCAAATTTAGCTCGCATGGTCTAATGTGCTTTCCCTCTTTTGATTTTTCCCCTTCTCTCTCGCTCCGTTTCTGGCCCCCTGCGCACACGTGACTTGGTCAATTACATGCTTTCTTGCTACTAATTTCACATCGGATCCTTAAGGGGTTGGCAGGAGGCAGGAGTAGCCAATCGCCATTTCAACTAGGCTGACACACCAAAATAATTTATGAATGAACAAGAAATTTCCAACACGTCTTTTTTTCGACAGCTAATCTGCACGCGTCTTTACGGGAAATCGAGATGACGTATTATTCTGGGGTTTCTGCACTCCCGTGCATGCACAAATACGTAGGAAGATCCGTGTGTTTCTAGATACAGCCCGGAGAACAACAAATATATGCGGAGGCGGACATGCAGATGAGGTTATTAGGGTATCTGCGCACGCTTTAGGTGGGGTACGCGTACACACGACCGCAAGATGCTTACAAATGAGGTACACACATGTGTATAGACATGCGCTAGGTATGTCGGGAGGCATCTGCATCAGCATGTGTTACCGTCTGCGCAAAATACGGGCATATGTATAACCGGATCGCAGTTTCCACCTGGAGGAACGCCGCCCAAAGCCCGCGCAGCGCCGCGGCGTCGGCGCC
>NW_008825111.1:1681447-1682257 GCF_000699105.1 Pygoscelis adeliae
GGGGAAGGGGGGAGAAAAAGAAGGAAGGGGGGGACATGATGCAAAGCAAAGAGTTAAATTCTGGTAACATCCTTCTGCCACTGTATAAAGGAGTTACTATAGAAGAAACAGGAAAAAAAGGCGAACACAACAAACTCAAAAAGCAAACGGCGAAAAGAGATAATTTTTTCCTGAATCCTAAAATAAACAACCTTCTCCCCAAAATACGTAAAAAAATAAAATCACCGGAGGTTACAGAGAGGAAACACTGTGTACGGAGGCTCTCCCTCTCTCTTTGCCCAGGGCAGCCCACGTTTCTGTACATACGTGTATTTTTCCATTTAACTCCATCTTTCAGCCACATTACAGCACGGAACGCGATACTTTACTTGAATATTGCTGGTTTAAGACCGATCCCATTTCTCAACAGAAAGTCTCAGCCCAATTAGTCTCTCCTCGCAAGGCGCAGGACCGGGGGGCGAGGGGGGAGGCCGGCCGAGGAGGGGTGGAGGAGAGAGAATAAGCAAAATTGGGTAGATTGCACGACTGGTTATTGCACATGCAGCGCCGAAACCACTATTTTCCAACGTGTATCCATCCCTCCTTGGAATAAACTTTCGATTAAAGTTGGGACAGGTGTACAGCCGTTTTCTCATCCCACCACTGCAACTGTGCTTAATCAAACAGGAACAATTCAAACAATAGCCCCCTGAAAGCTTTTCAAGTTGTGAATCGGTGTGGGCGGTACGGAACAGTTTCTGAGCTGGGTAACAATGGGTTTGGAGAAAGCCCCCTTGCGCGAGCTGCTAAAAAAGGGTAATGCATAGTTGG
>NW_008825111.1:1683295-1685442 GCF_000699105.1 Pygoscelis adeliae
TGCATGTGCATGCGTGTGCATGCGTGTGCCTGTGCCGCGGCTCCCGGGCGGCCGCCGCCGCTCACGCCTTTGCTGCACGTTACTAATTTCGCATTCAAATTAAAAGCGCGCCGGAAACGCGATATCACCTTAATATGGCCCAGAATGTGCGGAGGTTTAGCGTTTCAAAACATTTCTGGAGGGGGATGGGGCGAGGAATTGTACTTCACAGGTTTCTCCGCCATCTCTTTCCGGGGGAGGGGATGTGATTAATGACTTCCTAAATAAGAGCCCAGTTTTCAAGCCTAGTATTGGAGTGAACCTCAACCAGCAGCGATTGTTCCCCAGGAGCGCGGGGGAGAGTGAGAAGAGGAGGACGACGACAATAACGACGACTGACAGAGAAAAGGATCTGCTGGAGAGGAGGAAGGCGGAAAAAAAAAACCCCAACCCGGAGGAAGAAGACAAAGAGGGGAGGAATAACGCTGACCGGGGACTGCTGGTTTAAGCCTTCACTGCCAGCGGGAGCGGGGATCCAACTCGGAAAAGACATGCGTTATGTGTAACGGGCTCGGTAACAGCCTGAGCGCACCCCTTTACAAAGGCACTCCCCTTCGGCTCCCGCAGGTACACAGCTATCGACGTGCTCGCAAGCCCCTGCTATAGCTACGCTTACGGCCAAAGGCTTCTTTAAAAAATATTGTAGAAACGTAACACCCCCCCCCCCAATTAGGTGAGATTCCGTGTTATGTTCCATCTGCCCTATCCTTCAGTGTAAAGGTACAGATGGAGGTATGAAAACATCAGATTTTGCCCCTTCTGTCCTCACCACCGCCTACTCACGTATAACCTCACTTCACATCCAGTACTGTATAACCTCCAAACGTTGCCTATACCTTGTTAAAACCTGGGCTCAATTACTTTCTTATTAAACCCCCTTCCCCCCCCGGGCATCCTCTCTTATCCCAAGGACACACACAAACAAAAGCCAAAGCAACAAACCGATCCGTGCAGAACCTGAATACAAGGGGTTTATGCCAAGCACTTGCTGTTGTTTTGGAAGTGGCGTCGATCAGTCTGCCCAATTAAGGGGGACGCCTTTGCCCCGATGGGCCTGTTTACTCCTTTTGTTGCCTTTCAGGAAAGCGTAAATTCCCCTGCTAGCGCCTCATTTCTGTGTGAAATACCAAGGCGCTCAGTTTGATCGTTTGCTAGAAAGAAGCGAGGGTGGGCAAAAGTGTACAAAGACAAGCAGCCGGGCAAGTGGAGCAGAAGCTTTAAATCCTGAAATTCCTTTGCAGTCTTCAACCGTAAATTTCCTATAGGTTATTTCAACAGTGGAGGTCGACTTCCTACACTGACCTGCCCTACGCATTCGTGCAACATACCGCTTCTTTTTGCTCGTAACCACCCTTCCCCCTTTTCAATAGCGATTATTTTACAATATTAAATCACCAGTAATTTTATATGCTTGGATCTTATGACCGGGACGATAGCTAATATGTAAGAAACGTACGAGACTTTAACACACGTGAAACCCCAGCTATGAACAAGAAATTAAGGTTACCGGAAGAAAAAAATGCTTACACCACTTACTTGGAGTGCCCAACACTACATTTCTTGTAGCAGAATGGCACATTTATAAAATATGAGCTCTGCCTGTCCCTCCCTTCGAAAAGACAGAAAGTAGACTGTTTAATACGGTTTTAAAGGTCTTTATTTTTTCAGATTGATTTATTCTACCGACATTTGGTATAAAAATTCCTTAGAGGCTAGAATATTGGTTAAACAGACACAAACGAGTTGACTGAGTTCGTTAAATGGAAAAAAATGTCTTGTTAGTAAATCTCAGTTAAAAGAAAATTCAGTGTATGTTCTTCGATGAATAAGTGAAAGACTACAAAACCACATTAAAAAATGAATGTAAAGACATTTGTTGCAAAATATTTCTTACATTGCAAAATAAATGCAGGTTTTGTAAAATGGGGGGGGGATTTCCAAAGGGTCCTTACTGAGATTTTCAGGCCTCCAGTATTAGTGGAATTAAGGTTGGGGTCACTGGACTGGTCACTGGTGTCAGATGTTATTGACTCATTCATTTCCTGCAAGGGACATCAGCCTTTCAAGTTTTGTGGAAGGTAGAGAGCTGTTGCCAGCTGGGAACTCTC
>NW_008825111.1:1685528-1685926 GCF_000699105.1 Pygoscelis adeliae
GAGCCAAGAGGATAAAGGGGGAAAAGCCCTACAGAACAAGCCAGTTTGTGGAAAAAATAGTTCAATGGTAATAGTTCATATATAAAAAAGATATTTCTGTCCTTACATATCGCCAAATAGATGCTAATTTTGGTAAAGACAATTATAGGAAGCTGGAATATCATTGTCCCTAAACGCACGGTAAGAGCTCAATTGCAACTATGTAACCAAAACCAGTGGTGTTGGATTTCCAGTTTGTCACCTTCCTAAAACTTTTAAAGTCCTAACTCCGTGTTTTTTTTCTATTCCCCAAAACAAAAAAAAGAAAAGAAAAAAAGGCGCAGCCTCCAAAAAAACCCAAACCGAAACAGGGGGGAAAAAAAAAGCCAAACAAACGACCGACCCCGCGTGCATTTCAA
>NW_008825111.1:1688114-1696178 GCF_000699105.1 Pygoscelis adeliae
GCTTGATGGAAGCCGCGTCGCGATCAGAGGGGTCTGCTCGGCGGCAACGCCCAGCCGGCGCTGTAACTTGGCAGCGGCACGGAAATAGCTCGAGGAGTTAGAATTTCAGGCAGCGACTGAGAGGTGTGTGGCCATCGGTACGTCTGCTGTGGCGGTAGTCCAACAGCGTTCGTACAGACACGTGGGGATCCTACAATTTACAACAGGTATCTGACGGTGGGTTACTGCAAATAAACTTTCCTTATGTAATTGTTTATTTGTCTTACAGAAGCAGAACACTCAAAACTGCATCAAGCAAGAACGCTGAAGCTTGTGCACAAAATTAATGATCCCCCCCCCCCCAAGAATTAAGTTCATCTGAGTCAGCGGGACAGAAGTGCTGCAGTACCTCAGTTTTATAGACACAAAGTCAGCCCTGTAAGACGCTATAGAGAAGACTGACCTGAGCCTGAGGAGACCTTCTTGAATGACCTCATCGTCTTCTGAGGAACCTAAAATCAGAGAGCTGGAGTCAGTACTGTGTACATTGTACCAGAGTACCATATTTAATTACCTCTTCTCCAGTTTAACGGCTCATTAGAAGGCCATAAAATGCCAGGGCATTGACTCTGTGAGGTGACCTGTAAACTTATTAACTGTTTGAGACTTACCTTGCTCATCAGAACCACAATGAGATAGATAACCAAGGCACAAGAAAAAATTCAGCCGCCGCTTTTTTTTTTTTCCCCAAGCATCCGTACAGGCATTGCCCCTTCCCTTGGTCTCTTATGAAAGCTACGCAGTTGATGACAACAGAGGGAAAAGACACAGATTTGCAGGATATTGGAAGGTGTTTGTTTCCTTTATCAATATTTAATTGCAATAGGTAACCTAAGAACTAGTGAGTTGTCTTTACTACGCTTAAATTGTACAAATTAAACAATTAGTCATACCTTGTATATGATTTTAAAAAAACAGTAAAAATGATTCTTCGGGATTCTTTCATGGTCAAAATTGCAACTCGATGCCAATTTATGAGTATCAATAGAAGAATGCTTTCAATTATGTCAGTTATAAAATTGCAGAGCATAATATGGAATAATATTAAATTCTAGGTCTAAACAAAACCAATTAGTCATAAAAATACAGATGTGTGACTTGATGGAAACTACACGAAAGGTGTACTTCTGAGCTAGTTGAGCAAAGCCTGGCTAATTTCGTATAATCCCAATAAAAATATCACGCAGAAAATGAGTACCGCAGATGGTAGGAAGCATGAAGGAAAAGACCTTGGTTTTGGAGTAAGCTTGCTACTTAGGCTGTCCGGTTTGTTTAATAAATGAAAGATGAATAGATAGGAGCATGCACAAACTCACCTGCTACAAGCCTGTCCTCTTGTCACCCTCTACTGTCTTTTGAATAATCTACTTTAACTAAAACCCATCCAAAACAAACAAGGAATTGCATTATCCTCCTGTCTAGATATAAGCCCAATTCTCTTCTCTTTTAGAGAAATCTGAGATTTGTCTTCTTCCAATTTAAGAGCACATCCTGACAGTTATCCTGCTCTCTTACTAAAAAAAGGGGTATTCCACTAGGAGTGAGCAAAGCCAGAAGAATGACCAAAGACAAATGAGAATCAAATTTCTGTAACTGCTTTTCCCCTACAGTCAGTTATCCCGAGCCCTTCCCAACACCGGGAATCGGAAAAGGGGATGGTACAATCTTTCTTTTCAGTGCAACAACACTGGCAAGCTGATTCGGTTCCTCTTCTTTTGTAGTAACTAAGTGTTCCACTGGAATTGTGTGGACTTTTGCCTTGTATTAAACCTAGCTCTGCTTTTACACCTTCAAGCACTGAAGCCCAATCTCTTGTGTCTGCTGCTTTGTTCTGCCAACCTGTGGCTATGTGGCTTTTGTGTCTTTCGGATTTACTTGCATTATTTATGCAACACAATGAAATATGCAAGCACAGAGTAAAGGATCCGCTCTTGGCTTTGGCACGTAGTCTGCTTCAGTTTATGAAGGGATTAAAAATAAATATTTGGGGGAGTGGTGTCGGGACTCAAAGGGGAAAAGTACAGCTCTTAAAAATTGTAGCAGAAAACAGCACAAGCTCAACTTATCCTTGTTTCCAGTATCGCCATTTCATAACACATTTGTAAGCATCACATATTTTAGTGTCGCATAAACATATCAGATTATTAAGTAGAAAAAAGGAGATGTAATTTTTTTATAAAGTAGTTGTTATAAAAAGCTTCCCAATACGATACACAAAACTCAGCACAAGGGACGTTAGCGTAGAAAAGTCTGGGCATTCCAATTCTACGAACTCATTTAAACCAGATAGTTTAAATGAGAAACTAATTGGCATGTATTTTATTGCATCCTACTGAAAGCTGTAAGAAATCAGCCCCTGCCTTAAATGGAAGCAGGTTTGGGCTCTGAAATGGCTCGTGGTGAACTCTCCTATGCCTCCTTATGCTGCACAAAACAGAAAAACATTTTGACATTTCAGTTCTGAAACTATCTTGGCATTTACATGAACTTTGTAACTGCAAGTAACCAAATAAATGCTGTTTAGGAATTATTTACCAGACAGCGAGATGTTTTTAGAGAAAAAGTTACTTGCTTTGAAAGCAATCCTTGTTTTAACCATGTATTCACAGCACGTGGAAGGATACTGTAACAGTAGGCACAAAAAATAATGCAAGAGAACACCATATGGAATTACTGCAGGACAGGAAATACAATGAAAATAGTATCAGTTAAAGACACACTGACAGACACCCAACAAAGGTAATCCACCTTTCCTTACAGGTAGCACATTCTGTAATACAACTTACTTAACAGCTTGTATAGTTTATTTTTTGACAACTCAGTTGTCAAAAAAGGTCAGTGGAAAATAATAGTAAGTTCATACCCATTTAAAAAGAAAAGAATTCTCTTTGATAAGCATTGTTTTGAATTCATTAGCTTAAGCAAGTTTGCTGCCAGAAGATTCGGAAACATAATTTGCTTGGATGAAAGTAAAACAGACATACATAGTTACCCCGTTTAAATAAGTTACATGCTTTCCTCCAAAAATAAGTTGAAAAGAAAAATTCAGATGTGAAACCTGTTTCTTTCACAGTCAGTGGTAGCCAGGGGACTGATTTCTTCCACCGTGTAAAGCCAGGAGTATTTTTTTTTAAAGAATGCTGGATGCTATAAGTACGATCAGAGTGCAGAAGAACTAGAAAACAAAACCCACTGATACTTTATTTTATAACAAACAAATATGATAGTGATGCAAAGGAATAGGGGGAAACATTCCGATGTTAAAGGAGCTCTTTTAGTTAACTCATCAGGAGCGGAGACTTAAACGGATGAATGCTGCAAAGTACATACAAAATTTTAAATCTCTGTGTACAGAACCCAAGCATAGAAAGAGCGTAAAACATCAGCTTTTTAAATACACACACACACACACACACACACACACACACACACACACACACACACACACACACACACACACACACACACACACACACACACACACTGGTCAGATATATTAACTTAGAAAACACATTTTGTAAAACACATTTTGTAATTAACAAACTTTGTCATCTATCTTTTGAACCAGTCAATAAAAATTAACTAACACTTTATTCTCATTTGCAGTTCTTGACTGCTGGTAGAAGCACCATGCCCACAGCATTTTGATTTCAAACCTCACAAATGAGTGTTGTCTTGTACTCTGAATTAACTTGTTTTAAGAGTATGTACCATGGATTCCTTAATGTACAATTCTAAATGGATTTCCTCCTGAGACGTTTTCATTGTTTTAACTCTTTTCCTTTTGGTTTCATTCAGTAAAATACAGTTAGCTTGAAATGCATAAATAAGAAAAACTAAAATTTCCTGAAAATGTACACTCAGGTGTCAATGTCCTTATGTAATTACAGGGGAAAAAAAAGTTGAAAGCTCTCACAATTTTATTCTTAGTCTAGCCATAATTTTCTTTGCTTTTCTTCTTACACCATTATTTTTCTAGCAAGTGAAGATAAAAGCAAGCACATGTGGGATGCCGAAACATTTTAAAAATGCTGATTCAAGAAAATTAATTGAACAACTAGCAAATTAAAATTTAGTCTTTCTTTACTAATTTCACCCGATTTTGTCACTGATCTGAAGGAGGGCAATTACAGTTTGAAGTAAATAAAATAGCTTGGCAATAGTTCAGGTATGCTTTTCTCAGCTATAAAAAGAGGCTAAGCATACCTTAGTTTTTAAGAAATGAAATACACATTTTTGAAGACCAAACATCCAGTTATGCACCTTTTAACTACCTGTAAGAATGTCATATGACTACAGTAAGAATGGGAACAGAGAAAGGTAAAATGTGCTTCCACTGCTGTTACGAATCTGATTCTTTTGGGCAATAAAAAGGAGTAATAAAACCCACCGCATCAGAGTTGGAGCCAATGAGAGCCTGCCAACTATTTAAATAGGATCAAAGTTTCTCTTCAAAATTAAATACTGTTATTATATTGACAATTATTTTAGCATAAAGACTATTTAGGGTTTATTTAGGTTAAAACTTCAATAATATGTACTAAAGGAACACGCTGAACAAGATTATTTTTGTTTTAAGGATTGAAATTAGGTATACACAATTCTCATTTAGTGTATTTGATTTAGTATCATCTGCAATTTCATATAGTCTGCATTTGAATGTACATATATTAAGCAACTATGATAATAATAAAAAGCAATGTAACATAAGTATGTTTCAAACAATATTTTGTAAGATTCAAAGATGAAGTTTTTTAAATACACAATTTAAAAACGAAACACGTCACCCTCTCCTACTACTGTTTTTCTACTTCCCTCATATTTAAAATACTTTGTTCCCAGTTTACCGTTAGCATGGGCATATTGAAATTGCCACACATCAATTTGCTATACAGCAAATGAAACGATGAAAAAACTGCCCTGAGATCTTACTACGTTTGTTTTCAGACGGATTTTTCTTTGTATTTTTTAAATTAATTAGTATCAGTACTTTGTAAGGAAAAAACCTTTAAAAGCCACAATTCTCAAACTATAGATTGATCGACATATTTTTCAGAGCTTGATCACTGATTTATTTTGTAGTTATTTATTTCGGGGGGGGGAGGGGAGAGAGAGGGAGGAAGAGAGAGAGAGACTGATTTTATTTCCCCACTTCAAAACCATTTGCAAACAAAACAATGCCAAATGAAGCCCTGAAAAGATACATGTTCAAGGCCAAATTAAGAAAGAGCCATTATGCCAACAAGGTGAATTCAATGTTTAAGTTTTTAAAGAAAAATGCTTTTTTTTCCATTCTCCCTGATCACACTGAATTGAAATGTGTATTGTTCATATTTAATGTAGAGATGTTACATTTTTAATTCAGAATTGTTGATGCTTTTTCCTCAATGCAAAACCATTATTAAACCAAGATTAAAGCTGTTCTATAAACAAATGGTATAGCTTACAACTTTTGTTTAGGTTCTAAAAATACTCTAACCAATGAAGACTTTAACATCATCCCCTCAAAAGTGATGGCACTACAACAAGTTTTATTTTTAAAAATATATTCTATAGATTTTTGTTTTTACAACAACTTTAGTATGGTTTGTTCAGACCTCCTTTCTGAGACGTTTTACGCTAACCTAATACCTGTTTTCATGGAATTTACACATCTTTCACATATCCTTTCCTTTGCATAGAATTTTTGTTTTATTTGTACATGCCATTTACCTACAAAACACAATCTTCTTGCTTGGTTTTGGGGGTTTATTTATTTAGTTACTCATCTATCTATTTATTTAATTAATTTATTTTCTATTAATAATCTCTGAACTATTACTTGATAGCGTTAACAAAGATGGATTTTTTTTTTTTGTCATTTGTATTTCATAACATGCTCACCAAATACCGCTACGGATATTGTGGATTAAAACAATCAAACCAAAGGCTATAAAAGCAAAACAACAGATGAGTGTCTGTATTTTAAACACCAATATTCACTTTCCTGTAGGTATGGATAGTACAGGGTGTATGACATTTTTCTTATTTTAACTGGAGTGGACAGCAGTCCTGTATGTCATACCTTCTGACCGAGTCACTGTTTCAAACAACTGAACAAATAAAGTAATGCAATGGTCATTTTTTATAAACTTTAGTGCAGATAGCTCATTAATTCAAACCAGAAAAAAGTACACAGGAACATCAGTGATATGTAACTAAAAATTCACAATCTCTATAAAATCTTGAAAATCAGTGCACACATCAGTATTTGAAGTAGGTACAGGAGACACAGTGCCTGAAAGAAAAGCAAAAACCTACTATGCGATACAAAAATACCAGTGCGTGTACAAACTTTAAGAGTATAATTCGTGGGCATTATCCTTAGGTGTTGCAGTATTGCATGTGGTCTAAATATATATCAGATGTTACCTATAGAATATTTATTAAATACCTTTAGAACATTTATGAAAACATGGTTTGGTGTAAATGTGATGTTATTAATATAAACATGGAAACAATCCCTTCAAATTGTTAAGAACCCTGAATCTTAATTAGTGAAAGAATACTACACTGCATGTAATAAAATGATAATCACATACACATACTAGTTAAACAGTCAGTTTTTAGGTCTGTGTAATTACTGCACAGTGACACAGAGAATGCTGCAGACTGGAAGTAGGATTTTTGGGAAGGGAAGTGCTTTGCTAGAAATAATAAGTATGTGCACGAATGCCAAAATGCATGGACCAGCAATTTAACTTTATTGAAATCATAGTCTGTATCGTCAGGATAGACCTCTTTTTTTTTTTTTTTTTTTCTAAGATCACTGAAAAGGCAGAAAATGGCTACACACTCTTCTCTTAGTTCTCTTTAGTACAAATGCTAAATACACATTGTAGATTATTAAATGGTAAATTAAGAAACGTATTTAAATGTTTAAATTTAGACAGACCTATTTTTATATCAGTAACAGTAGCACAAATAATTCCATATTACAGCCACATTCAAGAAAGAGGGAATTGTGTAAAACTACCTCTCTCTCCGTTAAAATTGACTAGTTAAATATCACAGTCCTTGCTTTTCTGTATAATTAAGCTTTTGTTCAACCATGAAAAAACTAGAAACTGATTGCTTGAAAATGAGCTGCATGACCTTTGTCCCGGTTTGTCACCTCTGACCTTTAATTTGAAGACCCTGCATATCAATTCATTCTATTTTTAGAAGCAGAATGTTAAAAAGTCGGTATATTTTTAAAATTGTTATCCTCCCATATGAAACACATCAGGTTGTTTTTGTCTTTTTTTAGCCTCGACACATCCAACCAGAGTAGCGTATTTGCTTTTTACTGCGCAACTGCATTTGAAACAGCCAGTGTGCAATTACAGAAAATGAACACTTGTCTCTGTGGAGAAAAAAAGCTTTTTTTTTTTTTTAATGTGCTAGAGATCCTGAAGGACATTAAAGTGAATTTAGAAAAAAAATAATCTTCTAGATTGCACGCCTTTCGAAATTTAGCTGTCTTTTCTTGAAGAGAGGAAGAAAGGACAAAAGCTCAGGTCTGTGTTTGTATTGCTGCTAACGGATACCTGTTTTTTCTTGAACCTTCCCCACACTATCAGCGGTTATTTCGTTCTCACTGATGACATGCTGTTTCGGTATTAGCTTTCAGAATGTCCTTTCATAAACTGAACCTGCGGTTAAAAATAGCAAATAGCAAGTTCCTGCCTAGTTGTGGGTTTCAGCTCCGCTTCCATTTTATACAGGTAACATTATGCTCCGCAAGTTGTCTGCAAAAAGCCTTTATTGCTGGAAGGGCTCCTTTCCTCAACAAGGAAGCGCTGTAGTATCTCTGTCAGTGACTTTCCTACCAGCACTCACTACCAAAGCGATTCGCCGCATTCCATGAGGGCTCCCGGGGAAAGCATTTTCCCCCACCGTGACCCCCCCCGGGAAGGACGCAAAAACCTACGAGACGAATAAAAGACGAAGCCTGCTCAACCTGCGGCCCCGCCCGTGACACCTGACCCTCCCCGGCACCGCGGG
>NW_008825111.1:1696538-1698095 GCF_000699105.1 Pygoscelis adeliae
GCCCCAGCGCCCCGCTGCCGGCGTCGCTTGGAGCCTCGCCCGTCCGCTCAGCGACCGCGCCGCGTACCACGGCTGCGATGCAAACAAAACCCTACCACGGAGTGACAAAAGAAGAAAGAGAGGAGGAACAACTATTTCAACCGCTTGGGCTTTAACATTCATTCCTGCGCTTAGGGATGCGACCTGAAACGCCGCTTGTGACCTACCGCTGCACCCTAGCAATGGCTTAGACAGCAGCCGTCAGGCCTCGGAGGGAGAGGGTTTGGGGTTTCCTTCTTCATTTATTTATTTATCACCGGTTTTCCTCTTCTGAAATTTTTAATACATGCCAGCTAACACATTTTCAGATTTAAAAAAAAAAAAAAGTTTTGATAAAACTGAGATGGCAGCACACGCTCTCTTTACGGAAGGTATTTCAAAGCCCGAGTGTAAGACAGCTATTTTTGGCATACACGCAGAGGCAGCTTTTACTACAGCTGCATTTTTGTAACTACTACACGAGGCAAACGTCAGCCGTCATCACTACTTTTGCCATTACATACATGATTCGTTTCACTACAGCAAAGGAAACTTGGCTTCCCGGTGTATTAATAACTGAGGTCATAATTTGATTCAATACTGATTCTTACTACTCTATACCAAGGGGGAAAAAAACATCATCATTCTTTAAAGAACTAGAGCTTAGTTGCACATCTTACAAATAGTTTTCTAAACAAGCTTGTCGGTGTTGCCTCCTCTGAAGTTTTAAGATAGTTTTTTTTTTTTTAGTGTGTTTCAAAAAATAAATGACTTGTAGTTTTGTAAAGCAAAGCATACAGGTATCAATCTAAGAGCAAACACGCACTATTGCATTTTAGTGCAGTATTATACCCAGATACCACTAAAACTATACACAACTATATTTAAATGAACTACAACCAAATTTAACTATAATTATTTTCTTAGTATTGGACGACTTGTTCATGACAGGACATTTCTCTGTACTTGCAATTATTAATAGCGTTTCCATGCAAGATGTGAAATTCCAAAACAGGCTATTAGATGGGGGGGGGGGAACCCCAGCCCTGCCTACGGCCTATTTAGAAAGAGCAGCAAGATCAGTTATGTAAGGAAAAAGCATAAAGTCTGTAAACAAATTGCTAGAGCGTACTGCTGTCTTGTCCCATCGCTGTGAGAACGTCACACATAATTTACTCACGACCACTAACAAGCTGACAAACGGTAAGAGAGAAACAAGTAAATTAATCAAATCTCTTTAGGTAATATGTTTATCAGATTAAAATGGATGATTCCCTCGTGCTAAAGCAAGAAGAGATTTAAAATTAACCTAGAGTGCTCAGATTTATTTAGATACGCCAGTTTCATATTTTGTGATAGCTCGGACAAAATATTTACGTGCCTCGCCGTTGAGATGTTTGCTTATTTTTAAGTTAATTTACTAACCTACTAGCTGCGTATCTGATTCGCTGTATGATTTACTACAGCCTCATCGCTGCGGCCGAACCAAGTCGCCGCCGTTCCCCCACAAACGCGCACCGAGATACCGCCAGAAGGTTA
>NW_008825111.1:1700123-1737698 GCF_000699105.1 Pygoscelis adeliae
GCCCCCGTCCCCGGGGAGCCAGCCTGGAGGGCCCCGCTCACGGCATCCAACCAGCCGCCTCCTCCCCCGCCGTTTGAAGGCACCTCCTTGTCTCACGGCAGCGTATCGTGGAGGCCATTTGCCTCCTGTGATTGCATCCGGCTCCACCGCCTCGAGGACCGGACTCCCCGGCTGCGGCGCGTCCGGTCCACTTGCGCTGCTGCCCACCCCAAAATCTGCCGCTGGCAGGTGGGGTTTCGCTCATGTCTGGAGGCTCTGGCACAGCAAGGTCTTAACCAGCTGCAGCCATGACCTGCTGGTGGTGGGTCTCACCATGTGCTGTCCGCATCCCCACAGGAGGCAGGCTTCTAGCTGTACAACTGGCTTGTCCGGGGCGTGTCGGTTCCCAGTTGTCTTGCACCACGATGGGGTTCCTTTCCCGGCACGTGAGAATTTATTAATCCCAAAGTTTCATTCTCCTAGCTCGTTCCGACTTATCCACGGAACGCCCCAACGGCAGTTTACATACCGTCATGAACACACTTCACCCGAGTGTATATGCTATATACAGTACATTGTTCTAGAAATAGCAGGGTTAACAAAGCTTGGTTACCTACGGATTAGCGTTCCACGTCCTTTTTGTACCCGTCCGCTCCGCGCCGGCTCCAACAGTCCCCGCTTCCCCCATGCACTACCAACACGGAGACGGGTCCCAGCGCTGCGTACGCTGACAGGCTCGCCGGGCGCTCCTGCCTGACGGTTAGCCAACGGGTGGCAGTGGGTGGCTGGTGAAGTCACACCGTCTCTCCTCTGGGGGGACACTGATTAGCAGTCTTTTATCCGATTATTAAGCTGATTTTCATGACACTTAGTATTTTTGCGTCCTTTATGTTGAATTTGGCTGAAATTGTAAAAGGGGTTCAAAAGTTACTTGGGAGCAGAGAGATGGACAGTGAATGCAATTGCATTTTCTTCAGAGGCCAAGCTAAAAATGTGGCACGTGGAAAGGATGGCTTTTTTGAAGCCCAGTTCACACAGTTTTTTTGAAGCCCAGTTCACACAGGTTTCTATCGTTAGGCGTTGGCATGCCTGCCTTGATCACAACTTCCCATTCTTGGGCTTTCCTTTGTGGATTTAATTTTTGAGGCTCCAATAAGGCTTTCAAGAATTTATCAGCACTTTTTGAGCACAATTAAGGGCCCGGTCAGTGCTAAAATACTTGCGCGCATAGCAATTTAACTTCTTTTTCACAAAAAAAGCTCTACACAGAGTTTTGCTATGTGATATTAGCCTGTGATTAAAGAAGCTATGGAGCCTCTCGAGCCTTCAAATACTGCGCCTTACTTAGCTGAGAAAGGTTTTGTGTTGGACAGAGAAATATTTTCAAGGCTCAGGAGAGAGTCTTGTGCAGGGAGTCACCGAATGACACCGTTCCACTTAGACTTATCTAGGCGCAGCCCTAGTAAGTTCCTTCATTTGTGTTTGTCGGATGAGATTTAAATAGCCACATTTTGCTAATACTCCTAATATTTTACTATATTACCTAAAATTTAGTGTGCGCTCTGTGTGTGTGTGTATATATATAAAAACAAATCTAGCCCAATATATAGCTATATTACCCTAATACAGCTCTAGCTGTATTTTGCTAATAGTTTGAGAACGCATGATCTTTTCTGAAAAACAAACAAACAAAACCAAAGCACGGTCGGAACTTGATTTCTCACTTAATTTTTTTATTTATTTCTAATAGATGAGGAAGAGTTCCTTCGTGGTCCCTGGTATTTGTGCTGAGGTATTTTTTCCAGAAAAAGAAACCTACCCACCTGCTTTGGTTTTGTACCCTCGGCATATGACATAATCTAATTTTACGGCAAGTTTGTATAAAAGAAGTTAGATATGGAACATGAGCGGAATCGAACTCTTTCAACAAATAACTGAACTTCAAACAGTTTGAAAGGCTGTGAAAATACTGCGCATTCTTTCCTATTACTTTCCATTCCTCAGCTTTTTTTTTCACTGGGCTTGTTCGTAGGGTTTCCCCTGAGAACGTGGTGGAAAACTTGTTTCTTCCTATGCAGATTAAACAGTTCTAGGCATTTTCATGAGGTACGAGAGTTTTTCCTAAGGTGACCTGTTGAAGTGACCTGTCACCCCTGGTGAAAAAGAAAAAGTACCGAAGAGATTTTGAAAAAAAAAAAAAAAAAAACTACTTGAAAAAGCACTTTTAATTTTTCATGCTATGTGTTCCACCCAAAGCAAAACAAAACATTTAGTCTATTTGTGTTGTGCTGCAATCAAAAATAATTTCTGGAATAGTTCGTGAAAATATGTAATAAAATCATTATATAGAATATTTTTCTAGTGAGGTCTACTAAAGCTTTTTCACTTCAGTAAAAAAAAAAAAAAAGAAAAACATTTGGTAGATAGCACTGTTTTCCGTTCTGTAATGGTGTCTCCAACTGTGGGAAATATTCTTTGAACGTCTGAAAAGAAGGAGCTGAGACGCTGGTCATGGGAAGGGAATTTCTGAGGTTCCAGGTAACACCTCTGGCACATTCCCAGGTTTCGGAAACCAGTCCAAAGCCAGAGGTTTTAGACCGAGGGCGGTTGCTCCTATTCCACCCCCGCTGCTACTCACACCAGAGAGTACGTTTACTCATTTCACGCCGCAGAGAGAGTCTTCTGCTCCCACAGCCTTGTGCTGCCTCAGGTTTCCCGTCCTTTCACATTCATCCTCTTGGCGTCCTGTTTCAGTCACGCTGTTTTCTTTCCTGACGGCATCATCGCCCAACTGCCAGCCCCTTCATTAGTCTTGCTTTGTGCCAGCTTAATCAGTGAGTAGGCACTTCTGGACATTGTGTAGAGGTTTATTTGCAGTATTTCTATGAACTGTTATTTGTTATAAGTGGGTGTGTTTGTATCGACTATTACTAGAATTGTCTAAAAATTTCCCGTTATAAGACAGTTTTCCAGTTGCTTGTATCTTTGGCAAGCTAGCTCTTTGGTATGAAATTCTTCATGCCTCCTGTAATAGGCTGTTTACGTTTTTTCCCAGTTATTTCCAGGAAGAAGATTAAAAAATACATATTTGGTCCGTGTTAAGATATTATTTTCTTCAAAATGATCTAGCGGTCCCAACATTTAGAGCAGGCGCTTCAAATCTGGTGTAATGACAGGAAAATGCCTTTTGTTGTTCGTGCGGGTACTCTGTCCAGATCTGGCCGAGCTATAACCCCCTGCCAAACCGCAGTTTGCACACACTGAGAGACTTTCTTAACAGCTAAAACTTACAAAGCCTTGGGTCCAACGAAAACCCAAGTCCCTTCCAACACTGAACGCCGAGCCGAGCGGCCTCCATGCACCCAGGCTTCTACAGCAAATGGGTGCAGTTCACATACACATTCCCCCTCCTTGTCCAGGCTACAGAATCTCAGGGAAAACTTTCCACGGATGCTTTTAGCTGCTCCTTTTCCCAAACAGGTTCTTGTCTGGGAACTAAGAACAAGGAATTTCTCTCTCTTGTCCTTTTAGTGACCCTACTGCCAACACCCTGCAAGCATGAAGGAAGAAGCTGTCTGAGTCAAATGGAAAAAAGACAAATGCCAGGCCAGGATGAGGAAAAAACAGAGATTAAGAGGAAGAGTCTCTTGAGATCAGGACTGTTCAAGGGGCAAAAAGCTAAGTATAGGAACTGGGGAGCCGAGGCAGAGACTCACTGCCCAAGAGCATTTCACCTTATATCAGTGTGTTTATTTGCCAGCACAGCGTAATCCACAATATGCGAAGTATGAGTTAATGAGGACCAACAGGGCTACTGTTGGCTGGAATACCTGTCGTATGTATCTGTGGGAAGCAGCAGCATCTCTCCTATTACTTGTGAGGGGCAGGGACCGGGAGTGTGTGTGGGGGAAACTGACTGCAAAACCATGAGGGAAGTGTGGGAAGTTAGTGGGCGAATAGTATGCACTGAAAGAAGGAAGAGATAAAAGGGTCTGGGAATCCAGTGGAGAAAGAAAAAATGATTTAGATGCTTGTCCGCAAAATGGGGATTGAAAGAGTATGGAAATAGGTTTGATAAGGAACTGTGGTAGGCGAAGGCAGGACAGAAACATGGAAAAAACTTGAGAGTGGAAACAGTATACACGGCTGGTGTGGGGGGGTCCTGTGTGCATCCCCCCTTCTGGGTGTGTGGCTGCCTGAGCTCAGGGCCAGCTTAGAGGTAGTGTAGCTGTAGCCTTGACAGAAAGAGCTAGAAGAAACCTCAGTGAGGGCCTGCTGCTCCTTCGCCCAGGAGCTGTTTTTAAGCTGAGGCTCTCACCCTTATTCCCGGCTCAAGCTCCATTGCAGCTGCGCTGCAGCCATGCCCACACCTGGTGGTCTGGATCCTGACCGGTGACAGGGTTGACTTCGGACCCCCCTCATACCCATGGGCTTGTCTGGCCGTCTGGACTCCTGGCTGGCCTTGGTTGCCACCAACAGACCTGCTCTGCGCCCTTGTCAGTGAGACCCTGCCCCGCTGGCCCTGCTGTCACCCATGGCTCCCGGCTCCCCTTCCCCTGCAGAGCAGCCTCCCCTCGCTGCCCCCGGCACTGCGAACTCACCATGGGCCTTTTCTTAGGGCTTCATGTTCCACCAGTGGTCTCAGGAGCAGTAACGTACAGGATTGCTCCTTCAGCTGAGGAAGGTGCGTACCAGGTATATACCCTAATGGTATCAAGCCTGGTAATAAATCATGAGACTACCATATACTCCATTTAACCCCCTTGTCATTTATTTTTTAAAAAACACATCATGTGTACTGTAAAACTCCATCAAAGGAAAATTAACCGCAGTTGCAAAGCTAAGTGTTCCCTGCAATGCCGGCAGCAAAACCGATATAAAATGTGCTATAGAAGGACCCCGGTGAGGGTCTTGTTTTCTGTTTCCTGTTTTCTTTCCCCCAGAACTGCTCATGCCTCATGAAGGCCCAAACTGTGCTCTGTTTCTTAGCTGGCAATGGCTGTATGCGGTTACAGAACTTTATTTTTTCTCCTTTTAGCCATCAGTCTCCTTCTTTGCCCTTTGGGATTGTTCTAATTTTTTAATGACCCCATGAAAATGTTAGTAACGGAGAAGCTTCCTATTTTTCTTCTGTCTTCCTCCTATTTTATTTGCTTTTGCCAGTGGGGCCAAAGAAAGGAAGTGATTTTTTTTAAGTTAGTTTGGAACAGCTGTGCCAAAATACGCTGTTCTGCTTTATTTTGTGGCCTTGTGAAAATCATGCAGCATTTTCTGAAGCTTTAAATTTTAATAGAAGATTCTCAAGAACGTTCCGTTTGCAAACCTAGACAGATATCTAAGCACATGAACATTCAATGTGGTAATCACAGATAAGTATTTTATCACAAATGCCTTTTTAGACATTTATTTAGTTGCAGCCAAGTCAATTGCATTTCAGTCAAGCCTTTATTACAGGCACGCTAAGAACACTCTGCCAAGCCTCAGCTGTTGACTTCTCCGTGCCTTTTCTAAACCAATATTTACCAACTTTTCAAGACTGCATTTAATTCCAAACCAGTGCTATTTTGCCTTCTTTGAGCGTGTGATCATTTCTGTCCTTGTTCAGTGGCTCAGATACGCTAATACGAATGAAAGCTGAGGTTATGCTCATTGCTTAAGCTGGTGCAGAAACCGAGTTGTGTGCATCCAGAAACTTGCCATGGTATCAACTGGTGATGGGTTGATCAGGAAGAGCAAACCAAAGAGGAAGCTGTGAATCCCCTCAGTCAGCGCAGATCCCTCTTTCCGCGTTCCAGAGCAAGGCCATACGTGCAACTCCAGAAAAAGAGTTGTTGGCTTGGGCTTTCCGATGAATGTGAATGAGCGTGCCATGTGTGTGTCACACAGGTATTGGTTTTACATCAAGGAAAAAGACAAATATTTTTCTCCTGACAAAACAGAGTATATTGGACTGCTGCTCTCGATCTGTCTCTTCCCCCCATCATGTGTTGTTTCATGGATGGAAAATCCTGTGCCTGGGTCCTCACTGCTGATTTGCTTGTTCAGGGTTACGAAGACTCCTTGGCCACATCTGAATTAGCAAAATGAACAGGGCCAGGGCAAATGCCAGAGCACTGGTTATGCACAGTCCGTGAAGTGGTTTTGTGCCAACCAGGCCTCGCTGAAACAATTGGTGCTAGGCTGTGGTTGGGGAACTAGCATGGGCCAAAGCCAAGCCCTAGTATGCAGATTGCTTTTGTCCCGGTTGCAGGGATAACTGGTTTAAACCCTTGTATGGTTGCGAGATGTGCCAGGCTAGTTGGCCACAGGGTCAGAAAATGAGCCCTGTACTGTTTTATTTACCAGTATAGACATGGCCTTTGGGTCTTGACCCGACAATGAGGTTGGTGAGAGGAGGGGAAGGGGGGGTCTCTACTCTGAGGACCCCTTTTGTAAGAACCAGCTCCAAAAAGAGACTAATAATTGAGTGCTTGCTGGTCTGAATTGCTTCTATGTTTTACATTACACCATCACTGAAGAAAAAAAAGATAGCAGGGAGGGAATAATCGCTCAGGTCTCCTTGTGTCCAGCTGAGTACCCAAAGTGGTAGTTTGCGGCCGAGTTTTTAAATGCTTATTCTACTTCTGATCCCAGGATGCTGACTCCTGTTTGGTCCAGCTCAAACAGAAAAGTTTGAGCATGCTCCTCTACAGAATAATTATCAGAGTGGTGGTTGTGGCACTTTTTAAAAAGGAAAAATAATATGTAGCTTTTCATCTAACGCTCATCAAAAGCAACAGCAAAGAGTCTGGTGCAGGATGAGGGATTTATGGTAAAGCTGAATTAGTGCACAAGATCTTCAGACTTAAACAATTATTTCAATAGGACCATGGTCATGTTCAAATACTTTTTTAGGAATTCAGTGACATATACTTGGTTAACCATTAATATTTTAATGCTTTTAAAATCAGTATGTATAGTCTTTAAGAATAACAACTGTAAGAAAATGTTAGCTTAACATTAGGAATAAATTTTATTTTGTTATGACCTAGACTGGTCTGTGGGTTTTATTGCATTACACTGTATGCCGTTTTCATCAGCTCAAACCGTCTGGCTCCTTACAGCAGCTTGATTTAAGGAGTTTGAACTAGTTTCCTTGGGAAACTGCAGCCTCAAAAAATTGAATTGTTAGCTGGTAGGAAGAAGTTACAGAACATTTTTCAAAGTATACAGTGGTGAAGAAAGGAAATGATTACTTGGAGTTGGGGGCGTAGAGTGAGAAAGTGCCTGCCTCATGCGTCTGTCCATCACAAGAACTAATTACAGACATTTAGGTCAGAATTTCTCTATTCTGTTGAATATTGAAAAAACAGGTAGAGAAGTTAACATGATTTAGAAGGAGCTTCTCTGGATCTCCACTGGACTAGAATAATATGCAACTAGAATAGTAATTTCCAAGCATTCATTTTCAGCGTCACTTTTATTGTTAATCACGAATTTTAAGAGTGAAACCTTAATTGATAAGCAAGGCTTAAAGTGCTTAAAAATATTGTCTCAAAAGATTTTGTTTTACTCCTGGCTTACCTCTGCCACTTCAGTTTGAGTCAATCAGAATTCACTCGTAGATTAATTGCAGAAGCACCCCTTCACATTGCTAAAGGGTGAACTGATTGAAAGCTAAGCGGGTTCAAATGGAGACTGCTTTCATACAGGAGAGCCTCCCTTCATATTTCCCATACCCTTTTAAATAAATATATAAAAAAAGACAATGGAAATAGTAGCATGGTGTTTTAATAGATTTTGCGTTATTTTCTGACTTTCTTTAAAAGTCAGTATAGTTTAAGTCCCATTGTACTTCCTATCAGAACTAGTTTGGAAAACAATTAGGCAGACAGAGTCCAAGTTAAAATGTGAGCGGGGAAGGAAGCATGGAATGGAGATCTTAGCAAATCCTACTTATTTAGTCTTTTAGATATGCAAAAAAAGTGACAGGTAACAGCCAGAGATAAAAACCGCGAATGGAAAGAGAAAAAGAGGTGCTCCTTGGCTAAAGTAAAAGCTGAGCGAGGAAGTGGAGGATCAGCTTGCTGTGGGAACAGAAAGATCTCGGGACTTTTTTTAACGGATTCTGGAGTATAAATAACAAAGGCATGTCTGAGGCTCAAAACAAAGCGAACAAATCAGTTAGCTACAGAATGGCGATGGAGGCAAAGATTCTCCGTGCAATCAGGGAAGAATTACTGATGATGAAAAGGAGGGCAGAGAAACTGGAGCGTCAAAAATCTGACAATCACTGAAGGACCGAGTAGTGTGAGTACCGGCAATATTTGGCTGGTTAATGAAGGCACTGAAGAGAAGACTCCGTGCCAGAGCCACGCGGACATGGGGGAAGAAGGGAGGCAGGGCTGACACTCAGCAGCTGGAAAGCTGGGTGATGAACTGTGAATATATAAAAAACATCCAGGTGTCTGGCATTTTTCTCTCTCAGGAACAGAGCACTGGCATCATCTGATCGATACTCTGCAGTTATTAGGCTCAGTAATATAGGCTACTGAAGTGCAGAGCTAAACCCATTGCTAGAAAAACTCCGCTGCAGGCAATGGAAGTATCAAAGAAATTATTCTAGACCACCAGTACTGCAATTTATATAGACTGATGCGTGTTTAAGTAGCCAAGTGTGTAACTAACTTCTAGCTTTAAACCCTGTCCTTTTCCCCAAGCGGTTTGTCTGTGCTTCAGCTACACATCCTTCATCTAAGGAGCTGAAAGCTGCTCTTTTTGTGTGTTTCTTTAAATACCATGCTTCAGTTTTCATGTGATAAAGTATCCCTTCCTAATCCTAGCTCTATTTTAATTTATCAAAACAGTGTCCTGTTCCTCTCTTATTACCAAGAGATGAAAATGGAAGTGACACAAATCAGTGGAAAGAATTTTCCACCCTTACAAATATGATTGATTATTCATACTGGCAAATTTTACCCAATAAGTAAGTGTGGAAGAATCTAATTGTTTGTGAATTATTTTGATGAAAGCACATTAATAGCTCTAGTCGTATATAATTTTCAGGTTATTTACCAGCAGTAGTTGCTCGTGACCCTAATTAAAGTAATAGTTGCAGGTGACCCAAAAGTAACAGAAGAATTATCATTTCCTATGGCCCAGTTTCATGAATGCATTTTCTTCCTTGAAACCTAGATTTGTGCATTGGGAACAATAACATACCAATGCTGTCTAATGAAATCAGCCTCAATTGCCATGACCTTTGGTTAACTCAACCTTTTGCTTCCATCGTTAATTATACGTGCGTTATAGTTAGTGTCGAGGAGACGATTTGGTCATTATTCAAAACCTATCAAGCTTGCTTTCTTCTAAAGAAAGGGGAAAAGCTAACAAACAAGCCTGGAAAGAAGTAAAGAGATAAAGCATTCATGACAGAGATGAAAACTGAACTCTCTTCAGCCTGGAACAGTGAGGAGATACAAAGCGAGTAGTGGGTAAGACATTCTTGGAAAAAGCAGAAGATACTTGCTGATACACATAGGGTTTGTACTTGCTTTGTCTTTTTCCTTGCATAATCAAGTGTAACACCAACAAAAGATTACAAACTGACAATCCTCTCAAAGATAATCAGATATACAGCAGTCGCAACATGGGAAGTAGCTGGGTTCTTGCAAGACACCAACTTCTTTTGGTCCTGACCTAGAGGGTCTGTTTTCACAAATAAGAGTACGATTTGGAAGAGAGTGTAGTCTAGGTGACATGATACCTGTCTCAGAGGTTGGTCTTTGTTCTTTTTCCAGGCCTGGTCTCTTTTCATAGGGATACCTTCTCATGCCTCATAGTTTGAGCCATTGACTAAGCTGGAAAGGCCACTGAAAAATGTATTCTGCCTCAAACTGATTCTGGCACAAATGGTGCCTTCCCTCACTGGGAACCGGCCTGGGGAATGGGCATGGATGAAGTTAATTTTTTTTCAGCTAGATAAATCCCATGGTTGTGGTTCACTGTGCAAGTGAACGAGAGGGAGTTGGGTGGGAAGAGGTGGAAAACAACCCCACCTGTCATGTCTGATTTAGTCCCTGACTTGCCGTGTTCATAAGGCAGGAACAGAGCTATCGAAGGCTGCTGCGGACATAGCAGGCTCTGATCTGTGACAACGGCATGATGAGACAAAGACTTGCGTGAGAGAATGTCGCAGATCTCTTACTTCATTCTGTCATGATGCAGCTGCTACTCAGTTTCCCTTTCAAGTAAGACAGTGTAGGTCTGTAGCTTAAAGAGAAGAGGTCTTCAGGATACCTTAAAACTGTGCTTCAGTGCTCATTCAACAAAACAGTCCCCAACAGGATCACAGAATGGTTGACTTTGGAAGGGACATCTGGAGATCACCTTTGAGCTCCTCCACTCAAAGCAGGGTCACCTACGGCAGGGTGCTCAGGGCCATGTCCAGTCAGGTTTTGATATCTCCAAGGACGGAAACTCTGCAACCTCACCAGGCAACCTGTGCTAGCGTTCAACCACCCTCACCGTAAAAATGTTTGGGTTTTTTCTGTGTTTAAATGTAATCTGCTTTATTTCAATCTGTGTTCATTGCTTCTTGTCCTGTCACTGGATACCGCTGAGAAGAGCCTTCTCCAAGCTAAACAACCCCAGCTCTCAGCCTCTCCCTGTATGATAGGTGCTGCAATCCCTTAATCATTTTAGTGACCTTTCACTGGACGTGCTCAACTTACTATATAGATATACAGGACTATAACATCATAGTGAATAGTCACAGCTGACAAGTACTTTTTAGAAGCATATGCCTTTCCCAGGTGACAATCACCTGGTCGAAGTGCATACTTCAAATATGTGACATTGTTTAGCAGCTTGCAGTGCCCTTCTTACCCTTTCAAACGTACTGATAACCTTCATTGCTTCAGAGCCTGCCATATATAGAAGTTAACTAGGGTATTGCCTTTTCCAGCTTCTCTTCAAACACTGATTGTTTCTAGAAAAACCTAAAAAACACTGCAAATATCTCTTCCAAGATCTTGGTCTCCACCAAGTTCCTTTGAACCTGCAGGATTTTATCAAAGATTCAGTTTCACTTTTGAAAGGAGAGTTACTAAGAGAAAAGACTTTACTTCCTGGCATCAGTTAGCTTCTCTGTGTAACGAAAGACCCTTAAAGGCAGATTTATAGCTTGCAACAATCTTGTTTGAAGAACAGGTCATCCTAGGAGCGTATCCCAGGATTGATGTGAGTTGTAAACTTGAGATGCATTCTACAAAAAGGGACAGACATAAAGAAAAAACAACAAAAATGTCTATCCCTTTTCTCCTTAAAAGTCATGCTAGCTTTGACATGGGTTTTCACAGGGAGAGACCTGGGTTGCTCTATTCTTTCTATGAGACAAACCCCGGAAAGAGCATGCACAAAGACTAAAAAGCATCTTAGAGAAATGAGAGGCTTCATAAAGATGAATTTCAGATATGGGTGTTATAAGAGCTTTTTCTTTGCTCTTAGTGCAAAACGGGGAGGAGTGGCTGATAGATCAGATACTTACACTGCCATTCAGAGGGACCTGGATGGGCTGGAGAAATGGGCTGAGAGGAATCCTCTAAGTTCCACAAAGAGAAGTGGCAAGTCCTGCACCTGGGAAGGAACAACCCCATGCACCAGCACATGCTGGGGGCTGACTAACCGGAAAGCAGCTTGGCAGAAAATGAGCTGGGGTCCTGGTGGACACCAAGTTGAACATGAGTCAGCAATGTGCCCTTGTGGCAGAGGGGCAACAGTATCCTGGGCTGCTATAGGAAGAGCATCTGGAGTGCTGGGTCCACTTCTGGGCTTCCCAGTTCAAGAGAGATGCTCGAGTGAGTCCAGCAAAGGGCCACAAAGACGATTAAGGGATTGGAGCATCTGCCACATGAGGAGAGGCTGAGAGAGCTGTGACTGTTCAGCCTGCAGAAGAGAAGGCTCAAGGAGATCTGATCAATGAGTATAAATACCTGCTGGGGAGAAGGAGAGAAGACAGAGCCAGGCTTTTCTCAGTGGTGCTCAGTGAAAGGACAAGAGGCAATGGGCACAAGCAGAAATAATGGCAATTCCATTTAAACACACTTTGAAGATGATCAAATGCTGGCACAGGTTGCCCAGAGAGGTTGTGGAGTCTCCATCCTTAGAGATCATCAAACTTTGACTGGACCCAGCCCTGAACATCCTGTTGTAGGTGACCTTGTTTCACTCCCTGCTGTAGATGACCTTGTTTTGAGCAGAGGAGTTGGACTAGATGATCTCCAGAGGTCCCTTCCTACCTCAGCGATTCTGTGATTCTGTGATCTATGAAATGAGGCAAGCTGTGGACAAGATATCACAGTAGTTATGGTAAGAATGCTAACCGAAGTGAAAGACAGGATATTGAAATAAATTTGTTTGACTCTGAAAAGATTCATGGATTAATTTAACATAAAAGAGACAGAAAAGGAAAATGTCAGCAAATGTAGGAGAAATGTATCAAGGTGGAAACAACTAGCAAGGCAATGTAGTAGAAACGAGGCTGTTCTGTAATAAACATGGGGTGTAATATACACTAAATAAAGGGGTTCTGCAGAGGATGGACAGCAGAAGAATGTATATTACAAAACCAGAAATACATAATCATCAACACAAGGTAAGAGTTTAATAATAATGAAATAGTAACAAAAGTACTTAACTCGGATGGTGCCTGTCTTCCATAGGTCTCCAGGAACTTTCACAGAAACAAACCCCAAGCATAAACACACAGCTGAGAGGGAAGAGGCTTGATGCTGAAACAGAGCATTTTGCTAAAGGAAGCTCTGTTACAGACTGGTTTAAACCCTGGAAATGACACATAAGCAAAAAGTGAATTGCAACCTAGAAAATGGAGCTAAGCACAAACATCATCATAGCCAGCATAAATGGTATAAATTGTTCAACATTAAAAATGAAACACAAACCCAAACCCTGCCCTGAGAGCAGATATCTGCAGCTCGGCTGGAGCTGTATGTAGCTGCATGGGCTCATCTGGGTGGAAGAGCTTGCAAGATCAGTGCTCAGGTAAGGCTGTGTCAAAATTAAGAAAAGTGAGAAAAACTTAAGTTCTGCTTAACTTAGGTTAAGAACTCATCTGGCCGAGTCACTTGGGTAACTCCATGCTGTCCAAGTAGAGTTTGTGATGGTGGAATATGATACAGAGTTAGTGCAATTAAAGTGCATTGTGCAAACTGGAGCTGATCAAGTAAGTAAGAAATTGTCTGCTGAATTCAGACCATGGTTTTAAACTGGGTTCTCAAACACATTTTTGGGAGCAGAGACAACCAGCGTGGCTATCTTGTTCTCTGTCTTTGAATTAAAAAAACAAAGGAAAGTTGGAAAGTCCTTTGTTTTCTGCACAGTGCAGAGCAGAGAGCTTTCAAAAAATTGATTGTCATAGAATGGGAAACTTTCCTCAAATCTGCTCACATAAAACAGTGACGTACCATATATTGTGGCATGTAGGTCCAGGAAATATATTCATCATTTAAGTCCTATTGGAACAGAGAAAACAGCATATCTCAGGACCAGCAGGCTCCATGGGTGAAGACCTTTCTCTGCCTCTTGGCCAGTTGGCTTGGGGTAGCCAAGCCAAGGGTCTGTATTATTAAACTCTCTAGATTTCACACAGTGGCCAGATACAACCTCATAGCTGGAAATGGTGTCCCCCTCCTTGCCCCTAACTCCTGAGCTGTGTCCTAAAATTCCTGAGGAAAGAGCTAATTGGTTCAAGTGTTTGTGTAGGTAGGTAAGTTCCTGTGTTCAGACCCATCTTCTGGCACTGTTTAGTTTACTACTGTATGTGTATCCATATGTTCCTCATCACAGCATCTGAATGCCTCATAGCCATTGATGGACTTTATTTCTTACAACAGCCATGAAAGTGAAAGAAGTACTTCTCTAATTTTACAGGTAGGAGATGTAAACTAAAAAAAAATGCATTTTCTTGTTGTTGCTGATGGCTATACGCCTGAGTTGGAAAGTGAACTACTAGCACTTAATTTTGAGCCTAGTAGCCTATTCATTAGACTATTTTTTCTTATGAAGTAAAACCTTAACAAATTAAGCAAAGTACATCTGATTATACAAATTCAGAGGTTAATTAGGTCATTAGCAAAGCTGAAACAACTGAACATTTAAAGATTTACTATAGATCACAGAGGTCTGAATAAATAAAACATCAGCTTTGAATGCTGTTCTGAGAGAACATCTGAGCACATCGTGTAGAATTTTACGTTTAAGAAAGCGTTCAGTTTTGCATTAAGCCAAGGGGAATCGCAGATCTGACCTGATAAAATAAGCACAAGTTTCTGCAGCTTTCACCACCTTTCAGTTAAAAAAAAAATGTGTACATATGTTTACACATTTTGTTATAACTTCTACACCACTGATTTACTAAGTCATCATATGCTAGTTTTTTGGGTTCTCTGTAGGGATATTGTAACATGAAATTATGATCTGATTTGAAGTAAACCCCCCAATGGTATGATATAATCTTTAAAAACTGTAAAATTTACAGTGCGCTAAACACAAACATATCAAACACAAGATGCCTTAAATGAACAGGAGTGAACACCACTGTAATTACATGAAAAAAAATCCTACATCAAGAAAATTGGGGTGAATGCTTGACCAGTTTTGAAGAAAAATGTCAATTTTAAAAAGGGAAAGTATTCCAAAGTTATAGATTAGGTGTAACATAATAGATACACTTACTTTTACTTACTAAAAGTAAGTAAATTCACTACCCTAAGTTTGTCACAATTAAGTGTTCATTTGGAGTGCTTCATGAGAGTAGTTCAAGGGTCCTTGAATGACTGAAGAATTTTTTCATGGCTTAAGAATTTCTTTTTTATTTATGGGTTACTGCTGTAAGACGATAATCAGATAAGATCAATGTTGTCCTAATTGTATGTGCTACACTATGTAGCAGTGCTACTTGTCACTTAGCATCCTTCTAGTAAATTACTTTTGTTACTTACAAAGACATTAGCCTCACTCTAGGGATACAGAAGTTAAGACATAAAAGAATAAATTGTACAGTATCACTCAGTGAATCACTGACAATATTAAATGTAGAACCAAATGGAATTTGGGAAATCCATCCTGCCTGCTAAAAATTCTCTCTCCCATGGGAATCGGATTCCCTCACTGTTCCCTTTTTATAGCATGAGAATAAAAACATCCCCTAATGAAAGACTTTAGAGAAAAGAATTTTTCGCCAAGTTTGTTAATCACGACTCTCACCGCCTTTCTAAAAAAATAATTGCCAATCTGAGGAAGAGTCAAGAAAGCCTGGAGAACTGTCTCCCTCAGCATGCCATTTTCTTAGTATAGGTGGCAAATACAGGGATTCACATACTTCAGCTTGATGACATGCTGTGTGTGCTACTAAACAGCTAATAGTGGAACTCTCAGAGGAAAATTAAACGGAAACCAAAACATAAGGAGGAGTTTTCTGTAATTCCTTAATAGATATAGATACAGAACACTTCCTACCCTTCGTTATAGCCCTTCTTAGGTCTGGATATCTAACTCTGCTTATAAATTTCTCTGCCATTCAAGCATAAACCGACACTTAATAAGGGGAGACAAGTCTCACACAGCTCTGCAGAGCCATCCTATTGTGCTGCGCCAGACCTGGGAACATCTAAATAACAGATATGCTAACACAGCTGGAAGTCTGAAGAAAAAAAGGATTCCTTTTTTGTTTTCTTTTGTTTAACTAACCAGTCAGCAACTATGAGAGGGGAAAGAGCAAAAATAAGGAAAGGAGGAGATAAAGGCTTTATCCCTTCGTTATCTCTATGGTCAGGGGGGAAAAAAAAAGTGTCTGTTAAAAACAGAAGAGATTTTCAACTGAGCCTGCATCCTCCTGCACTGATTCATCCTTCAGGCTCTGCTCATGAAAGCTGAACTGTAGCCATGCAAGCCTTCTACAACTTTCGTTTATTCAAGGGGACCTAGAGCTTAAAAAGTAATTGGAGCAGGCAGAGAATAGGTGAATTGGATTACGTGGGTGAATTCTTTTTCTTGCTTGTTTTTTTCCTACCTGACATCTAAGTGTCAAGTCTATTTGTGTAATGGTTCATGGAAATAGAGGGGAAAAAAAAGACAGTATCTTCAGTAAAGAGTTTACAATTCAAAATAAGAATGAAAATTGATAAGAAGGTATCAGGAGACAATGAGATAACAGTGATCACGGCACACCAGTAATCTAACTGTTGTCATATTTCCCGCAGGCATTATGGAAGAAGTGTAAGGGACCTATCTGAAAAAGGATAATGAAATGGCCTTGCAGTAGAGAGCTCCTACTATGTGCGAGGAACAGCACAGGAAGAATCACAAAGTTTTGCTTTTTTTTTTTTTTTTAATTTTAACAAATAGGTAAAGTAGCGCCTGAGCTGATACAGGAACTGACATCTTACTAACAAATGACTTCATCACCACAAATTGAGTTCAGTGGGGAGCGGTATGTGGAATGGCAGTCGGAGATGTGACAGTACTGCCCTCTCCCACAGCCGGCAGTCCTGTCACCTGCTCTCTCCTGTATGAATGCTCCTGCTGACACAGAAGAAAGTAGACTGGGAGCAAATCAAACTCTTTGAAATGAAACTGCTCCCTCATTCCTCCTTCCTCCCCCACCCCAAGGCACGCCTGACATCCTCCAAATTTTGTGTAAAGCTAATTGTCCCTTCCCTCCAGGGACTCCATCAAACAATGCTGCTATTGTCTCAGCCTTCCAATATGTCTACCCCAGGACTCCGCAAGGCAAGTGAAGAGCCTCTCTTCATATGCTTTGAAAAAATTAAATAACCTTTTATCCCTTTCCTACTTACATTTTGTGTTAAATGAAATTGGACACTCCTTCTACTGACTTTCACCAGTACTCACCAAATAAGTCTGCTCTTTGAAAAACCAGCAGGCCATCATGCAAGGGATGTGCAAACTATGTAACGGTTGCTAATCAATTCACTTTTGTCCAAAAAACTCTACCTAACTAGGAGGTGTCTAGCATGCAGACCTACTCTCTTGTCCTCTTGGAACCTGAAACAAAACCACAACAGAGCACGAAGTAAGTGAAACTTGGGACAACCATTTGCTATGTGTATGAAAGACACCAAAGTACTTAGAGGCAAACTTTCATGGAGTGAAGTACCATTGTTCTGCTGACTTCTGAACCAATTCATCTATCAAATGTGACCTACATTACAGATTATGTCCTGACCTCTGAAGTAACACCACAGCTGTGCTCCTCTTGGACAATTCAAAGCTCTGGTTGAAGTAAGGAAGGGCTGGAGACAAAACTTTCTCTGTCAAAGAGATACAGAGATAGAGCAAACTTCCGGAGAAGAGGATGATCCGGAGTAGGAAATGTCGCCAACCCTTCTCTTTTAAAGACATCTTTCCATCGTTTGTGACACTGATCAATGCTAAATTCAATTATTTTTTTCTTCAAAGGGAGTGTTAAAAAAACTTTTTGTTCTGCTGTTGCTTGATAACTGTTTCACCTAGCAATAAAATACTACAGGAATTAGGTTTTCCAACTACCAAACTGTTAATTTCAACAGGAAAGGAATTGGTGAGCAGTAATATGTTTCATAACTGTGAAATTGCTTTCTTGCCCTTTCAATAGTGTCAGAATTTTGCATACTCTTGAAGCTGGTCATCAGCTCTCCTTCACAAAAAAACAAACAGAAAACCCCTCCTCAACATTTTTTTGAACTTACGAGAGGAGTTTGGAGGTTTGGTGAAATTTACTGATAATTCTTTTTTTTTCTTAATTTTATGTGGAAAGTCACTTACAAATTCACATTAGCAAAACTCCTGAGTTTCCTAGTTACATCTTCTGCATTACACCAGTGTCTATGCTTGTGCAGTTAGCCAGTGAAACTTTCATTAATGGACCTGGTAAGCCCATAAAATCAGCCAGAAAAGCAAAAAATATTTTAACCTGTATTATGTCTGCACTGAAGCCTGTCAATTATCTGGACTTATGTGGGAAAGTGTTGAAAAACACATAACTTAAATACCAAGTATAGGATGAGTTTTCTTGCTCAGCTAAATTGTGTCTCATCTCAGCCCCCTCAAAGAAACTCCTATGTCTACAAGATGCCACCTGGAAGGCTTCTTACTTTGGTCTTTGAGATACAAAAAGGATGTGAAAAATTGTTCACAGACAGCTCTTCCCTGACCGCGTATTTGAGAAGATTCAGTTGTGCTGTTGAGCACACCACCTGCACAGACTCATGTACACACAAGCACTTAGGGACGGCTACTGATTTACGCACCATGGAACACGAAGGGAGGAGAAAACAGCGTGTGCTCTAGGGAGATGCAAGGGAATTGAAAGCTTAATGCCTTTAGGATGTCAAGGCAATATGCTTGGAGGTCTGCACATGTTTGCAAGACACAGTGCTCGTCTTGCTGCCCTCCTGTAATTCTATGCTAATCGCCCTCTCAGGCAATTCTGCCAGTTCCACTGTTTTCCCTCCATCTCTGAAGTAGCCAGCGTTTCCACCTCACTGACGGTAAATTGCATTGTCCTCAGCGCCTGTGGGCACATGATTTGGCACATACCTATTTTTGTAATAGGATTATTTAAGATACTAATATACAAATGAGCTCAAGAATGGAATAAACTGCAGGACTCATTTCTAGGACAGCATTTCTAGGAACTCTTTTAGCGCCATGTTGGAAACTAAAATCTCATAGGAGTACATTTAAGATGCTCTTTTTCCTTTTAACCAGGATATTACTTCTTCCATCAAGGTATCTTCCACTAATACACATTATAACAACTCTATGCATACATCCCAGGCTATTCCACTGTGGGCTAAGGATTCAGTAATTTCACAGATTTGTTTAAAAGTTGAGGCAGTAAAGCCTAGCTGACTGAGAGCTGGTGTAGACCTTTAACTAAGTCTAAGGTTGTGCCAACAGCAATATTGGCACTTTAAACTTATATTCTACAGAGGGGAAAATACTTTAAAAGTACTGATCTGCACAATCTCATTGGCCAAGATCTCAGGTGGTTACGAAGTAAAAACAACTCCTTTGCCTTGTACAGTTTTAGATAGTGTAGTGCTTTTCTTGTCAGACTCGGTAACATATATGCTTTGCCAGGGTTTGAAGGAAGGAAGGAAAAATATGAAAAAATATACGTATGATGAACAGATAGAAAGAAATAGGGCAAACTTGTTCTCACTGCTCAGCTTATAGGTCTGTCAGGTTATCAAATAAATAAACTTTGTGTGACTGCCCAGAACTTGCTACGTTGATGCCCATTCTTCTGTAGCTCACTTACTAAGGGTCTAATTTAGCAGAAATAGGGTCCATAGCTACCTAAAGTCAAGCTTTTTCAGTGGTGTTACTGAAGTGATTCATCAGCTCAGTTGGCCTGACTTCAGAACTATTAATTCCTGAGACATGGTTGTGAGTAGAGACTTTGTTAGAATACCTTTTTTTTTTTCTGTGAAACACTAATCTCCAAAGTCAAAACTCACCTTACACAGCCGCTGAAGCTATTTTTGTATATCCAAAGTTAATCCAGCTCTGAGATACAGTAATGATGATATATCCCTTTAACAGCAGGCATGGAAGCTTTACTCTGTTCTTTTGAAACTGTCCCTAGCACGTATTCAATTGCACATCTTGGGTATCTAACAGGCCAACATCTGATGGGGTGCTATCATTCTTCCTCAAAGTTATCTAGAAGTTTAAATATGGCAAAAAACCAAAACAAAGATTTTTTTGGATAAGGCCAACTTGAATTTTCATTTGTCTTTAAGCTCTAGTTAATGAACATCGATTGACTAAGATGATTCTATTATAGAGTGGACACATACATTTTTGATTAACCATGTTTAAAGAGCAAATGTTTGAGTCATGGGACAAATATGTAAACAGCGTTTGCACTACAATTTGTAATTGCGTTAATTAATACACATTAAAACAGACCGACAGTTTATGAAACTGCCAGTGGAAAGTCATTATATAATGGGCAATGCAAATTATGGCCTGGCAGTAATTAACAATTAACTCTGTAATTAACGAAGTAATTAACTCTGCTGGGGAGTAGAAAGTAAGAATGATTTTACTAATTTCAATGTAAAGCCCAATATCCTAATCTCAAGCAATGATCAGCATGATTCAATAAAGCATGTAAAGCATATAGTGATACTTACTATATTCTCGTGGTCTTGTCCACTGACATTTTAGAGCCAGAGCTGTATCCAGGACTTCATGTTTAACAGACTTTGATTAACTTTTTTCTAGGAACTTCTCTAGCTGCTTTTTAAACCCATCTATGCTTTGGGCTACCACAATGTCCTGTGGCAATGAGTTCCAGTTTCTTATGTGCTGTCTGAAATAATCCTTCCTTTTGTTCATATTCAGAATGTTGCCTGGAAATTTCACTTGATGCTCCATAATCACTTTGTGTGCACCTATTCTGTGCTATTCCTGACTTTGCAGAGCTCTGTTATACCTTCCTTCTTGTCCCCAGCTTTGTCTTTGAGTTTGATGGGAGCACTTTCACAGCTTCTACCATCCCTGACATCCTTTTATATCCTTTCTGAGCTGGGTGAGCGGGCAGAACTGCCCACAGTATTCAGTGGTGCAATGCCATTTTCTATTTGTTCTTTCTTCTCTGCTGATTTACCCTGGAAGATGGATCATTCTCCCATGCAAATACCACAGGGCATCGTTGCTGCCTGCCCTTGGAAGAGATGGTGCCTGTGTGGAGATCACGCCTTGTGGGATTCTTTCTACCAGACCTAGCGTGGGACTTCTCTTAGGAGCCATTGTAAGCTCTGCAAAATAAAATGAACTCACATTTCATCAATGAAGGAATGGGCTCATAGTCAACTAATTAACAAACTAGTATTTCTCTGGGGCTGACAAAACAGCTGGTGTTGGCCCTCATTTCTAAACGAGGGTGCCCATATGCACGATCCCTGTTGGAAATTGTCCCTGGCCTTGGCCAACTCCCAAGCTATGACTGGGAATTGCTTGGGAGAGGTGTGCCTGGGCAAAACTCTCTGTCGTGGTTTAACCTCAGTCGGCAACTAAGCACCACACAGCCGCTCGCTCACTCCCCCCCACCCGGTGGGATGGGGGAGAGAATTGGAAAAGCACAAGTGAGAAAAACTCGTGGGTTGAGATAAAAACAGTTTAATAATTGAAATAAAATGATGATAATAATAATAATATTATAATAATAACAATACATAAAACAAGTGATGCACAGTACAATTGCTCACCACCCGCCGACTGATGCCCAGCCAGTCCCCAAGCAGCGGCCCCCCCGGCCAGCTTCCCCCAGTTTATGTACTGAGCATGATGTCACATGGTATGGAATGTTTCTTTGGCCAGTTTGGCTGTGCCCCCTCCCAGCTTCTTGTGCACCTGCAGCCTTCTCAGTCGGTAGAGCATGGAAAACTAAAAAGTCCTTGGCTAGTGTAAGCATTACCTAGCAACAACTAAAACATGGGTGTGTTATCAACTTTGTTCTCATCCTAAATCCAAAACACAGCACTGTACCAGCTACTAGGAAGGAAATTAACTCTATCCCTGCCGAAACCAGGACACTCTCCAAAGGACTGCTTCAACAATTTAGCAATACAGACACTTCAGTTCCAGACCACGGCAACAGTCCCAGGCGCTGATTTACTCGTACAGAGAGAAGCTCAGGGGTGGGTAAGATGGGCACAGCGGTGGGCATGCTGAGTGGGTGCAGGTCCTCCCACATCTGTGATATTGTATTTGCTCTGTATTTGGAGCTGGAGAAAAATGTTCGGAAATTAGATGAGTCCAGCTGTTTTCTTCTACGGTGTACCTAGAAGACCTAGGAGACATAATAGCATAAGAGAGCAACACTTAGGACCGAGAAAATGAAAGATATGCCCTATTTATATAGAATATATATTTAAAGAAGGAGATGATTCATGTTAAGCAATTAAGTATTTATAAGGTAATCCAGGAATCAAGATCAGGTGATTGCAGAGGGGAGGGGAGGATTTCCTCTGATTTAAGATTAGGAATAATCAGGATTAGATACAGACATTAAACCGCTGGAGTACACAAGTTCTGCAGAGTTAGCATATCCAGAAATCAGATTTTGCTTCATAGCACATGAAAGAATTTTTAACGTACATACCCATATACAAATCTGGCCTTGCATGGGAATAGATATCTCCCTGATGCTCTATTTAAATATTTATATATTTATGCATAGTTTTATATATAATTTATATATATTATGCATAAAGGCATAATTTATATGTAAATAGATATTAATTCCTTTATGGATGGATTCTGATTCCCTTACTCACAAGGAAGAATATTCTGCTCGTTATCCGATGCCCTTGCTATAAATAGAAAACTGACAAAAAATATTATTCAACCTCTGTTCCAGTTTTATCGAGGGGATTTTTTTAAGGACAGAGAAATAACATATTTCTCTCATATATATATGGCTGCATGTACCTTTGTAGATGAGTATGTTTAGATGATAATTTTTGTTGCTTGATTAATTATTTAGGTATGGTATAAAAATCAAAGTTTCAGATTAAAATAGCTGTTGTCTGCTTTTATGAACAGTCAGAAACCAGGTCATTGCAAGAACTGAAAACATCCCAGTGGTCTGTCATAGGTCTGTCATATCCTATATTTTCATGTGTAGGTAATACAGTATATTGTTAATGTGAGATCTGGCATGTCTTATTCTAGCACAGCCTAATTTAAATTGTGTCAGCTGTGAAACTTGCAAAGTGAAGTAGAAGCCAAGCACAGTCTCCGGGTGCTAGGCTGCCTTAGGAATTTTTATGTGACAGCTCAGAAGGCTCTTGACCTCCTGTCCTAAACCTCCTTGCATATGCACATGAAAGTTTCAAAACTCAAGGTTTCTGCTCTGTCCCTCTGGGTGAGCTCCGCAGAGCACGGTCCTGGTGCTCCATGAAGCTCTGCGATGTAGCCAGGACGTGTGGCCTGAGCATGGGGCTCTGCTGGTAGTGTCTTGTTCATGGGAAACTCATTCCAGTCCCTGGAAGACAGCAGTAGGCAATAAACTAAACTCCTCTGTAGTACTTATCTCCCTGTAGCCTTGTGCTGCTGCTGTTCCCTGTGCATTCCTGTCTTCTTGTCCCACGCGGCCACTAACATCATGGGCACGCCGTGCCCTTGCTCTTTGCTGCCAGGTGCTCTCTTTGGCATCCCATGCATATTACAGGCAGCAGCTCGCTGGAGAGTGTCACTTTTCCTCGCTTCTGTAACTCAAGTTACAAATAACCAACGTATGAGAAACCTTTGCCAAATGGTCTGTGGCTGTGTGCCACTTTTTGGCTATGGCTACATCTTCTAGCACTTTACCATAGCTGCTTTTATCATAGCTTCATTTTCTATGGGTTAATCTTCTTATACATACATTGTCTTCAGAAGAACTGACCTATAAATAGGGAGTTTTTTTCCAAAGTGTACGAAGTAGACCATTCATCTCACTGATTTTTCTTAGGTGGCCCCAAAGAGCCCAAAGAGGGAAATGAGTAACAGCCTAAAATAATAGCTCAGAGTGAGGTAAAACATTCTGCTTCTTGTCCTGCACACCCCTTCCTCTCTTCCCAGGATCCACACCCCCTCCTTGCTCCGAGGAAGTTAATAAGATGATGACATAAACAAGGGTGACAAGTCTGGGTATTCTATACAGCTATTTTTCCCAACCATATGTATGTTTTAGATGATTTATGTAGTTGCTTACACACATAAAGTTGAATTCTTTAGCAACAGACACAACCCAACAACAAACCTCTCTGAATAACAATAGATATTATAAGAAAGAAAAAATACTATAATAAGAAATAATAACAAAGTTATCATTTATTATCATTATTGCTTGTGTTCTGGTGCTCAAGGTTTGTCAGGTGTTTAGAGACTAACAGAGAAGGAATGACCTTTCCTCTCAAATACAGATATGTCAAATATATCCTTTAAAGTTGACGCTCGCTTAACACCCCCCCGTCCCATGTTCCCAAGCCATGGTACCAAACAATCAGCGACCTCCAGGACGTATCCCCAAGGTACCCTGCATCTGTTTTCTGGCTCTAGGGTCCCATAGGCCCCATGCAGCTGAAAGGCCAACCGACCAGCTGCATATGGCAAGGAGGACAAGGGAGGCCACAAGGTTCAGAAGCAACCAGCAGTATGTGCTCAAAAACAGACTCCCCAGCTACAGTTTTGCCCCTCAGCAGGTCCCTTATTGTATGATCCAGTGCTTCAAGGAGGGAGCGGGCCACAGGAACTTTGTCACATGTCCAAATTCAGGGAGAAAAAAGTGGGTGACAAAGATGTCAAGAGGTCTGAGAATTTCAAAATCCAAATATGGGTTTCATGTAGTACAGGAGAACACAAAAAAGAAATCTGGAAAAACAGCTTTTTTTTTGGAAGCTGAAGCCAGGATAACACCAAGAATCCTATCTTTCCATGGCCTTGCCATGAGCTGTTGAAAAGAAACCTTATCTTAAAGTACACATCATCCCCATTTGCCTGGCTAGCTCTTTAGACACACTTCTAAACCATATCCTGCCCTCTGGGAAACACACTAGTGCAAGGAGGAAAATGAGACTGCAGCAGAAAACTGGTAACTGCGCATGTCTCACTGGGCTTGGGCTCGTTTGTTTTCTGCCCATGTAAGTGCATGTTCTGAAGGCCCAAAGTGATACTGGAAGCTGATGCAGAGGAGAAGGATGAGGATAGTGGTTGTGGGTAGGCAAGTTTTAAAAATCAAAATAAAGTGGCAGAATAGGAAGATAAGGAATGTGATGGGTAAGCTTAGGAATGCAGGGCAGGAAATGGATTGTGAATTAGCATCTTGCCATGGGGGGAAGGTATACATCGTCTATCATCATCACTGTCAGTGGTTAAAACTGATGTTGAAAGAAACATCGATCTATAACTTTGTCTTAAAATGTTAAAACTAGAAAATCACATACTGAGAACAGGTGAACAAGTGAATAACATTTAAGAAGCTGATTAAGCATCAGGCAGGAAAAGAAAACTCTCTTTAATGGAATACAGTAAAGCTATTAGCTGTCTTCAGTGAAACTTGAGCTCGGGTTGTACTGACTGATGTAAAGTTACCCATGAAACCAAGTGCTCTAGGAGCTTCTGGAGTAAGAGCTGGGGAGCTACACTAATCAATTTTGCGACATGAACAAGCTCTTTAAATGGCAAATTCTAATAGACTGTGTTTAGAAATGCTGAGAAATTTAAATACCCTTAACTGACTGGTCTGAAAATTTGATTTTTGTACGTTGGAAGCATTGGACTTTCTGCAGAAACTATCTATGTCAGATACATTTTTAGATAAGTTCTGGTATTTCATTGCCTTGCTGACATTTTGCATTTTTCCAGTGGTACTCATTACAAAATAATTGATGAGTACTGAATCAATGTATGTTAACTCCTGAGTCTATGATTCTATATCCCTTGTGACTGTGGTAGTGGTCAGTATGTTTAGTTGCTTTTCAGAGAAGAAAGCACACAGGAAGGAACTGATTTTGTAGCAAAAACCAGATTCCAGACAAATTACAAGACAGAAGTTGAGAGAAACAAAAACCAACAGCTTTTCATCCTTCACCTTTTTACTTTCAATATTTGCAAAGGATTACTATAAGTAAAGGATACTGTTACAATAAGTGATGTATCAGGAAGAAACTCTAACACCCCAAAACATTTTCTTTCCTGAATTTTGAAAAATCCTACCATAACACGTTCATTTTACAAAGCACAGAACAGATCTCAGCAGAACACGAGTCATCTTTCAGTCAGGCACACAAATAACCTACTTTTGCAGACATGCTTGTCCCAGATGGCAGGTGACTTTCAGCCATGGGGTGCAGATTCAGACTTTTGGAGGCTCCACACAAGTGCATCTTCCTCCCTGCCCTGTATTGAGTGCATTTTGGCTGTCCCTGCTTTGGGGGTAGTATTAGGCAGTTGCAGGGTGGTGTCTCTGCTCTCTGTTGGCTTCTTACCACTGGAAAGCCCAGAGCCAAACCCCACAGCACCTTTAATCTGCATATTAGGATGCCTTCTCTCTTCAGAAAGCAGAAGAAAATGCCCCAAGGGAGACTAGCAACCATCAAACAGTGCATTATGAAACCTGAAGACACAGCAGGTGAATTAAACTTTAAGGCCAAAGTAACTTTAGTAAAAGTGCTTTCACTTAATAGCTGAATGACAAGAGTTGTTCAACTTCAGTTAGGTGGTTTATAAGGCTGGAGGTGCAGGGGAGGACGACAGCCTGTGTGAGAACTCTGTAAGATGGGAGCCTAGAGCCTGCCTGCCTGCAGCGAGCTGAGAGCCAGTGAAGGAACTAAAGGTTCAGGGCTTAATTTCCTGATAAGAGTTGTGGTGCCTCAGGGCATTTCAGCTACAAGTTGATGTGTAAGGGTTTTAATTGTGTTCTGGGCAACCTATCTGTGATTGCTGAGGAAGCAAATGCTGCAGCTTGTCATTGCATCTCACAACGAAGGAACTAAACACAAATCTGGGTCAAAGCATCTTTTGGTGTTTTGTCTGTTTTTTTCAGAGCATGGGTAAGGTCCTCCTGGGATATTTGCCTGTTGTGGCAAGGTCTCTGTGCAGATCCTGGGTATCACTTTAACTTTTTAAGCGCAACTGAAAGACTGTATGGACCACAGGAAGAAAGGGTTGAGCAGCGAGACAGAAGCAGTCAGCAGCTTTGCTGCAGGCAGAGCACAGCAAAGCAGCACAGTGTGAACAACCAGCAGAAACAACAACAGGAGGCTGTGACTGATGGCAGTAGCTAATGGTAAACCCAGCCAGTGTGAGCAACTGGTACCAAACACAAGAACATTGCTAGTGAGAGTAGCTAAAGGCAAATAGAGCATCCCTCAAAAAAAGCAACTGAGAGCACAACTCCTTCGTCAGCTTTCAAACGGCAAACTATTTATTCAAACTACTTTGAATAAATTGCAAAGTATTCCAGGAACAACGATCAATATCTGTTACTTGGATGTCTCCAAACCTGGACTGGAAATGGAAATTGGACTTTGTCATTATCTTACAAGCATTCAGAACTGTAGGATGAGAACATGGTCAAGAATATTAGGAAAATAAAAATAGCTGTACAGGAAAAAGCCAGAAGTCCATCCAGTCTGACACCCCAGCTCTGACAGGAGATGCTTAGAGAAAGAGCGTAAAAAAAGGGCAAGTGGGGAGTGACAAATGCCTGCTACGTCCTTCCTGTGAGTCTCAAGCAGAAGGGTTAAATCCTCAGCTTTTTTTCTAGTAGAAACAAACGTGCATAGGGACTATATTTGGAGCTGATAATTTGTTTTTCTGAATATGTTTATGACTAGGAATATTATTCTTAGATTACTTTCTCCACAAAATTTTCAACATGATAAATAGTTTTTCCTTATCTAGTTACTTATCAGTAAGAAGCCAGTCAGAATAATCTACTGTAATTCATTAAGGCTGACATCTTGTGGTTGGTTTTTGTATGCTGCCTTCTGCTCGAGTTTCTTAGAAAAGACTGAATTCCTCCCTTGGCTTAAATAGCTATTGTAGATCTTTTCTATGTTGCTGATTGTGTATTGGCTACACGATTCTGAAAATTACTTGGTAACCTCAACAGGTAGCTGAGAAAAGAAGTAATGCTGGTATCCAAATTTACTTCCTTTTTTTTCCAGAGCTTTATGGTTTTGAGTTGTTAATGTACGAAAGCCTTCTTCCCACTGCAATCACAGCCCTCTTTAACACGTCTCTGTTTACATGCTGATATTTAGCAGCTTAAATATTTTTAAAACTGTTAGTAATCCTACCCTAGAACACTAAACAAACTTAAAGGCATTGGCTAGAGTAACAAGGGAGTATACTTTAGTTTGAAAATCTCTCTAATGATGTCCTGTCTTTTGTGAGTTAAAAGCTACCAGCGTCCAGCTGGAGCAGCAGAATGTGTGCAGCAAGGCCTGCCTTTTGCATATATTTAGTCAAGATGGTTGCTTGGAGCACTGCTGTGCTCCCCAAGGTTTCATCATGTCTTTTTTTGTGGTGCAAGTGTAAAAGACACACCGCCAATGTCTGCAGAATATGATCCATTTCAGAGCATGAAAAAGTATTATTGCCAGTCCAAACAGTATAGAAATTGCTGCATTTTTTTTTAATCTCAGGGATGGCGTAACAATATGAGGCTACATCTTCATATTCTTCTGAATTTGAAGATAGAAGTTTCTTTCTTAGACAGCAATTTGCAACTTTCAATATGTTGATACAAAGCTGGAAAGTAATTTGGACATTTATCTGAAACTTTCTGATCTTCTACTGGTACTTTGTTAGCTTGTTCACAGGCATTAACAACTTCTGCAGCAATACCTTATAGGAGGCTTGGGATACCAAGGGGAGTCCGCCTGTATAGCATCAGCAGCAAGTAGCAGAGAAACAGCAGATCAAATATCTCCAGTTATTATTGTGTTAAGTAAGGATGGAACAACCCAATATTTTCTGATGTGTATATAATTCATTCATTTATTTATTTGCTTGAGAAATGAAAGGAGATTGCCTTCCTTTGAAATTTTCTGAGTGACAGAATGCTCCCTTGTCTCCCAACAACTAAAATTAGCCCAGTTTTAATACACCTCCAAGAAGGAAATCAGTTGATCGGGAACAAATTAATAGATTTTGATTGTCCTTCAAAATAGAATCTATTCTAGAATGACAGCAAATAATGTCAGCCTGAATGCAATTTTTACAGAGTTAACGAGGACCTGAAACAGCGATAGATAATGAAAATCTCAGTATATCGTAAACTCCAAATTTGCAGCAAATTCAACAAAATAATTAGTTCCACTCTTCAGGTTGGAACAACATAGGTTGTTCAGGATGTAATATAGTATTTCAGCATTGTTCACCTTTCAGGTTTCCTTATTATGACCTTTGATGAGTATAGAGGTAATTAATTACCAGACCTTAAGTCATTATTACCATTGCACAACTGTAAATACGCATGTTCTAGAAACATGACAGAATATAAAGAAATTGCCATAATTATCTGGAGGAACCGCACCCCCCCACCCCCCCACCCCCCAACACTTGTAGAGAGCTGCAGCTGCACAGAATAAAGTTGCAACACAACTAACCAAAGAAGTGGTAGGGAAAACAGGACAGCCAGCAAGACTGTTACATGAACAGCATCACCAAGGTTAGACAGACAAGGACAGAATGATTATTAACTTCTTACTGCCCAAGCAGATGTTTAAATAGTTGGCTCTTCACTGATTCCACCTAGGCTGATATACAGAGAGAAGCATAATGATTAGCAAAACAAAGGCTTGTGTCTATGTCTTACTCACCTCTTGGTATTTTCTGCTCAAAAATGCTTTGTGCAGAAAATGGGTTTTACTAAAAGAAGAGTGATGCTGTTTTTTTTGTTTTTTTTTTTTTAATAGGACATATTTGTAAGCTTTTCAAACTCCAGTGAAGATCTTGCAAAGTTAAGGGCTACGACGTTATGGAAATAGTTCAAAGTTATCTTCACTCTAATCCTTGAGCACCGTGGATTTTTTTTCAAGGCACAGTAAAACTTCCTTTTGAGAAATTAATAGGGAGAAATATAACAGAACTGACAGAGTTGCTTCAGACCAGGAGCACAGATGTGTTAGACAGAGTTAAAAATATATCTCCGAGCCTGGACGCTTTATGACTGAGAAATTTCAGCAACTCGGTTTTAAGGAAATGTAGGTAGGCGTCAGGTAGCACTAACTGCTCTAGAGAGAATAGAAATGGATGCTGCACAAACTGTAATTGATGGTACTTTAGTTTAGAAATGTTGAGAGTCAGTGTAAATCATGGGGGTCATAAAAATAGGCAATAACATTTTTAACCTTGTGTTTGGTTCTAATTAGAATTGCAACAAATTAAAAAAAGATCTGTACCTCTTTTGCAGCACTGTCATAAGTCTCAGAAAGAGAAACCAGGATTTAGTATAGTTCATATAGCAAAGCAGGAAAGAAATAGAAGGAAAGAGTTCAATAGTTCAACAATACAGATAAAATAAAACCAGAAAAAGTGATGGGGAGTTTCTCTGATGTCCTGACCCACAGCTACTCACCCGCCAACTGGCAGAATCAAAGCAACTGCAGTGCTTTCAGAGCCTTCTCTGAGTGAATGTCCCCCCTTGATGAAATCTTTCCATAGTACAATGAAAGGAAACCCAGCCAAAGTATACAAGATTTGTACTTTCTAGAACACGGCCTTCAGTATTATTTGGGGACCTAAGTTCATCCACTAAAAAAGGATATTAAAATGGGTTTATGCGATTATGAAATCAGCATTTTTTACATAGGATAATATTCCTCAAAAGTAAGACAAGATATAGAAATAATGTGTCTTATTTTGTGAGATATTCTCTATTAGTATTGCTTTGTCACCTACAGCACGAATAATGAGGCTCAGAACTCAAATCTGAATACAGCCAAGTTCACATTTCATTTGGCAGTAGAAACGAATGTGGATATAAACCAATACTATTATTATTATTGTCTTATAAATCCCATTGACAACAAAGTAAGGTTGCATTGATTGTTTTTAAGATGGATATGCAAATGAAACAATTGATTTCCAGTTTGGATAACAGATAAAAGTGAAACAGCTTAATGCTACATTTTCTTGCCCTCAATACTATTGACAACAAGGCTGAAGATAGATTTTCGAATCAAAAGGACATCTGGAAAAATAAGGATTCGTGTATATATGTATAAAGCCTATCTATCCAATGATACACAGCGAATATATCCTGAAAAGGTTACTGTAAGTCTAACTGCAGTAGCATTTTACATGGTCGGATGTACTAAAATACAGCTGTATGAATTAGTATGTAGTGCAGACATGCAGATGCGTTAGTAGTGGAATTCACAGACACGTATAGATCCTTCATCATTGTTTTCACTGGGATTATGCACAGTTCTCTGTCCTGATCTGATTTTCTCAGCCCCTAAGAGCATCTATCCAGCAATAAGAGCAGTCCTTTCAAGAGCAGAGGGAAAGCAGCATGGACTTGCTTTCTGTGAATGTCTTATATCTTTTGATGGTAACGTAGGAAAGAGGAAGGTAGCTGAAGTAGGTCTCCGTGAACTAAGTTGATCTCCACTATAATTCCGCAAAGGTCCTCTTTTACATACCCTCATCTTCAGCACAGGCAAGTTCCTGCACAGAAGATGCAGGCGGTTTCCAACCTCAGTCTGCTGGTGTGTCCAGAAGAAGCTGGCTCAGCCCACAGGGAGCACGTGGCTGTTGGGAAAAATGGCTCCAAGCACACTCCGAAGATCTGCTGACTCCTAACACTGCAATGCAGTGGAGAAGAAAAATCTCTGCTGGCAGAGCAGCTTCCAGGAAGAACTTAAATTGCACTCGTGAGTCCACTGCTAGGGAAGGGAATCAAGGCTAATGGAATTGCAGGGGGAAGCACATCGGATCATGCCTGCCTATCTGGAGTATCCCATAAAAATATCATACTCTGTTAGATTTTTAGTTCATTCCTTGATGAAACGTGAGCTACTATGCTATCTGCTCCTTCAGTATGAGTGGCAGACAAAAATGAAGATACTCTTTTACCTATTCGTAAATATTTAATGATATTTTCCCTTTCGGAAGAGATTTGATCTTTTTTTCAAGTAGTCCTGTCTCATAGCTTGCCAGTAACCAAATACGGCCTGCTAAAGTGAATCTGAACTTTGGCAGAATCTCTTTTTTTGGTAAAAGGAGACAACAGAATATAGCTGAAATGCGCTTTCCCACACATTGAATTCGTTCCTGTATTTTGGCATCCAGTGACGCCAAAAAGGTCCAATTGAGGACTGGATACTTGGGCTCAGCACTGTCCAGAGAAGACTCTTTGTGAAGACCTAGCAATCTAATGATAGACAAGATGCAACAAAAAATGAGATCCAAAGTTTGCTGAAGTCTTTATGCCACAAATTTCTCTGGGGATTTAAAAACAGAAATTTCATTATCAATTTCTCTCTTTCTTCTGTGCTGTAGGCTAACTAGCTTAAAGTTTGGGTAATTTTGTATGTCTGTGTGAAGAATGTACAGAGGAAAAACAGAGTGAAAGAGCTGAAGTTTCAGCTTTTTATTTTTACTTAGTACTGCATTCCCTTTCTGACAACAATCTGCATTCCTCCAAGTCCTGAAAATAAAATATTTTTTATCTTTGAAGAAGACTTTACTCGTAGCAAAATAAATGCCATGAGCTCCACAGTTTTAATTGTTTTGATGGTATTATCTTTTTGAAAAGAAACTCAATCTGTCTCTGGTTTCCCCCGAGAATGCTCACGGCAATGAACTTCCTGTAAAATCCAGGGACAGTGTTTTTCTCACAGGACTGACAATTGATTTTATTTCATTCACTGTGAAAGACAAATTTGACCAACTGCTCTTAGGCAGTTGAACATGACATCTTTAGATATGCGAGTGCAATGGATAGATATATTCGTGCCTGCTTATCTCAGTATTGAAGAGAACTCTGCTGACTGCATTCAATGAGCAAATGACTTAAAAGCTGTAAGTGGTAAGTTGGGAATCTTAGTCTTTCCTTGGGACGACATTTTTTTCCTTGACACCAAGGAAGTTAATAAAATTTGGAAGTATTATTGATGATACCTGTCATGGTGTAACTAATTTTAGCTAATTGTACTACTTTCAGCTAATTTTAGTCACTTAAAAGTTTTCAGTTTGAGAGCTGGTCTTACTACAGGTGTCTTACAGACACCTTAGAAGGTGTTTCATCCCTGTGTAATGCCAATTTCTAAACTAGGTGGAATTAATTACCACCTGGAGGTACCTAATTCTCCATGACCGTCAATATAGGCATGGACAGCAGCAATACCACTAGAAAAGCACACTGTTCAAGTAGGAATTTCCCAGGACATACTAACAGCTTATAGGGTTGAGCTGTGGCTTTTTGGATGATGAAGTCTACTATAAAGTAGTCTACTAAAAAGAAAGACCCTTAGCCATTTATGCAGCCCTCAAACCAGCTGAGTGGATCTGGAGTTTAACTCAGCCTCCAGAAGTGATACTGAAATTTGTGACCACTGACACTGACCACTGAGATCACGTTACCACTAACTGGTTTGCTTTTCGGCCTCCACTGGATTTTCCTTCCTTGAATTTTTATACAGTCATCAACCAAAGGAGTTGTTAGACTTCAGGAGATGCTTTTCCTTGTAGACTTCTTTCTGCTACAGTGGAAAGAATAAGGCTTCAAAGCTGCAAACGCCCATCAATATATCCTACCTGTTTGGGAACCTCTTGGCAAGTAGAATGAGTTTGTGCAAGAAAACCTGAAATAGGGTCAAAAAATGCAGGAGCAAAATTAGTCAAGGGGCTTGGTTGATGATCTTCCCTGATGAGTCAGGGAAAAGGGTCTTGTTTTTCCTACCCTGATGAAGCCCAAGCTGTTTGGCTGGATGCAGACCTCATGAGATCGGTAGTGGGAGACCCTGTATTTAGGTCGAGGAAGACCTTGTATTTAGGGTTGGGAGACTGTGTAGCTTATTGCTAGGGAAAGGAGTCAGGTAGTGGGTATCCTCCTTCCCTTCTCTCCTGGGCAGTTTGTGACAACATGGAAGGTAATAACCATTGATTCTGTCCATTCTGCGTCCCAAGAAGAACTAATAAAAATCTTAAAAACACAATAAACTCAAGCAACTCTAGCTGAAGTAAGAGCAAGAGCTTATGTTGTTCTCTCTTCACTGTCTACCTGCTCTCTAGTAGCATTTCTTCCCTGCTGACTGCAGATCACAGTGCATCCAATGTTTGACTGTAAAACATTCTCTATCTAAAACAAAATTTACTAAGGATTTTATATCACTGCTGTAACAATCCTTTAACGTTTGAACATGTATCCCTGAATATATTTCGCGTTTAGCACTGAACTGGAAGCTAAATACATAAGAATTTATAACATCTTGCAATTGATTGCATACCCTTAATGCTTTTGTTTTGTTTCAGCCCTTTATTTTTATGCTCTTAAAAGATGCCACTAAATACGTCCTGTGGCAGTGGTGTACCCTTGAAATATCATTGCACTCACACAGGGTCTCAAAAGACATTAATTTAGAAAGGACATATATTTTCAGGTTTCCTTGTTTTTCTCCTCTTTGACTGCTATGATGAGCAAAGGCAAACAACGGTTGTTGTTCACACATGTTGTGGTTCTACTGTTAGGTGTAACCAGAATCATACACACACAAAAGGAAAGGAACCTCAAGAGGTCATTTCATTCATCCTCTACCCTAGTAAGGCCATTTAGAAATTGGAGTAAGCTCTAGTCTTAGCCCCTGAACAACCTTAGTTCTTCAAAACTTGGAATAAAAGGAAAAAGCGCTGGATAGGCGCACAGATTGTCACTGTTTAAGAGCATGCTATACTGTTTGTTACTATTAGCAGCATCAGCAGCCTTTGGCGAAGCTGAATGTGAAGTGTTGCCAACTCACCTACAGAAGTAGACCGAGGAGGGAAGGATTGCATTATACTGTTTATTTTACTTAAATAGAATTCACATACTAGTTTTCCTAAGGAACACTTAAGTATGGAGGCATTCTGTAGTTGGTCCTTTTTCTTTCTTAATACCAATGAAATACGAAAAAAGACAACTACAGAATGTTTTGGACCAGTAGAGGTAGGCTGTGACACAGCCAATGGATTTCAAAATCATGAATAACGTGATGACACCCCATTTATATCCTATTGCTTGTTCCATTATCTGCCAGAAGAAACACGCGACAAACTCAAGTTGGGCTAACATTCTTATTGAAAGGGCTCCTCTACTCCATCAAGTATTTGCAGCAAAACAAATCACGTTTTTCACATAATATTTAAAAAACTATTTAAATTTTGTGCTCTAAAAAGCATTCAATTTTTGTGCTCTAAAAAGCGTGTATAGGACCCATTTTTCATCTTACACCCAAGCCTCCACACTTAGAGAAAGTCTTCTATACAAGTGCTGCAGGTGAATATTGTTCTGGCAACAATATCATGCAGGTCTGGAAAGGAAGGAGGAAAGTGTGGCAAGACCCAGGTAGCAGAACCCTGTGAACAAGGAAAGGAGAAAGCATTATTTTGGCAACACAGCCAGGGATAGGCACATTTGCTCTTCTGCGGAGATCAGCAAAGGCATCCACATGGATTTAAGAATGCCAGAACAGAGCACATGCTGTTCCAGGTAAGAACTGTCATACCACATAAGACCAGTCTGGCTTCTTGTGTCAGACCATGAAGGGTGATGAGTATCTCCTCTTACATCTCTTGCATACTTACAGAGTTTATGGAACAAGGTGTGCACAGTGTGATTCTTTACCCGGTTTCCACACTTGGTTGTGGAAGTCTGTGGTTCAGCGACTGAGTCAGATTGCACCTACACCCGTCATGCTTAAAATCTGCTGACGGCCCAGTACTCCACGAACTGTTTAATTTTCGTTGGAACACCCTTTGCACCCTGGCCTCTGCAACACATTTGTTTTACGCTTGTTGCCTGTTAACTTCATTTCCTAGTCACCTTCTCCGCACTGATAATATTTTAAGATTTTCTAAATCTTTATCATGTCCACTTGAATCCACCCTTTTCACATGCAAGAGTCCTAGTCATGTTTGCTTTATCTCATAGACAAGCCATTCCACATCATTGACCATTCTTGCTTCTCTTCCTAACTTTTCAGAGGTAATAAAACCTTTTTTTCTGAGGCAGGTTGACCAAACGTGCCCATAATATTCAAAATATGTAATTTTTTTCTGTTCTTAATTCCTTTTACATGTTACAGAGCTATAAAACCAACAGCTTTAAATACTGTCATTCATAATTAAAACTAAAAAATACTCTTCAATCACCAATAAAACAAAGGCTTGAGAAAACAGATGGGCTTTGCAACATTCTTGAAAGTTGATATTCAGACTACCAGATCAATGGAGACAATGAACTCCAACGCTGAAGGTCCTTCACTGTGTATACCCTCTTAGCATTCTCCAGATATTGTAATCGACCGGCTTTCAGATGGAATACCTCAACTGCTATCATCTACCAGGGGAGTTCAGGCTGTCATCTGGGTACCTAGGAGCTTTCTGAAGATCAGGCAGTGTTATTATACGTTTGTTTTTTTTTTTTTTAAAGATACGTAGGCAGGTTAGCAACCTGTTTGTTTCCTCTGAACCTCCATCTGACTTTTGTTCTTTTTTCTCTTGTTAAAGGCTGTCTTAGAATTTAAACAACTACTCTCTTCTTATCTGCTATCCGTAAACTAAGTCTGATCCCTAGGAAGCACAACCTCCTTTCATTCATCATTGGGGTGTGTTAAATTCACAAGTCTTGTCTGCATAATCAACATCTCAATTACCTTTTAAAAAAAAACCACTGTGAAAAATAAATCTGATAAAAGGACTGGAAGCCATCTGATAATTTCTTAGTGAAGACTGGAGTCTAGCCACCACATGTCTAGCAGGTATTAGTTTGAGACAGGATCTTATTGACGCAGGACACTAATCTTTCTTTTCCCTCTTTTTTGACAGATCAAAAAAGTAAACCTTAAGCAGTTAGGTATTTACATTTGTCACATGGAACTAGGTATTGTGGTACACCAGATCATTTCTAGTCTACTACAATATTCCATGTAATGCTAACCAATAGAAACATACATCTAACAAACCAACAGTAATTAAAATTGCATTCAAATAATTAATTTTGCTGAGAAAAGAAAGTTGTTAGCTGGTATCTCATTTATACATTAATGGTAAAGCTTCATTTCCTGTTAAGCTTATTAGCATTTTCAGAATAGGAAATTTGCACATCACAAATTAACTTACAGAGTTCTTGTTTACAATGCTGTGGGTATTTGGAACATGTATTTTTGAAAAATGGAACAGGTTTTTTTACATTTTCACAGCATTCCATCACCCTTTGCTACAACATCAAAACTCACTGTATAATTTTATTCCTCTTCAACAATTCTGTATTTTCACTTAAAATTATCCTCCTCGTATTTTGGAATTTTTATATTATGTAAATTGCTTATTTTTGTGATTGGGATTGGGGATTCTTGTTCAAAGAGTGTTCAGCATTACTGTGATATAAGTAATAAATATCTAGTATTTTCCACAGAATTTTAGGAAAAGAGTCCAAGGTGGTCATCCAATCATCTCTTCATCCCAAAGCAAGATCAATGGATCTACATCACTCCTCTCATATACTCCTCTTGCAAATTATCTAATCATGTCTCCTCAGACAAGCTATTCTACTACCGCTATGGCTATCAGGAAATGTTTTTCTAGTATCAAAGCTAAATCTAAGCTCCAAACATTTTGAGGACAGTTAGAGGCTTCCTGAGGCACATATGACTTTTATGTATTTAGTTGTTGTATTGGGTTTGCATGGCAAGGTTTTGGTAGCAGGGGGGCTACACGGGTGGCTTCTGTGAGAAGCTGCTAGAAGCTTCCCCTATGTCTGATAGAGCCAGTGCCAGCCGGCTCCAAGATGGACCCACCGCTGGCCAAAGCCCATCAGCGACA
>NW_008825111.1:1737773-1740269 GCF_000699105.1 Pygoscelis adeliae
AGACACCAAGGTCAGTGAAGAAGGAGGGGGAGGAGGTGCTCCAGGTGCTGGAGCAGAGATTCCCTCGCAGCCCATGGTGAAGACCATGGTGAGGCAAGCTGTCCCCCTGCAGCCCATGGAGGTTAACAGTGGAACAGATATCCACCTGCAGCCCATGGAGGACCCCACACCAGAGCAGGTGGATGCCCGAAGGAGGCTGTGACCCCATGGGAAGCCCACGCTGGAGCAGGCTCCTGGCAGGACCTGTGGACCCATGGAGAGAGGAGCCCACGCTGGAGCAGGTTTGCTGGCAGCACTTGTAACCCCGTGGGGGACCCACGCTGGAGCAGTCTGTTCCTGAAGGACTGCACCCCATGGAAGGGACCCACGCTGGAGCAGCTTGTGAAGAACTGCAGCCTGTGGGAAGGACTCACACTGGAGTTCGTGGATCCCGTGGGAGGGACCCCACACTGGAGCAGGGGAAGAGTGTGAGAAGTCCTCCCCCTGAGGACAAAGGAGGGGCAGAGACAATGTGTGATGAACTGACCCCAAACCCCATTCCCCGTCCCCCTGTGCCACTGGGAGGGAGGAGGTAGAGAAAATCGGGAGTGAAGTTGAGCCTGGGAAGTAGGGAGGGGTGGGGGAAAGTGTTTTTTAAGATTTAGTTTTTATTTCTCATTACCCTACTCTGATTTGATTGGTAATAAATTAATTTTTTTTCCTCGAGTCTGTTTTGCCCGTGACAGTAATTGGTGAATGATCTCTCCCTGTCCTTATCTTACCCACGAGCCTTTCATTATATTTTCTCTCCCCCGTCCAGTTGAGGAGGGGAGTGATAGAGCAGCTTTGGTGGGCACCTGGCATCCAGCCAGGGCCAATCCACCACAGTTATCTTCTGTGGATGTTTGTTCCATGAACTTCTCCAGTGTTACTATGTCAGTTTTCAGCAATCGTCACATCACTTGGCAAGAACTGCAGTTGTACTCTCTCTTTTTGTTTGCTTCTGAAACTAATTGTTACCAGCTTCATTCAGTGTCACTTTGCCTGACTGCACAGAGTGAACAATAGATCCCCATCTCCTCTCTCCATGCCACTCATCATTTTTCCACTCCTACTTTGTCCTCTCCAGTGTTTCTTTTCCAGATAGCAGAGTTCCAACTCAGTTCCCACTTACATGGAATCCAATCCACATCTCCTGATTGTCCTTCTTGTCCTTTCTGAACCTTTTCCGATTCTTAGATCTCTTTTCTCCAATTTATCCTCCCAGGCTGGAGTCATCGGAACATGTTATGGTATTATCTCACTGAAACATTGTACAGAATGAAACAATGGAACCATTACACAGAATCATATCATGACAGATCCCTGTGGATTCCCACACACTTCCTTGCATTTGGAAGCAGATCATTAATAATAACTTGGGGTATGATTATCCCACCATCTTTACATTCTCACTTTACAGCATCTTCACGTAACCCATACTTCCCTGGCTTGCCACGATTATATTACGTAACACCTGAAGCATCATTAAAGCCAAAATACCTGACATTGAATGCTTCTTCACGCTTAACAACGTGTATTATCCTGCCAGAGGAAGACATGAACTGACAGACTCATGCTGGCAGTTGTTTCCTTGCACAATTCTAGGTGTCTAGAGTTTTTGTTCTGGCACTTTCGCTGGAATTTAAGTTGCACAGACTTGCTGATAAATCCCTGGATTTCCTCCTCGACACCGGCAGGTACTACACCTGCTCTTTTCGAACCCACCAGTCTTCCAGGAGTCCATTTCAGCTAGGACTTGACAAGTCTTAGGAGGGAGTTCATGAGGTGCAGCTGACTTGAGTGCACCTAACTGATCTTTCCTTAGTCTCTTCTCAGAGTACAACAATTTCTTCTTGGATTCAAGTGCTTTACCTGCTTTGTTGTAGTTGGGAGTGACAATGGAAACACAAAAAGACCTGACAAATAATTTATGAACATTTGTTCTTTGCTTCTCATGTCTTACTCTATGTATTGTTGCTATTATTAAACGCTGCTTACTTTTTTTTTCAGGTTACAGCTCCTAAATCTTCCTTTTCCTGTGTTTACCTTGAAAGTGCTAGCAAAGTCAATCACTTTTCATCCTTGCTATGTTCTTCCTTCTTCATTTGCAGTAACCCCTCAGGTTTAAAGCTCCCAGAGTTTGACTGGTGAAAACCCCTCCCTCTTCCCCCGGCCTGGGGCTTCTCTAACCAACGCTGCAGCGTGGCTGCAATTTCAGGGCAGGGATGACAGCAGAGCTGCCCCATCCTGCTCAGGTGCATTTGCCAGGCACCATTACGGCCCCTAGCTCTGGGGAAACGAAGGCCCCGAGGCAACGCTGACAGGACCACTCAGTAGAGACGATCTCAAAAGGCAGTAATTTTTTTCAAAAACTGTAACAAGTAGATGTTTAAATACCCGTACTACACAGGTTTTGGAAATTTATCCCCCATATCCCTTTTCTTTTGTCCCCTAGGAAAAAAGTAAACTGAAGCG
>NW_008825111.1:1740605-1758186 GCF_000699105.1 Pygoscelis adeliae
GGGGCCGCGGCGGCCTCCCCGGTTTGGCCATCCCGGGCCGGCCCGGTGGGGGTGAGCTGAGCTGGGGGCCGTTACGTAGCCCCGCCCGGCGAGGCGACTCGGGAGAATGGAAACCGGCTCCCTTCCTCCTCCTCCGAGGGGCTTTTTTATTTTTAATGGTGGTAACAAGACGTCCTCTTCCTCTTCCCGCCCTCTTCCTTTCCCCGGTGTCTCGCCGCCGGAGGACGGCGGTGTCTGTCACAGGGTGCGGGGTGCCTCTGCCCGCTGCTGCCGCCCCTGGGCCCGGGCGAGCGGGTGGTCTGGGGTGCTGGACCTTCTTTTTATCCGCTTTTAAATCCTTTGTTAGATGCTTCGTCGATGACACAGTAGTGATGACAAATCTTTGTTGTTTTTTGTGTTTTTTTTTTTTAATAAGCGCCGAATTTTATTTGAAAAGGTGTTGTAAGTCACTGTCGCTGGTCACAGCCTAATTTTTTGGGCTCTAAACTACTCGTGGGTGCTAGCCACCCGGTATCGGGATGGGCTTGAAAACGTAGCTTTGGGCTCTTACAGCAAGTAGTTTAGTGTTCCAGACAGGCCCAGCCTTTGGGAAGACTACCCCTGCAAAAGCTTTTGGATATGCAAAAGTTTCTGTTTTTGTGAGTCATGTGCTGTCATTTTACTTTCTTTGGGGTTTATTTTTATGGACGAGTCTTTGGCTGTCTGTCTGCCAGCTTTCATCTCTGGTGGTGGAGGAAAGGGAGTAATACTCTGTTTTCTCTACGCATTCCCTGTTCGGATTTCCTGGCTGCTGCACATGGACTTCCCCCTACGCTGAGCTGCTACACCCTTTCCTTATTGTCACCCTTCAACAGTTTCAGTGTCTGCCAGTGCGGTTGCTCATAAATTTCACAAAATGACAGACAAGTTTCAGATGGATTTTATTGCTTCTTGTAAACTCTTGAATGGCAGCAGTGAAAGCTGACGTAATACTGTTAATGTAAGCTCAGACTTACAGAAATAATGTAGTAGCACCAGTTTAACTAATTGATGATGGTAATATGAATAATGCTTAGCACAACCTATGCCGGTTGGAGCTGCTTTAAATTTACTCCAGTACTAGTGTAGGTAAATTAATTCTGAAGTTGAGTTCAGCTGTTTTCTTCCTATCTTGGGCATTATTATCTTACACTTCAGAGGTAATTATGTCTGTGGTAGTGCAAGTGCAAGCCCTGTGACCTCCGGAACAAGTACTTCTCTTGCCCTGTAGTGCAGAAGGAATATCAATTCTATGTATTCTCTAAGAATTACATGAAACAAATCACAGCTGGACTGAAATAAGGAGATAAATGGACTTCAGGCACTGAAGTCTCAAATTACATTCCAAGAAAACCTCCATTCAATGGCTGTCTAACTTTGGGTACATCTTAGCTCATTACATGTCTTCTTTCTTGACCTTGGTGTTCCCAAGGTTCATGCAGTCCTGTGCAAACTCTTCTTGAGAAGCAGGTTTGGGTTGTAGTGTTTTGCTCCAAACATGTACTGACAGGATCAGCTTAGAAAATACCGCCACCAGTCTAGTATGGCATGTGGTTTGGTGGCTTCTTCTGCGCTGTCTGGCCTCTTGAATTATGATTCTTTTTTTTTTCCCCACATACATTTGAATAGCTTTAATTTGAAAGATATATAGTTTACCTCTCCATCCTCAAACTAAGAGTCATAGTACTCTCAGGAAACGGAGATGTATGTTTGAACTTCCTTATGCTGAAGGAGGCACTAAATCCAGGTATTTAACTTCCTTTGCATGTGATGTAGCCATTAGGGTATTATATGGATGGTGCTGACACTTTAAGATTGTGATCTCTGCCAAATTCAAGCCAATATCTCTTATGAAATAAAATAATAAGTGTATCTTGTCAGGGCAGGATTCTAGATGATGAATTTTAAGTGATTTTTTTTTTTTAAAGCAAGCATTAACACCTGAGTCCAGTGATGACCTTGCCAATAGGAGTACCCTGAGCTGACCTTGCCAGTAGGAAATAGTATTGGTTTTTTCACCACTCTTCTGAAGTATCCTTCAGCAGGTGTTTTCTGGGCACTTAAGAGCTTGACAGAAACTTCTGGACTCTACTGTTAAGGCTCAGTGCCTGAAAACTAGGTCTTGCAGCCCAAAGCTGTAGGTTTTAGGCCCTTTGTTGGCTCTGGCTGTGTATTTTGGGTGCTTTTTTTGTCTTTAGATGTTCATGACTTGAAATGCAAGAAAGTTAGATAACAAATAAGTTCTGTAAGTGCATGAGGCATATAATGCTTTTTCTCTCCCTGGTGTCAGGTACTTTTACTTTAAGTCAATAGGAGTTTGTTTATGAATAGGGATAATATTTACCAAAAAAAGGCACAAAAGCTCTTTAGTCCCACACCTTTTTAATTACTTCTGCACAGAAAAACTCTGGGAAAATCTGCATATGCTCCATAGTGTAGATTCTGTTAATAGAATAGCAAAGGGCTTAGTTTTGTAACTATACCAGAAACACCTTTTATGTCCCAGCTACACTCACATTTAACTATTGTCTTTTTCTAGATCACTATACTTGTATTATTTAATTAGGATCAGTATTAAGCATTTCAGTTAAGTGTACTGGTATATTTAAAGCTTTTTTTTGTCTCTTCTCTTTAATAGGGCATGACTGTGGAAATACGTAAGGATGTCATGCTCAGATTTAGTTGGCATTCTCAGGTTCTGTGGTTTTTTTTCAGTTGGAGAGCTTTATCTTCCTGCCAAGAGATCTGTAGAACAGAGCTCAAGCAAGAAATTTTTTTTCATTTGTATATACTGGGAGCTAATCATGGATACCTTTTTAAAAAGTGATCAAATCTTTTCCACGATTGATATCTTTATTTAACATCTATTTAATTTTATTTCCAGGACTCTCCCTCCGCGTGCGTCCCCTCCCTCCCAGCCTGCCTGCCCCCACAGCAGTCAAATTCTAATGGTGCATGTTGGGGATGGAGTTATGTGATGCTCACAGAGCTCTGCCATAAGGAACATTCTATAGACAGTTCAAACTCTTGAACTTGGTGACGGTTAGAATTACTCTCTGCAGCTTCGAAACATCATTTGGTGTTTTGAGAGGCTTGTGTCTCTTCCACCATGCGTTCACTGCAGGCAACGTTTTTTTTTTTTTTAATTTCTTTAAATAATAGTTAATGTGATTTGAATTTGAATACGACTTATCTCTTTTCAGTGTTCAAAGGTAATAATAGATTAGCATTGCTTCTTTCTTTTGTTAGCTACAGACAGCCTGCTTCAAATAGTGGGTAGCAGCACTAATCTTGGAGCACTGTAGAAGAATAATAACGAATAGCATAGCTGCAGCATGATAAGGGTTTCTCTGACTCCACTTGATAACTCTGAAGAATTCTGTGTTTAATATTTGGTAAATGTCAGCTTGCCGATCTAGTGGAAGTAGTGAATGTATAGAAGCATGGTACGTAAAAGGTATGAGAAACTATACTTGTTTGGGTCTATTTTAATTCTTCCTGTTCTGATTGCTTTGTAACTTTGGTATTTGGATCAATTAAGATGATGAGGAAAAAGATCAAAATAAGTTTTATGAGAGTAGTCCTATATTTCCATATCTTGGAACCAGGTATCTGGGTTCTCAGAAAGTGTAGTCCCTCCTGTCATAAGCTGGCATCTACGTGAAGAGTCTGTGGAGATTGTACTCCCAACAGTGGGTAGTTTGCGTCAAGCTAGAAAATATAATAATTATAAATCAATAATAATAATAATTGTACATTAATAATATTAATAATTATTATGCATTAAAACCTTTTAAGTTTTGTCAAATTCATCCTTTAAAAATAGTATTTTACTCCAGAAAGCCTATAAGTGACCAAACAGGCACGTCATACCCATACAATGTGCCGGTATGTGCAGCAGTAGTACTGACAGAGGCTGTATAGCTGAATGTCAGTCTGTTCCCACCATTGACTTGGATCTTTGTGTTCTGGCCTTTTTTCATTGCCTTCAAACGTGGAATATAAAACTGATCAGAAATTAAAATGAGATTTATTGCATTCAACTATTCAAGTTTAGAGACAAAAATGACTGGTTATGGAGGAACTTAGTTTAAAGAAATCACTTTTACAAACTCAGAGGTATCAGGACTTTGGAAGTCACCTTGTAACACAGGAAATTTCCTTCTTTTTAAAATAAGCTATTTACTTTTTGTTTGTTAATGCACATTTCTTAAATACTTTGACTTAATTAACAGACTTGTCAATTTAAAGAAATTGATGCCCCATTGAAAATTCTGTAATTATTACTTTGTAAAAGAAAAAAGCCACATTGAAATGTCATGTATTGCAATCCTGTTAATTACCTCTCCTATCGAAGTATAGTGGCTTTTTCTTTATAATGAAACTTTAGGTATGTATAACCTGTGTGTTAAAAAAAACCATCTATTGAACAGTGGATACTTTAAAAGGTAAGTAAGTGTTGCTAGATGAATTTATTTTATGTAAAAGATTTCTTTATGATAATGGAGTAATTTAATTTCTTCACAGATAATGAAACTGCTGTCTATACACTGATGCCGATGGTTATGGCTGACCAGCACAGGTGAGGGCTGCTTTAAATTTCCTTTTTTTTTAAGGTCCGAAAAAACAGCATGTTTGCTAGAGTTGTAGCTGCTAGAGCATTCTCAGGAGTTCTGCTGCTGAATTGCTGAGATATCTTCTGTAGCTGAAGTTAGTCACTGACTGTGCATCCCAGTATATTCTTACCTGAGAAACCTGTTTTATTTTATGCCGTAGACTGGAGCTGGGATTTGTTCTGTTGATGCACATAGAGAAATTTGTCCTGTGATAAGAACAAAAGCATTGTTTCATAACTGGGTTGTAGCTCTGAGTGTGTATTTATTGATGACATAGAAGCTCTTAGTCTCATTAGACGTCTCAGAAAGACATGGAATAAGAGTTGGACAATGAGATTGATACTTCTGGGATTGCTCAGATGAGCAGCTGTTTCTCTTACCCAGTTGTCCTCAAAGTGTTTGGGACCTGGGGGCTTGTATAGTGCCAGCTAAGTGGTGCTACCTTCCGCTGAGTTTTGTAGGCAAGCAGGTAGTAACTCTTACTGAAACTGTAAATTGTTTATCTAATCAAGATAGACATTTGCTCTGCTACATAATATCTTGTTGAGATTGTATGCAAGGGTTCTAAATTATGTGATCAGCTCATTACTGGAGGTTGAAATCACCAGTTCACTTGCAGTTTTGCCTATTTTGAAATATTTTATCTTAACTAATGTTTTATCTGTACTAATTCATTAGGGCTTGAAGGGTCCTATTTAAATTTCTTATCCTATTGGTGTATCATGTGTCCTTCTACTTCATCATGATGATTTTGCATACCCGTCTTCCTTCTGAGCTTTGCCGATGTTTGGGAAAGCTGCTGGATATCTGGTTAGGGTGTCTGTGTTGAGATGAGGAGGAAAATGGGAATTTATTGTTTTTCAAACCAAAGCTATTAATATGCTTGTTTTCCATATTTGTGAAGAAGTGATTTGGCCATCTGGTCTAATTCTTACTGGTTTACTTTTGAAACGGTTGCCCAGTGTCACAGTTCATTCTTTATGTACAAGTAAGAAGTGAAAGAGTAAAAGTACTGTTAATATGCTTGAAAGCTGTTGGATCTCTTGTTCAGAAATCAGTTGGAGGAAAGAGAAATAGTTATCAAGTAAGAAATAGAGTACTTGTGTACAAGTTACAGTATATACTTTGCTTGGATATTGTGAGCTATTTTTTAAATAAATTTATATTTCTGTTTGAAGGTCTGTTTCAGAGCTGCTATCAAATTCAAAATTTGATGTGAATTATGCATTTGGACGTGTGAAGAGAAGTTTGCTTCATATTGCAGCAAAGTAAGACTTACTTGAGTCCAGTCCAGAAGTTAACAATGAAAGTATTACCACAAATCTAAGGCACCAATGTAAGCTGGAAAACTCTGTAGTATCAGTTAACATTTTGTTTTTGCACTTCCTCTTTGTATTTTGTTTGTTTTTTTAGCAGTGTGCCTGCCTCATTGAGAGGACGTGTTTTACACATGATATCAAATGGCTTTCCAAATTCTAGAGAAGGAAGTCTGGTGGATACTTTTTTCCTTTCTGTGAAATCTGTCTGTGAAGAAATGTAGCCATTATGTGTATCCTGTATAGCTGGGTTACTCTTGCCTCTTGTAGATTTAGAGAAACCTTGTCTGCAGGTGCTGCTTGTTTTTGAAGTATTCTGAAACAGTGGGAAGCACTTGGATGTTCATTAGGAAGCAGCTGTTCCAAAGTACTTCATGTGACCATAATTGAAGGGAATATAGCTTGGCCACTCACTTCTAATAAGTTTTTGTATCCTGAATAAAGGACTTAGGTGCGAATTTCAAATCTGTGACCTAGATTATTTATTATTTATGTAGGTCTTCAATGGGGATAAATCTATATTGCCAAGAAACAGCCAGATTAACATCCTTAATAGAAATGAACCAGATAGTTTCCTGAAAGGCCATTTCAAAAACTAAACTTTACACTAACGAATGAGTGCTCTATATTTGGGTTCCATTTTAAATATCTTGAAAGTTCTTCATTTAAACTGTTAAAAAAAAAAAAAAGGTAAAAATAAGAGATGGTAGTAGTACTGCATATAAATAGCAGGTATTTGGACACAATAAAGGTAGAAGTTCCAGCTTTAAGCAGGCTGTTTTAGAAATACCTGTTTCCCAAACATTCCGTCTCAGAATTACATGCTGCTTATATAAAATTTGCTTAAGAAAGTACTTAAAGAAAAAAAAGCAAGCAAATTTTTAGCATACCTCTTAGAAGTATCTTTGAAAAGCTGTATTTAGTGGTCATAAAACCCAAGAAATTGTGTTACAGTTTGTGGATTCTTAGTTTGTGGATCTTGGCTAGTTGTTGGGTCATTAAGAGGTCATAGAGATGCTGTTTTTGCAACTTAATGTACAGCTAGGCTTCAGTTTCTTTGGGTGGTTGTGTGGCAGTTCTGTCATTGGGAAGACTGATAACAACAGATAGGGAGGATAAACATGATGGTATTTTTGTATCCGTCATGACCTATCAGCTCTTCCTCTTGCAGAGTTCAGGAGTAAGATAAACACATAATGCAAAGTTTCTTTGTTCTCAGTTACATTGATTATCCTGAAGAGCTGCTATATTATGAAAAGTAAAAGGGAGTTACAGATTCAAAACAAATAGCAAAGAAATATTTGTATGTTTTGGAATTTTTCTGATATTTGAACTCTTATACGTAACTTCCAGACACTGAAGTGTAACAAAAGAATTATATTAGAATTGTTATTTAATGGAAAATTCAGTCCTGTGAATAGATTAAAGATGAGGGAGGTGAGAAGAAATAGTAAGCAAAACATTTTAAACAGTTTACATTTTAAACAATTGGCAGTCTTAAAGATTTGCTGTTGGTTTTAAAGTCACTAAAATCACCTAGTACATTAGTACACAAGTTCATTAGTACAAGTTACGATCAGTCAGTTCTCACTGCATTTAAGTGTCTCCTTTAGCTTTGTGTAACTTGAACTATGAGGGTGTAAAAATGGTTTTGTGTTAAGATTTTCTACTGAATGTAATCTGTAATAGTATTGCTGTTGTCTTTATGTCAATATATATTTGGTTTGTAAATATCCTTGTTACGGTTTTTCCCTTATTTTGTTCTTAGCTGTGGATCAGTTGAATGTCTTGTTCTATTATTAAAAAAAGGAGCAAATCCAAATTATCAGGACATTTCAGGATGTACACCTCTCCATTTAGCAGCAAGGAATGGGTAAGAAAAAAGTTTTTTAAAACCTTAAAAAAGGCTTTGTGTGTAATGCACTTGAGCTGATGTTCTGTAATATTTTTGTGTAGTTCAAACAAAGTACTTTGGTTTTCACTTTTGAAAATAGGGATGACACACAGGGAACTTGGAGGTTAAAATCTGTACTTTAAATATTCAGAAAACAACTTCCTATTTATATAAAATTATGTCTGACATGCCAGTTTCGGTGCCAGTCATTTTAGTGTTTTCTGTTAAGCAGGAGCTTAATGATTCTTATAACCGTGATCAAACAAGGGATGAGTTCACCTTCCAATTAGCTAAGTAAGAAAAGAATTTGAAGAGGACACTAGGGGGTTTGGAAGGATTCAGAGGTTTCAGATTTTTACTCAGATATTATCTCCAAGGAAATTTTTACTACAAGGAAAGGAATACAAAGTTTGCCTGCACAGTATTAGGAGAGGGGAAAAAAACCCCAAACCAGTGAGCAAACACCTTTTTAAGATCTTATTTCTTGAATTGTAGTATGTGGAAACACACAGCTGATAATGGTAATATTGTAATTTTCTTTTTAGAGCATGTATGTGTTCCAGTAACTGAATTGTATCATTGCTGGTACCTCAAGTGAGGAGGAGGTAGTGTTTAGCGGCTCTTAGGTATGTGGGAGTGGTATTTGTAGAAGAAAGGAGAAAGAAGCAGCCAAGTGGTACATGGTGAAATGCAGGAATACACACAGGAGACAGTTATGTGGAAAGGAGGCATGAGAAAGGTGAGAGGTACCAAAAAAAAAAGGAAAAGTAAGAATAAACTCTTAAGGGTAAAGCACTTAAAGCGTTAGAGAGCATTAAAAGACCAAACAAAACATGAAGTAGGAAAAACACCCCTACTTTCATTAAAGCAGTTATTGTACTTGCCGAAGATTTGCAAAATGTTGCAAGGAGTGTCTCATTAAATAATGATTTAGTAGTGTACTGTAAATGTGTCACCGAAGTGTACAGATGATGATGAACTTCATGGATTTCCATTAGCTGAACTCTACCTTCTTGTCTTGAGAGCATAGTTCACTCTGAGCTGAAGCTGTTAGAGTGGTAGTTAAGTACTTCTACACTTTCCGTAAAAACATTCAGCTACACAACTGTTTTTAGTCCTGTGCTGTCGTATGCTACACTTGCACTGTATGAGTCTCTAGTGCTACTGATGATCACTTCTCTTTTCCATATGCTCAGTACCATATTCCTTATAAAGTAAAACTACCTGCTATGGTTTGTACAATGATGAATTAGAGTGAGTGGAGCTTAAGAAGATACTTGGTCTTCATAAATGATTTTGCCTGGCTGGGTTTTAATGTATTCTTCTGTTTATAGCCAGAAGAAATGTATGAGCAAGCTGCTGGAATACAGTGCGGATGTCAACATTTGTAATAATGAAGGCTTGACTGCAGTAAGTGCTATTGATTCTCATGGTGCTCTTAAAATGAATGAAGAACTTGAAGATTCTCATTTCTCATGCTTCTGCCATCTTACACGTAAATAAACAAAACTGCTGTGTGTCCAGTGCCCTTAGGAATCGAATGATGTGATCAAAGTACCTAAGCATATGATAATATTATTCAAAGCTTCTCTTCGTGAAAATGTTGACAATAGTACAGTCAGGTTTAAAATCATATTTATGAAACACTTATTGCTAAAGAAAACATATATCATCATTTTGTACTTAGATTCATTGGTTGGCTGTCAATGGACGAACAGAATTGCTTCATGATCTTGTTCAGCATGTCAGTAATGTAGATGTTGAAGATGCAATGGGACAGACAGCCCTTCATGTAGCTTGTCAAAATGGACACAAGACGGTAAGTTTCTCAATTTTATTAACAAATTTGATTTGTAAAGAATTGGGTAATGCCTCAGTGTTGTTGTGTGTGGGTTTTTTTAATAAACTTTAGGCTAGTCATGCATGTGATAATGGTTAGAAGTGTGAAGAACTGTCTTGTTTGTCTTAGTATTGACTGCATACACTTCCATGGGCATAACTAATTTATTCTTGTGGAGATGATTGATCTCAGTGTTTATGGGAGTTTAAGTGACTTACTGTAAACTATTCAGCTGTTCCATAGTACTATTACTGCCTTGTTGATTGCAGGTTTTGACGTAATGTTAAACATTTGAAAATGTTCTTCCTTACTTTTTAGAATGTGTTTGATTCATAATTGTACCAGCTATTATGTGCTTTTGAAGTCTGAAATTATCTTAATTTACTGAATAAAAAAATGAACAGAGAATTGGGTCAGTTAGATATTTAACATTAGAAGTAAACAAGTTCACATAGACTCTTCTTTCGTTGATTTGTGTGAATAATTTTTAGGCCTGGCCTTGCATTAGGGCTGACTATTTACACTCAGAGTACAGGTCTGGATGCTTTACTTGAACTGCGTTACAGCCATGTAGAGTAGTGATCTTGAATTATACAGATTGTCTCCAGGACTATTTACCATTAAAAAAAAATTATTGTTCTACCCAGATCCTTTCTGTTGTCATTGTCAGAGCTCGACTTTGGAAGTCTAAATTCTGAGAAACTGTTATCTATAGACTTATCTACTTTATGTGACTGAAATATAGAAAAAGTTGTTTGAGAGTCTGCTCGATGTTTTCATATTTTAGAATTTGTTTACTTATTTCTTCTATTCTAGTGTGTGTTTAAAACTTCAGCTTGTGATAAGGCTGTTTATGGCTGTCACGAACTTGAGGTTTATTTCTCTAAAAAGTGTTGTTTTCCTTTTTAAAGGGCTTGTAGTTCCAGGGGTCTTTGGAATTAGCTGAAATTCAATAAAAGGCATTGTTATTAAAATGGGAAGTTCAAAGGAAGCTTTATGAGCTCTGACAGCCATGATTTTCCATCTAGTGTTTAGGAATTTTGGTTTTGAGATTCATTGCTCAAAATTAAATCCTTCAGTGTAATTAGACATGTATGACACTGAATAGTTGCAAGCCAATAGACTTTTCTGTTGCTGCTCTTCTAATGCTGGTATTTTTTCTTCTATTCTAGACGGTGCAGTGTTTGCTAGACAGCGGTGCAGATATAAACAGGCCGAATGTGTCAGGGGCAACTCCGCTCTATTTTGCTTGCAGGTATATATTCTTAACTTTTGAAAGCTGTGCTAAAAGTGGAATTGATTTTTTTTTTTCCCCCTTCTGCAATAAGAATAAATAGAAAGCACAAAATTTAGGAAAGGTAAAAGTTGACTGGTATTTAATCTTGCCTCATGTTCGAATGTAGTTTGGTGTCTCATCTAAATACTTATCTTAGTGTACTGCAGGCTTATATACCTCTTTCTAACAGACGTGTTAAACACATAGCTGTGCATGTTCTAGCATGAGTCATAAATCAATGACTGCTGAATTTTTTTCTGAAAAAATGAGATCCACCAACTCAGATTATTTTGAGTAAACTAAAAATGCATCCTTTTATGAGGCAAGTTTGACTATTCTTTAATGTACATTATGGTATTACAGTGTACATGAAATGTGCATATATGCCTTAAAGTTACAAAGTTGAACTGAAGTTATACTGCTGCTTTGATCAGTTCTGTTTTCTTCACAATTTAGTTTTATTTCAAAACTAATCACATATGATAAATGACCTTTTGTTTTAATTGGAGCATTTCTGCTATTTGGTAGAACATTTACAATTTTATAATCCCTGTGCTTTGGTTATAGGTTAAATAGTTCACCTATGATTAAATGTTAATATAAACAAAAAGAGAAATGGACTGACCTGGTGGCCTGCCAAGAATTATGTTGAGGAAGCCCTGGTCTCTGGAGCTCTGGAGTTAGTTTATGCTGACTCTTGGCAGTTGAGAAGAAGGGAAGTGGAGAATAAATAGCTGCTAGTTAATTGAATGCCTTGGTGCTTGATTTAGGGACTGGCATTGGCATTCGCTTTAAAAGAAGTAAGCAACTTGTCTCGGCTTGGAGGTTTTCCATGAGAAAGGAATGTGTTGCAAGTACAGCGGTGATGTTCTTCTAGAAATTAACAGTTGGAGTAGCTGGCAGGATGTAGAATGAACAGGGTGTGTAGTGAAAGTTAATGTCTCAGAAGTGCCAGTTGGTGGTGCTGACACCCAGGAAGAAAGGCTATAGGTCCCTGATGACAGGGAGGGCAGGATGTGGTAGCAGTGGCTGGTGATGGCTGGAGAAAGGGTATCGGTGCTCAAAGTCTGACTCCAAAACCCCTGTTTTTTCAAGGTGTTGGGTTGTGCACTTAGTCTAGAGAATTACGGTGAAGAGGTGCTTCAGGTAGGCCATTAGTCTTATCTCCTTTCTGAGATCTGGTAGCTGACTCTGAATGCTTGTTTGCACTGGGGCAAAGTCCGGTACATTAGGTTAACCTGTTGGTTTCCTGGGCTGGAAGGACATGGATGAGAAGAACTCAGATGGGAACTATTGAGAGACCCTCAGCTGTTAATTGTTGCTTTTCCTTTGCCCTTCCTGAACTGTTAGTGCAGGCAGCCTTGGTGTGTTCCGGGACAGCAAATACTCATATACATTTGTGTAAAGGGCACACTGTAAACTAGCTTGCGATCTACAACTTAATTGAAAAACTTGTATCCGTATCCTTAATTGCTATGTCTTTTGTGTCGGTCTTTCATTTCACTCTTTAGATACTTCTGTATTACATCTGTCAGTATATGCTCTAAATAATGGTGAAGGCAATAGTCAACGAGTCTTTCAGTGTGTTTTTAATGAAGTCAACATCTAATCACTGGTACCCAATTTCTCATTTGCTTCAGAAGAAAGGGTTTTAGAAAGTATGTGCTCTAGGTGTTGACGGATATAAATAATCTTTGGTCTTATTTTTTTCTAGGCAATGATGGCCTGTTGGAATAGTTGTGACATTCTCAACTCAAGGAAACCTAAGTGTCCTATACAACCTATAAATAGATGAGTGAGACTATGAAATAGTCTCTGAATGGAAAAGTAAAACATCACTCTTCACATTTGAAGGCTAGGCAAAACATTCATGTGTATTGGTTAAAAGAAATCAGCCAAGAGTGATGTATTGAACTCTTGCGCAAAAAAAAAGATGTTTTATCAATAAAAAAAAACTTACTCATGTTTTCCTGATGGTTAAAGCACAATTAGATTATTTTTCCCCCAAATCTGGTAGGAGTGAGCAGAAAAATCAGTGAAGAAAACTTTCTCTGTGAAGTAAATTAGGGTGTGAATTGAGAAAGAACTTTTTGCAGGAAATGCAGCTCATACATATTTATGAGGCTAGGCTAAGATGAATCATTTCTCAATGATGAGTGTGACTCTGGCTTGGTAAATGGCCCATACCTAATTTTGCACTGTGCTTCTGCAGTGGCCTTGAAAGGTAGTAGAAGAATGTAAGTGGCATTATCTTCCATCCTGTGTTTCTGCTTAGTTTCATACCATTAGTTTTCTCCTAGCTTATGTTGGTTTTGTTTGTTAGATGCAATAAAGCCAGATTTATCACTCACGGTAGAGCATTAAGTGCTGTATTAACTCTATTTCTTCTCTTCTTTTGAATAGCCATGGTCAGAGAGACACTGCACAAATTCTTTTGATGAGAGGAGCCAAATACTTACCAGACAAAAATGGCATTACTCCACTGGATCTTTGTGTACAGGTATTGAGTTAGCAACACTCTTTTTCTGTGAACTTCTATCAGTTACTGCAGTTTCACCTGATCAGTGTTATCTTTTTTATTTTTAAGGCCTATGAAAGATGGTAGTCGTTTGGTGAAACAGAAGTGCAAAAATATTTTTTTTGCAATTAAACTGATCCTACAGGCAGGTTCCCAATTTGTACCCTTTGCAAAAGGCTTTAACATCTTTCAAGACTTTGCAGGATTGGAGCTCATGAGAAACAAAGAGTTTGCAGAACTCCATTTGACTGGAACGTTTGGGAATCCTTGGTATAATGGCAATAGACTCTGTTTAGGTGCTTAACTGTTAACAAGTAAGAGGTAAAGGCATGCAGAAAGGGGTGATCTTTTATTAATCTCAATATATTTTCTTTTCTCTTGAAGAGATATTGCTAATTAAAAACAAACAAAACTTATATGGTCCTGACTCTGTTACTTTTTAAAGATATTCCAAATACTATATCTGAATGAGGAACAAACATGCTGACTCAACTGTGAAGCTCAGGGTTAGATTTTTTTCTTTATTGTGGCAAAATGACTTACCATTACAATAAAACCACATGAAGTATAGTCAATTTGGAGGCTTTTTGTAGCCACAGACCTGTAAGACAGTATACCAGTGTGTACTTAATGGTGCTATTCTTAGTTTTTATGATTAGCGTTTCAGATGTCTGCTTCCGTCTCCAGTTTTACGATCCCTAGGGTACCACTTTATACATCAAAATTCTGTCAACTTTTTTTAGGTGTGAGTAGTGACACCTGGTGTTCGCTGTTTTGTAGTGATGATCTTACTATGTTCAAGATCATCTAGTTTACAAGCTCATGATACTAAGTAAAAAAGGAGAAAACAAAATATTTTCTTTCCTTTTACATGAAGGGTTTTATTCTTTGCTTACAGGTTTGCTTTTCAGAGTAGAGACGTTTTTAGAAGACTGAAATTACAGATTCGTATACTTCTTGCCAACAGGGTATTACCTTGATTTTGAAGAGCTGACTTTCATTAATTCTTGCAGATTCTGGGTATTTAATACTTAATATTTTGGCATCAGGAACAATTAAATGAATCCGTTTAATGAATCTTATCACTGAAGTGAGTTATAAACTCATGCAAAGAGAAGGAGCATCTAGAATTGCAGCATTTAGTACATTACATGGTCATCTTTCCAGTGTAGAATTTGATGTGTAGGTGCCTGCTTAAAAATGCAACTATGTTAAGTAAGAGCTGATACAAATAAACCACAAAACCAAAAAACATTTTTCTCAAAAGGTTGTGAAGTTAGTCTGAAGCTGTTCATCTGAGGCACAAGTGGAATCATATTTCTGTATTGATTTTAAAATTAAATAACCCTTTCGTGAGTTTATCCTATTTCTTCCTTTAAGAAGGATGAGGTGCTTAGGGACATGGTTTAGTGGGCATGGTGGCGTTGGGTTGACGGTTGGACTCGATGATCTTAGAGGTCTCTTCCAACCTTAATGATTCTGTGATTCTATGATTCTAAGTCAGATTTGTGCATTATGAACCTTTAGGAAAACATTTGTTTTGAAGGATTAGATTCTGTGTGTAATTAGGTAGATGTGTCATCCATCAGCAATGGGAAGAGAAGCTAAATATTACACTGGTTTTAACCTCTGGTAAATTGTTAGGTGAAGTGTTGTTCAAATGTAACTTTGGCTTTCTAAGTAGGAAAGCATTTCAAAAAACAGAAGAAAGGGAGTGGATATATGTGAGCCGATATACTGAAAGAATTTGATTCCATCTTCTGAAAGTTTTTGTGATGTCTAACTGCGATACATTATTGCATTTCAGTTTATTTTAGCTATGGATTTCTCCATTCAGCATTTAAAAAAAAAATTTGTAATCCTTAGTAGGTTTTAATGCCTATAATAGTATAAACCCCAATTCTAGTGTTTCTTTTAATTAAAATGGTTTTTGAACTATTGCTTTTTAGGGTGGGTATGGAGAGACCTGTGAAGTCTTAATACAATACCATCCTCGACTTTTCCAGACAATAATTCAAATGACACAGAATGAAGATCTACGGGAAAACATGGTAATACAGTATTAGGTGTTTTATAGCTACCGATCTGTCTGTGTTGTGGAGATCTGATTGCTTAATATGAGTGTCCTGATTAGAACACTACCAGCAGTTGACTATCAATGCCACAGTAGTTGACCACTATGTATGTTTTTCCCCCGATGGAAAATTTACAGTCTTCACATAGTTTTAAACACAAGAATTTGGGATTAAATGTAGATCTGCTTTAATTTAGTGTTCTAACTTTGCATATTTGTCAGAGTGATCTAGACAGTATAAGAATTGAAAAAGCAGACTTGTTGCAAGCTTCAGTACAAAGGTGCTGGTAGAGCATTCTATATATACGATTACTTTGTGTAATAGGGCCTATTTTCCTTCATTTAGTGGTTATCTGCAGATACCCATTCTAGGAGGTGTCTTGAGGCTTAAATCATCTAGGATGAACTTGAGCATTCGGAGTATGAGCGCTCATCTGTATGAAGTTGCCTTTTACAATTAGAGTGTAAAAGACTGCAGCCGCAATTTCATTTGGTTATTATTGCTGTAGATGAAACTCTTCTGTTCCTTTTTCAGTGCTGCTTCTATTCCTTGTTTCTTTTATTATTGTGGGATAGTACAATCTAAAGCAAAGAAAAAGCAAGGAAAAGCGAGGAAAAGAGTTTTTGTTTCCTGATTGTGTAGGGGGAAGGAAGCACGGAATGCTTTTTTTTCCCTTCCAAATCTAGCTAGCTGTGGATTTTTAATATATTGTTTGCTTGAAAATAACTGCAAACACTCTCACAGACTGTAAATTTACAAAAAAACCCAAAGAAACAATAGATTTATAAGGTGTTGGTTGCCACTTCACTGAACTTGGTTTGCTAGATTTTTGAAGTTTTTATTGTTCTCTAATCCTATTACTTCCACTACAAGACTGAGGATTTGTAAGTCTGTATAGAAACAGTATTTAAATTTCTGAGACAGGGTTGAATTTTACAAAGTAAAATGAGAGTGATGAGAATTCTCAAAGTGTATATTAGAAGCATGGGGAGATGGTGTAGATGATTTCAAATAAGAGAGAAAGTTAAAGGACTAAAACCATGGAACAAACAAGACCTTCTACAGAAAGGTAAATGGCAAAGCATACTGTTGTATATTGTAGAAGTGAAAACAATAAACAAGAAAAATGAATGTTTTGTCTGTCCGAGTAATGGTGGAGATGTGTGCAAAACCAAGATCTGAATGAGAGGGTATGCAAAATATATTAGATAATAAATGGTATAGTTATGCTTCGTTGCCAAAATGGAAGAATATTTTAAGTATGGTTTTCTATGGCCATGTCTGAGCTGTTCTGCCCAAAGTCTTGGATAATGACCAGTTCATATTATCTAAAAATGATGACGTGAAGGGACTGGATGTATGTTAGAAGTCAGGACTCTCATTTTAAATGTTCTTGACAAACTGGAAAAATTATCGACAGACTGCAGGGAGAAAGATACTGCCTTAGACATCTGTAGCTATAGATTCAAGTGAACCCTGAGGAAAAATTTTCACATGGTCAAGGACAGTGAAGTATTAGAAGAGATCCCTTAGTGAAGCTGCAGGGCTTCCAGAGTAGAAGACATCTAAAAACCAGGCAGGCAAACTGGGCAAGCCAGTTTGGATAGCAGGTACAAGTGCTCCTGCCTTGGGGCAGAGTGTTGGACTAATTACCTTTGTGATATTCCTTTTCATTCCACCTTTCTGCAGTTCTGTGAGAAGGATTACTGAACTTCCTGAAAGTGAGAGAAGGGAGTAAATGAGGATACAATAGGAATGCATGAAGAGCAATGCCACCGAAGAGTTAATTTATCTGCAAAAAAAGTCTAGGCTAGAAAAAAGCGTAGAACAAAGGAGCTGAAGACAGGGCAGTGTCTGGGTGTTTGCAACATCTAGTCTTTGTGAGCCAAGTGATGGTATTGGCAAAAAAAAGGGCAATTTTGAGAAGAGGATAATCATAACAATTATTGATTAGCAGGGTGTGACTTCTTATGTCATGGTTTAACCTCAGTTGGCAACTGAGCACCACGCAGCCGCTCGCTCACTCCC
>NW_008825111.1:1758276-1782836 GCF_000699105.1 Pygoscelis adeliae
CACGCAAGCAAAGCAAAACAAGGAATTCATTCACTACTTCCCATGGGCAGGCAGGTGTTCAGCCATCTCCAGGAAAGCAGGGCTCCATCACGCATAATGGTTACTTGGGAAGACAAACGCCATCACTCCAAACGTCCCCCCTCTTCCTCCCCTCCCCCCAGCTCCACATACTGAGCATGACGTCCCATGGTATGGAATATCCCGTTGGCCAGTTTGGGTCAGCTGTCCTGGCTGTGCCCCCTCCCAGCTTCCCGTGCACCTCCAGCCCTCTCAGTTGGTAGAGCACGAGAAACTGAAAAGTCCTTGACTAGTGTAAGCACTACCCAGCAACAACTAAAATATCAGTGCCTTATCAATTTTGTTCCCATCCTAAATCCAAAACACAGCACTGTACCAGCTACTAGGAAGGAAATTAACTCTATCCCTGCCGAAACCAGGACACTGAGGAAGGACATTCGGTATCTTGAGCAAAGATGAAGGTAGTGAGAGCAAACTCTAGGATCCAAGGTTCATTTACACTGTGTCATAAGCTGACTGAGGAGTGAACTGGGGAGACAGGTAAATTATGGAACTCAAAATATGCTTGTAGCTTTCAGAAGTTGAAGGTGTATCCCGCTCATTTTTCAGATGAAAATAAGTTTTTTCTTATGAGTTAATAATACATGGTTAAGCATTCAGCGTTCATAGCATTCTGTAATATTATATATCTTTTAGTACATACTTTGACACTAGAATGTATATCTTCTCAGTAATCTTTGTGAATTATAGTGAAATGTTAACTGAGGTTAGATTAGATGTTGGACAATATAGACATACGTTAATATTGCTAGATATTAATACTTGGGTGATAATGTTCTAAATTAATGTTGATCTGACGCTCCATGACACTGCAATTTCTTTTGTTTTAATGTATCAGTTGCGGCAAGTTCTGGAACACTTGTCTCAGCAGAGCGAAAGCCAGTATCTTAAAATCCTGACAAGTCTTGCTGAAGTTGCTACAACAAATGGTCACAAACTGCTTAGGTAAGTGTGGGAGGGTCATAAGTAGGTTGATAAGCTACCTGGTAGTTAGTGCCACTTAATAGTTTTAATAATCTAAACTATCTGATGCTGGACACATGCTGGAGTAGATGGATCTCAAATCTGTTTCTGTATGACAGTGCCTGTTTAGATCACTGTCTTCACAAGGACTTCAGGAGAGAAAGCTGGTGTCCTTGTATAGCTGCTGGTGCCTAGAAGCTTGAGTTGCAGGGAATTGTATTTTTTGTTTGGTTACTTCAGCTATGTCAGCTCTAAGAAGGGAAGCTTTTTAGCCAACCATCAATCATTCCTTTTTTTTTTCCCCTCTCTTTTTTTCTCCTCTTCCACATCTTTACTTTCTGCGTGCTTTCTTAGTATGTTTGAGGAGAGTTTTGTTACTTCAGATACTTGTCTCATGTTTGCTGGCTCTGCCTTCCATGGCTACTAATATATATGAGACCAAAAATTCTGTCTATCAGTGTGCTGTCTTAGCAGCACGAAAAGTGATTACTTGGGGAAACACATAAAATAGGCAAGCATATTTTCCTAGTATGCTTTCCTAGTTTTTGTGGCATCTGTTTGAGGGAGTTTGTGCAAAACACCTCATCTGTAATTTGCTGGAACACCAGTAACATTTTACTGTGTTAAATAGCTAGCAGAATTTGCTCTAACCTTTATGCTTTACTAGAAGCTAAGAACATCTTTACTGAAAGAGGTCAAGAGCCTGAAAGCATGAGTTCCTTACTAACGTGTTCTGGGTGGCTTTTTGGAAAAGAGAGGTTTAAGGGTGTTCTGTAACTGGAGAAGCCTCTCAGCATATGTTGTAGAGTAATAAGACTGTGTGCTTCTTTCAACTGGGGCTGGGGTGCGAGGAGCCCATCAGTTAGATGGAGACTAAATAATATATTTGTAGTTCTAGATCATCATGACTATCAGTTATGTTAAATTTGGATGGAGCTTGTAGATAACAGGTCAGAACTCCTAGACAATGCTAGGAAATTCATGACACCATTAATCACAGTCTTGTTCCAATGGGTGCTCGCCTCAATGAATGAACGTAAAAGACTGAAACCCCTCGAGTGTTTGGGATTAAAGTGCATAGACATATTTATGACATTTTGTTGCTGCAAAGATAACTTTTTGAAGAACTTTAGCTGTTGTTGGGCTTCATTGTGTAACTGGCTTAAAAGGAATGTGTTACAAGTTGTCTCCAGACTTCATCAGAGCCAATAGATCTCCCACAAATAAACTGTGATAAAGTGTAAAACCGTTCTGCAGGAAAGGGTTTCAAACTTGCTTTGTATGGGGACATCATCAGAAGTCGTCGTAGCTGGATTAGATCACATGAGGCAGTATTTGTTTCCATTTCAGTATCTTCAGAGATAAATTAAACTGATTGTGTGTTTAGATTTGATTTATTGCTGTTATTGATCCTCTGTATTGAGCAATGTTCCCTTAGTATGGCTGTAGAAACAGTATCTGTGTGCCTGTACTGTCTCTGAATTTGAGCCAGTATGTACTCCTGTACCGCTCATGTGGGTTGACTAGCGGAGGCTGAAGGCAAGTTGGAAGCTTTGCATTGCGCTGGATGGGCAGGCATTTCCAGAGATGCCTATACATAGGGTGTCCTGTGGGCTTTTATTGGTCCACTTCTCTTTGGTACTTTGTAATATGTCACAAGGGAAATGGAATTATTTTCTTTTTCTATTACAAGATACAGTTTCACAAAAACTGTCTCTGATTGTTCTTTCCAATTCTGTTCCCTGTCAGAGGCTTCAATCTCTACTTCAGCTAAGTATTTCTCAGTTTATTAACATAATGAGGATGAAGGTAGTACTTGGTGAATACAGACCTCCGAGCTTGGGCCTCTTTCCTCTTTCTCCTCCTTCCAACAAATAGTATGTAAAATGCACTCTGTACATTAAAACCTCCAGTAATGATATTCTTGCATGGCTGAAGTAATATCATCACTGTTAGTTTCCTGGGTGCTAACCCGCAGCCCATTGCTGTTGGGGGTTTTTTGTGTTTAGTTCAAAAGTGTCAAAAGTTGTTTTTGTAACGCTTCTAGCAGGTAGCCAGGAGTGCCACGAAGCTTCTGCCTGAGGACTCCTGCCTTGAATACCAGCAAAGAGCCTGCTCAGTTAGGATTACCTCCCTTGTGTGTTTCCTCTTTCCAAGAAACAATTGTAGTGTGACATGATTTGGTCTTGCTGGGGCAGATTGAGCCTAGCTGAATGTTTACAAACATGCTGGTAAAAGCTTCAGTAAACTATTAAAAGTGCTTTAAGGTGTTTTCCTATATATGTGGGCCCTCTTCCGGGAGACCAGGAGACTTAAACTGAAATTTCGCCAGGAAAACACTGCTGCTGAGGGATGATAAACCTCAATTGAAATGTTTGGGGTTTTTTTTTTTTTTTTTTCCAGTGCTTAAGTTAGCTTCTTGAGTTAGCTTCTTGTATTCATAGATTATTTTGGTATATAAGCAAAGATTTTACAAATGCTAATTTGTGGCTGTGACCAGAGCTTCTGGTAACATAATTACAGCCTGCTAGTCAGGTGATTTTCATTACCTGGTTGAAGACTTAATGTTCCTAGTGTTACACTGTTTACTCTGTGTTCCTTTCTTGTCTCAATTTACTGAAAGCTTCTCTAGTTCGAGTCTAGCTTGTGACAAGAAACTCATACTTTGTATATCAGTTTGGTAAAATTCTTTGTATATGGCTCTTCAAAATGAACACCTCACTGGCAGTCATTAAAATGTAGTGCTGAAAACAAATGTCTTTTGTTTTTACCCATGCCATAGGGAGAGTGAGGTCATGATAAAAGTACTGTGATGTTACAACTAGCTATGTTTCAGATTTGTGAATTAACAGATTATTAATTGCATCAGAGGTTTACAGCATCCTCTAAGGTGTCAGTTTTCTGGTGTATACTGATCTTACAGTTAGAAAGCATGCTTTTAAGCTGCAAGTACTTTAAGGATAGAATTGAATATGTGCTCACTTATAAATATTATAGAAGTGAGTAAAGTTCAGTAGAAAAAGTCTTAATTTCTTGCAGTTTTTGTTACGTGTTCAAGACAGAAGAATTCTTACTACTTGGGGTTTAAGGAAAGAAAACCAAGTTGAATTTGGTGGAGAATGTTATGCTTGTGCGTGAACTCATGAATATCTCATATTCTACACTGTATTGGTACAGAGTTCCGTGTTGGCCAGTTCAGTTAAGATGACAAAACTTTTAATATATTTGTTGGATAAATAAATAATGTAGTGGTGCTTTTATGTAGTATCTTTTAGATGATGTTTCTCTTGAGTAGAAGTAGTGGCATCTTTACCATTCTGATCCCTTGTCTGATTAAGGTAGTCAATGAGCATTTAGGATAATAGCTGGGTGAGGATGGGCTGTGGCAGCATATCTGATTAGTCAGTACGCTTTTACCATTGGATGCTATCTTTTCTGGATTGAAAAACATTTTCATCTGGATATCCCGATTTGTTTCGTACGTTGAGATCCTTACTGTAGTAAGCTGAATTTCTTACCAGCGGTTCATAACAAGTGTACATGTGCGTAAAAATAAATGAAGTATTTTGCAAGATCTGGAACTTGCTGTTCTTATTTCACTTCTAGTTAAAATCATGAGTACATGTTAGTAAAATTATAGTGCTTATATTTGACTTTTGGGGCTGGTGCAGGAAATGAAAGTTAAAATTCACTAGGGTTTAAAGCTTAGGGTTTGTTTCAGCATGTGTGTTAGACCCTACCATTAGATTGCTTACTCCTTAATATACTAAATTGTTTCATCTAGGAAAAGAAACTTAAATATTCCGTTTTTTCCCCCAGCTTGTCAAGTAATTATGAAGCTCAAATGAAGAGTCTCTTAAGGATCGTGAGGATATTTTGCCATGTCTTTCGCATTGGCCCATCCTCTCCCAGTAATGGAAATGACATGGGCTACAATGGAAATAAAACTCCAAGAAGTCAGGTGTTCAAGGTCAGAAAAGTATATGATGTTGTTAGGAAGATAGACGTTAAAGAGATGAATTTCACAAAGCATGCATTCATTAATCAGACATCTCATGAACAGGAAGTAAGTTTGGTTGATGTCCCTATCCCTTCTTAAGTTAAGCCTACCTCTTTCCTTCGCCTTAATTATTTTTTTCCCGCTGGATTCATTTAACCACTGATGCACATCTCATCTCATAATTTCTGTTTATTTCTTATTTAATATATTGTTTATTAGATGTTGAAGGTTTAGTTACCCAGCTGATTTTGGTAAACTTTGTTTTTATTTCTATTCTGTTACTTAAGAGTGTAGTAATCTCAAAATGTGGTAATATTTGTATAATAGATTGTATTAATGTAATTTCAAAATGATATTTGGAGAGTCATTGAGAGTTCTGATCATTCAGTTTTATTTAACTTCACAAGATAAATGGAAATAATTGAATTCTTAATCTGTTCATTGTTTTCACTGTGACCATGAAATTTTTTCCCAAGTTCTTGAATTTTACTATTACATGCTTTAAACATACCAGCTTACTACTACCCTCGCAAGGTTATTGATTTATAGCTGTTTTCAAACACTTGATTTAGGTGCTTACCATTTAGATGTTTAATTTCTGAAGGTTTTTTTTACGCTTGTTGGTTGTGGAATCCCTCTGTAGAAAATCATAGCTTGCCTTTCTGTAAAGCAGTCCTGCTTTCCTGCGTGCCACTCAACCTGCATTGGGTATATAACTGACATACTATTCAGAGCACTTAAATAATGAGAACTGAAGGCTAGTCTCTTTTACCCCATCTTCTGCCATAGTCTTACATGGCACAGTTCATATCACCAAATTTAGATGCCAGTGATTACATGAGAATTTTACTTAACCTTTGCACTTCTTCCAGGGTGTTGTGAAAACAATATTTTGAAATTACTGCATTTATTTGATGATATGTGTTCATGAAGTTACTTCTAATGACTTTTAAGACAGAGCTGTATTGATAAGGTCATGAAAGATGATACTCTAATTCCAGCTATATTTAGTTAAGTAGCTCAGTTTTTGTTTAAATTTCTTCTCTTGGAAAGAAGGAAAGCATTAGACTATTTAAAAAACAAGCACAAATGTTTGTTTCTGATGGTAAAATAGTTTTAATAGCGAATTGATTTATATTATTAATATAAATCTAGTGCTTGAGTGTGAAAAATACTGTGTGCAAAATGTAATGCATTGTACAGTACGCAATGTAATAATTGTCCTTTAGAGTTGTTCGCTGAAATATATTGAGCTAGACTGGCACATTGTGAGTTTAACCAGATTTCCATTTTCAAAAAACAAAGACCTACCCAAATCAGAAGAATAGTTTTATTAAAGATAGCATTTTCTAACAGTTTTAATGAAAATTGATTTAAATATACTAGATTAAATAACAAGCAGATGTTAAATGTGCTTAATACAGGAACTATCTGCAGTGAGATATTCTGTTACCTTTCTGTGTAGATATTTTGCTACCTCTTTTTCTTCAAGGTTTTAGGAGTAGCTGACCTCTTCTCCTTGCGTTTTGTGTTTACTCATAGCCCAAAAAGGGAAAAAAATGTTTCATGCTTTTCAACTACAGATAATTTCAGAACTCACTATAAAACAAACAGAAATATTCAACTGCAGTTTGCGGAGGAAACTGTATTTCAGCAGAATCACTTATCTGTGTGCCCAAACTACTTTGTATGCTGAAAGAATTGTTTCTCAATTTAGTATGGAGTTAAGTCTTGTGCAGTAGACTTACATTACACAACTGGCATGGTTGTCCCAGAAAATATCAGTAGTTCTTAATTGTGTAAAAAGAACATTTATGTTTTTTTAATAAATAAGCAAAATATATACTACTGTTGCATTAGCTAACAAAACAAAAATTTCAGGATGATTTTAAAATTATTATTGCTTGCTATTTTAATTTATTTATTTTAGAAGTATTAAAACCGAGGCAGCCCTTCATCAGGGCCGCTGTTGTGTCCATGATATTTTTAAGGTTGATTTAAATTTCAAACTCAGAAATACAAAACTGCTGATGAGAACTTATTCTTGTTTGGGAATGGGGCACACGGGTCTGGCAACACAAAGTTAATCTTCAGTTGTGGTTGGATTAGCCTGTTCTTCCCTAAATTTACAGCAACTGAGTAGCAGGAGATTAGACATAGTGCTGAGCCAATTGGATGACTTCCCGTTCTCTTATTCTTGCCTTCCCTTTTTCTTTTTTGTCCTTTCCTTGAAAACATGGTTATGATCATCCCTTTAACCTTTTGGGAGAAGGGGAAAAAGCCCATTATATCTCTAGATTATTACAATGGTACGGAGGCTACTTGAAGACCTGGCGGTTGTATGCCTTCATTGGTACCAGTACTTGCATGTGGGACATGCAGGTCAGTGACAAAGAGCTCCTTTTCTGGTTTTTGTTTTATTTGAGTTTTCTTGAATATAGGCTGTGTAACTGTTAGTACAGACTATTAGGGAAACCACAGAGGTTGCTGCTTCAAAACGGGAGTTAAATCTGCATTAAAAACGTCAACATGGGGCTTAAAGATTTTAAATTTGAGATCCGTATTGAAAATTTTAGAGGAAAGTACCTGTAACTTGGAATTTGCTGCCGATCTTTGAATTCAGTTGTTGGGGATAAATGTTGTAGATAATTTGAATTCTGATACAGGTTTTATGGGGAAAAACAAGTCTCTGACTGCTTGTTCATGTCCCATGTAAGGTCTTGAGTAATTTCCAGAGCATGAGAAAGTGATACAGGTCACCACCCACTTCTTTGACGCTCTTTATTTGTGCAAGTGAAGTCCTCTAGATATTGTCTTTCTTTACTGTATAGGAAGCTAATCTGTTGTTCAATGCTGTCTTCTTTCAAGAATGGACCTCGAAACTTTTATCTGGGGAGGACTGAGGGTAGCAGTGGCAGGAGTTCTGTCTGGTGGTACCCTTGTGGGATATGCGGAGGAACATTATCAGGCTTTATTGCATGGTATAAGGGATTGTTTCCTTTCCTTCTGAATGCACTCCCATTAGGTCCAAATAGATCTGTACCTGATGACCTTTAAAGATGTACTTAACTTGTTCTAAAAAGCTGGTGCAAAAATATATTTTATCCGGTATAAGAAATGAAGAAAAACTTTCCTCTGACTCTTTTCTTAATGCTGTGTTAAGGTTTTCTGTATTAGTGTACTGATTGAACATATTTTGAAGAGTTGTCACTGTAATCCAGCTTGGAAGGGATTGAAAATGTGAGTATATCTTGATCTGAGGCTGCTGAGGAATGTTATTGCTTGACAAGGACAAGAAAATCACAGGGCCATCTTTGCTTTACTGAAGTTCCCTGTATGTAATTCATTACAGACCTGGGCAATTCAGGCCTATTGAAATGCTTTAAAGTGGAAATACTAGCAAATTAAGACATCCTCTTGTACTGATCTTGCAAGAAACAAAATAGTCATTGAATTTTGACACCCAATCTTGAAACAAGCTACTACTAACTCAAATGAGATCCTAACAGAGAGACACTTTATGAATAGCAATTTTGACCAGGTTTACATTCATTACTTTTTCATGTACCGCCCTTCCAGTTGCTGTTCAGTATGATGACATATTAGGGAAACTTGCTGCAAAATATCCCTGTCTAATTGAACAAAGTTGGGAAGCCCGTAACATTTTTTCCCTCATTTCAGATACTGTTCTTTTCTAGAATAGAATTGTCTTCTCTGCTGTGACACAGTCACTTCATGAATTAGTGATCACCTGCTCCCTGTGTCTTAAAAGACTAACTATCTGTCACCTGGCAAAAGATTTTGCTCCAATGTCACAGTTTGAATATGGGTTTGATTTCTAGTGTCTTGCTTTCTAGATGGGTAGAGAGGAAGGTGTTGCATAGCTAAATCCTTGCATTTGAGAGACGAGGTATGCAGCTGTAAAAGCTCGGTACTTGATCACTCAGATGTATAATTCCAAAGAAACTTTTCTGAAAAGTGAGATACGAAAACTGAAGGTTGAATGGAGGTTTGTGTTCAATATGCAGTTCATGGTAAGAATCGACTGAAGAATGCTGACTTGTAGTTTTAAAAAATGTTGCTAATAGTTTGATTGAATATATCCATACTACACTTGAAAAGGTCTGATCATGGATGCTAACATAAAATGCTGACAGCCATGGATATGGAGGTGATGGGCAATATTTAGAGGAGTGCTTTATATCCTGAAGTTAGACTAGAAAAAAAAGGGAAATGTCAAATTTGCTATGCTTGACTATGCTTTTGAATGAATTTGTGATCAGAATCTGTGGAAAAACTAGCTTTGGAAAAACAAATCAGTTACAAGAGTTCTGAAAGGCATGCTAAGTCTGTGGGAAATAAAAGATAAGACACAAGACAGCAGCGGAAAAACGGTGTCTGGCAAGCTAAACATTGAAAAGTTTGGGAGAAGAAAACTGCATTTTAGTATTCTAGTAAATAACTACCTAGTTTCTTGTGAGTTACATGTTAAGAACACAGCTGCATTTTAATTCTTCAATGAATCCTATTTTCCATTAGACAGTTTTTCTACATTATGTTTTGTGGTGAAGGTTTGCCAGGTAGGTCTTGGAAAGACCTAACTTGATCCTGTATGGCAGATATTTATGTAGAAAATGGTACCCACACTGGAGGTATTCAGATCACCGTCTAGAGAAATGTGTGGTCACCGGGAGTACAAGGATTAAGTGAGTGTCATACAGTATGTTGAGCAAAGCCTACCAGTCTTGGAGATCAGGCTGGCTTCCCCTGAAATTCTTATTGGGGAAAAAATGGAAGCATAATGGTAAATTTTTTAATGGTATATTTCAACAGATTTTTTTAATATACAACTTTTACAAGAAGTAATTTATTGTATATTGAGAGCATGTCACTATTAGGTGTACTGACAGTGCTCCAGATACTGTAGACTTATGGTATAGTGTGCTGTGAACAGCTCTTAATTCTTAAAGGCAACTTTAGAAGATGAGAACAAAATTTTCAGTATCTGCTAAGTCTTTGAATGCTTTAATTGGTGAAAAATGTTGATGCAACAGTACTATATGGAAAAAGGAGTGCATTTAGAAGTTCACTCTTACTTTTGGAATGCTATGAAAGACTTGAGTCAGAATTGCCTCCCTGTAGGATACATATCCCCGCGCTCACTAGACTGTATGCTTGTGAAGCGTCCCCTTAAACACCATTAAGGGACAGCACAGTCAGCCCTTATGTTTTTTTGAAATGCTCATGAGAAAGCCACAGGTCTCTCAGCCCTTTCTCTCCTCTGTGGTAGGTCTGCACCTCAGAGCAAATGTGTAATGATGGAATTGTACCAGGTTTCAATTATATTGGTTTTAAGCTGCTGGTAGTGAATAAAGAGTGACTTTATTAAAATAAAATAAAATCTATAGCTTTAAAAATTGATATGTGATTCTGCTGATATTTGTTTCTATTTCATAAAGCTAGGTGTTAGTGACCCTTACTCTGAGACGTCTGGGGTATTATCAAAATGAGCTGTATGAGCTCACACTATGCATAAAGCACATCTTGCAAGATATGTGCATGAGTCTGAATCTCAGTGGTGTTGTCTGGGGTTTGCTCCATCTACCTGGTTAGAGGGAGCTGCTTTGACCAGGGCCTTAAAGAAGTGACGCACTCTTATTCTGGAAACTCAACACGTGTATTATTGTCTCTCTGCTTGACTGCAGCAGTCAGACAGTTGTGTGCTGTGTAACAACCGTGAGGCCAAACTCTGTTAAATAGTTCAGTGTTTCACTCTTTCTAAATTACTTTATCTTTATTCCATCTGCTGCTTGATTTTTTTTCCTTCTATATGACGTTTTTCTCTCTGTGCTCTATGGCTACAAGTACAGAATTTTGAGTCTTTGACTCTTATCTCTAACATGACTTCTAAAGGATCATTTAAAGCTTTTAAATGTGCATGATATTTATTTGCCTTCAGAGGATTATCACATCATTAATATTATCTAATGTCAACAAGTTCCTTTTTTGTCTGTTTTTGCATGTGTTTATTGCAGCCGCTGGAACTGCTCTGGCATTCTCTAGATGAATGGCTCGTTCTTATAGCCACGGAGCTGATGAAAAACAAAAGGGACTCTGCCAATATTACTTCTATTTTACTGAAGCAAAAAGGACCAGATCACCAGGATGCTACTCCTATGCCTTCCTTTGCTGCTGCAGGAACCGAGGGCAGAAAAGAGCTATCTACTGACGCTGGCGAGTCGAAAACATACGATGTTGCTGGGAAGCAGGAAGCTTGTGCTGATTGCCAGGATGTTATCTCCATGACAGCAAACAGGCTAAGTGCTGTCATTCAAGCATTTTATATGTGCTGCTCCTGTCAGATGCCTCAGGGGTAAGGAGGGGATCCCGTTTGTTACCTAAACTGTTACCATTTTAAAATCATATGCTTTCTTGGAAGAATGTTCGTGCTGGCCAGATGATATTAGTGACAGTCAAGGGTATGCTTTTTAATGCTTTCACTAGTTCAATTATTTGAATGCTTTTTTCCCCCGCTTTAATGGCACCGAACAGCACAGCAAATTTTCCGTAGTGCTGCTGCCTATGAACATAGCTGCGTTGGGGCAGATTTCATATCGAATGTCTAATGGCTCTCTGTAATCATGTGGTATACTTGCAGGTAATGTAATTTTGATCTCTTGAAACTTAGCTGTTCTTGCTGTTGGTTCTTAATGTGAAATCATCCCTAAATTTAATGTGATTATTCAACAACAGCTATAAGCTCAGAAAAAAAAAAAGCGAATTATCTTTGTGTATGAAGATGACAGCTGGGGCAAAACTTGTTTGGCTATATTGCAGAAGTTTATAACAAGGAGAGTTCAATCTCAAAGTAATGCTTGCTTGGAATCCTGTCCCCGGTTTACAAACATAGTTTTGTGTGGAACAGGCACTACAACTTAGGTAAATTTAATACCGTCAATGTCTGGTTTAAAAAGGAAAATGTGTCCACTGTCACTGAGGTCTTAGTCTGTCCAAGATTGTTACGGATTATATTTGTGAACTTGCAAGGAAAGGATCCTTTGGCCCTCTTGAGTGTAGGATTAGGCAAATATGGTGGTATTACAAGCTCCCTGAGGAATCTGGAAGCAAGGTTCCCACTACATGACAACTCTTGGTTATTCCCAGCCACTGTAAGGGTTTTTCTTTCTCTGTCAAACCTAGTGGAATAAAAGCTTTCAAGTTGGCCAGTACTGTTTGTCTGGGGCACGCTCCTCTGTGGACACTGGAAGACGATCTGGGGATCAGCACGTTTCACAAGCACCTCATACTTTCACTTTTAATTTTACTCCACCTTGAAAAAGGAACTGCTGGTTAGCCATTTCCCTTGAAATCTCCATCAAACCTTGCTAAGATAAAATGCCAGTAAAGTATTATTTACAGCAGCCAAATGAAAAGTGGAACGTTTATAGAAGTGATTAAGTACATTCCCCCCGCCCCCCAATTTCTTTTTTTAAACCAAACCAATTTATCTCTTTATACCGAAATTCAGTCGGAGAGGTGACTGTCTCCCTGTGTCCAGGTGACTTGCTGACAGGCCTTGCCCAATGGGTCTGTCCCTATGCATAATTTACGCTTCAGGTTAGGGAGAACTCCCATGGATACTACATAAGCTTAATTGAGAGTTATTATCCTAGAAGCCAGGAGAGTAAGAACTGTTTTGGTGACAACTGGGGGAACTCCCTGGGATGCTGGAAAGTAAGGCAGAGCACACCTGAATTCTGTGTTGCTTTAGGGCTTTCCAGAACTGTGTAGAGAAGTACAAAGATCTGAGACTTACTCTGTTTTACTGAAGTTTTCATATTAATAGGAGTAAGTGGCACAGTAGTGTAACTCAATACTGCTGCCATCTCCAAATAACATTTGAAATTATAACAAATGACATTTTCAGACAAAATAATTTAAAATGGCTCTAATTTTAGATTTGAGTGTCTTTATGTTTAATGGAGGAGAGTAAACAGAGCTCATAGTTTTCCATTGTTCCTAATATTCGTACAATAAAGATGGCATTTCATGCTGGTTAACATTTGAAATATTGAGGTTATTTTCTTTTACTTGCCACGATTGCTTTTCTTCTGCAAATGCTGATATTGAATCTAGGCATTCTTTGTTAATATACTGAAATACAATGTTCCAAGTTTTCAGCATCAAAACTGATGAGTGTATGCTAAAGTTTTTTTTTTCTTCCCCTCTGTATATTGCATCTTACAGCTTTGTGTGGCAATTTACAGGTAGAGAGAGTTCATTTTCTTTCAGGGAAGACTTTTAGTTTAATACTTTCGGATCATCTCTCAGACCAGAATTGTGTTTAAAATGTTTACGTTTGGTCTCTGGAATATTTTATTTGCTTGTTTGTTTTTTGTGTGGATGAGAGGAAGGATATGGTGAGACTTGTTTCTTCAAAATAGAGTAAGGGAAAGAAGGAAAATAGCTGAGTTTTATACAAAATGAGTAGCTCTTGTCTAAATTGGTGTGGGGAACAGCAACAGTTCCAGGATTGTTATCCTGGACTTTTTAAAGTACTGTTTCTCACAACCTTTCAAGGCACTTGATGAGAGGGTTTTATTCTTGTTTGCAAGTATTCATTAGCTTTTGCTGAAGCTAAAGGATCCAATTAAGAATTTATCTTTAAAAAAATGCAGAACATAGATATAAATAAATGGAGTAAAACTTGCACCCATGTTAATTCTTCCCTTGTTCTCCAGATATATATATATATATATGAGAAAAAATAAAATTTCATACTAGTGTATGAGACGCTTGCCTGGCAAGTAATTTTGTTACTTCTTGAAGCCATTAAATACCACCTTGCCCCCCCATTATTAAGTTTGCTAAGTTTGTAATGTTATTTTTTCCTGGCTCTTTTCCTCACTTACCACAATTTACAAGGTACGTGGTGGGAGTTTTATACAATGAACAGGAGTATAGAATAACGTGCGTATCGTGTATATTGTGCATATAACATCAGTCCTTCCATATCTGTGCTTCCATTGTTGTATTGAAAGCTGGAAGGATTCAACAGAAAAATGTGTATCTCCATTAGTTTGAGCTTCTCTTGTTCATGTAGTTAATGACAGTTAGTGGTCAGGTTGCTTGGCCTTCTTGATTATTGGCATTTTTGCCTTTTCTATTAGTTTATTAGAGATCTTAATGCTGCTGAGTATTTCGTTTCATGATTGACTAGTTGAACAACATCAGTTTCTATTTGCGTAGTATTTTATTTAAAAAAAAGCAACAATTTATGTAACTCGCATGCTTTTCAATTTCATTAACCAAAAGCATCTTATGATTTTTTTTGAACAGGATGACATCGCCTCGTTTTATAGAATTTGTCTGTAAACACGATGATGTCCTTAAGTGTTTTGTGAACCGGTAAGCTTCAAGAAATACGGTATTTCTAATTTCTTTTTTCCCCCAAAAAAATAATTCAAACTCATATTTTTCTCCGTACTAAGTTGTATTTTTAGGTTATCGTTGTGACATATGTACCATATGCACTTTAATGGTCTCGCCAAATTCAAGGGGAGTGCATGTTAATGAGTCAGAGCTCATGCTTAAATGAACTCTTCTACATATGTAAGTTATCCTTTTGTAAGATTCTGTGAGATTTCGTGAACAAAATCTTTTTCACAGAGCAACAGAATAATTTCCTTAATGGATTCTTTTCTCATCTTTGTTCCAAATAAAGCCTTCCCTTTTGACGCAGATAAAAACTTTCGTTCTTCCTCAAATATGTTATACTTAATGACTTCTTAAAGGAGTCTAAACCATCTTTGTACACTTGGCTTTTTCCAGAGTTTCTCTGGGACTGTCCAGTTTATAACCTTGCTTCTGTCTGGAGAGGTGCTTGTAATCCTCCATGCTCAAAGGATGAGGTAGTATAAGTCATTTGGAAACAAGAGTTAGGAAAACATTACGAAATAGAAGAGTCTGTTGGAACTTTTCTGTATGACTAATTGCATTGTCTCTTTATGTAGACTTTGTGTATCATGAAGCATTATTATTAGATCTCTGACTAACAGGCTTCTAACCTATTTTTCTTTCAGAAATCCCAAAATAATTTTTGATCACTTTCATTTTCTTCTTGAGTGTCCTGAACTAATGTCCAGATTTATGCACATCATAAAAGCTCAGGTAAATGTCAGGAGATGCTTAGTTACAACTTCTACGAATATAAAGAGGATGTTTTGTTTAAAAATAATATTTAAAAAAAATCCATTTGGGGAGGATGGAAGAACTAAGTGTGACCTCCAGTGCTTCTGAATCTGGGATGTTGAAAGATCAGATTAAACAAACATGGCAGCCAGATTTCTGTACTCCTAATTCTTAATATACATGTGTAAGTCCATTTGAGATGACCAATGTTAAATATGTCTTACAAGTCCAACTTTCAGTTAAACAGAGTTAACTTTCTATTATTAAATCTATTTGTGCACATCTAATAGATTGAGCTTTAAAATGCTGTGCTTTTTTTCTTAACTGACTTACATTTTGAGACAAACCAGAGGATAAATACACCGCTATTAGTTGATTTGGCCGTAGTTAATTAGTGGCAGCTCCTTCAGTGAAACATCATGTTGTCTTGTTACCCTTTGCTCTATTTCATAACATTTCCTTTTGTTTGTTTGTTTGGGTTTTTTTTGAGTAAAATCCTGATGTCTTGCATAACCTAAACTCACTTCTCAGTTTAACATGGGACATGAATTCAAGACTAAAGAGTTACTCTAGGGAAGACTAGTGTAGTTAAGTGGAAAAATTAGTGAGCAAACCCCCGTATGGAAGTCTGCTGCTTTACATAACACAGTAGTGTTAAGCATCTGCCATGTTTTCATCACTTACCTTTAAAAGATTATGATTGTCTATGTGTAGCGCAGGGACAGAGCTGTGTATTTGTTTTATTACAAATGAAGATGGTCTTTGGGCAATAATGAGCTATTTGGAACTCCTTCATTTAGCACACACCGGTTTACTTTTGTTTTGTTCTCTATTAGAAAGGTTCCTTACATTAAACTGTTCTGGTCAAAGACAGAATTTGTTGAAAACAAAGGTAAAATTCCTCTAACCAACTGGAACACTCCACCCCAAATAACTGTGGAGGGTCTGTTCCAAAAGCTTTATTTGTACTGTGTGTTTATTTTTAGATGTACATTGGTTTTGGAAATCCAGTTTCATTTTTAGGACATGGTATAGGTGTATTGTTTACTCATTCTTTAGTTGAAATGTGTGTTTTTGAAATTCATTACCTATGAATAATAAAGAGACCCTGAGAACTGATACCCTGTTTGTTAGACCAACTAAAAGTATGTGCTGTGAATCATGATAGATGAGAGAGGCCATACTTGTGTCATACCTGTCTCAGAACAGCAAAATGTCAATCTAAACACTGAGTCAAACAAGCTAGGACCTTCTCACCTAGGAATTGCTTTGGAAGGTTTCTAGTTCCTTTGGGCTGTTTTTTATTGCCAGTGAACTTTACTACAAATACAACTTGTTTATATCACTTGTGCTTCTGTGCTCAGCTGTGGTTAGTAATGTAGTGTTACATTACTAAGTGTTACAGAAGCCAGTGACTGACTCTGTATCTAGATTCCTTCCCTCCCTGCCCTGGAAGAAGTTTTGTGCTGTTTTTCTCCTATGCGGTGAACTCCAGTAGCTATTTCTGAATAACTGGTGGTCCAGTCTTTCTGCATACCAGACTTCAGCAAGCACTCAAGGGCATGTCTAGTCCTTTCCTCTTCCCAAAATACTGTATAGCATATTGAAGTAGCACCGAGTAACTCTCTGCACATCTCAAAAATGAATTGAGAAGTATGCATAACCACTTTCCAGTCATGCTTATGAGAGAGGAATTATTCAGTTGAATGCATCTATATAATGTGGTTTACCCCTTGTTTTGTAGCCATTTAAAGATCGCTGTGAATGGTTCTATGAACATCTGCATGCCGGGCAGCCAGATTCGGACATGGTGCACAGGCCTGTCAATGAAAATGACATCCTTTTGGTTCACAGAGGTATTGTGTTATAAATGGAATTAGTGTATCTTTGAAATACATTGAAATATAATGAATTAAGATAAAAAATTAATTGGTGCTTTGTATTTAGATTCTATTTTTAGGAGTAGCTGTGAAGTTGTGTCTAAAGCAAATTGTGCAAAACTAAAGCAGGGGATTGCTGTGAGATTTCATGGAGAAGAAGGCATGGTGGGTAAAATTGCATGATTTTCCTTTATAGTATTTATATATGGAAATATTAATTCTTCCACAAGTATTGTTTTGAACTAAATCCTAATTTAAAATAACTTTTATACTTTATTAAGAAAGATGTGGTTACTCAGTGTAACTTTGTGCAGTGAAAGTTCTATGTACTAATATGTTTTATTCTTTTGACATGCAGGGACAGGGTGTGGTGCGTGAATGGTTTGATATCTTATCCAGTGAAATAGTTAATCCAGATTATGCTTTATTTACCCAGTCAGCTGATGGTATGTCTCTGCCTTTTTTTTTTTCCTAATTTTAAGGTGTCGTCTTTTATAAAAGCATTTTTATAATCCAAGAAAAAAGTCACTTAATTGGTTTCAGAATAGAAGATTGCTATTTTTTACAAGTAACACTGACAGAATTGATCTCATAATATATATATAGAGAGAAGTCATCTATTCGTTGTACTTTTTTATAACTACAGCTGAAATTTTTTTATTAATTTGGAATTTCCTTGATTTTCTTCTCTCTTTTGTAAGAGGAGAGCGAGTTGTTGGTTTTGATGAATCCATGGTATTTCTGCCTGGTAGTAGGAGGACATGGCACTTTGAGAACAGTATTAGAAAGTGTTTTCCTTTCTTCTGCATCTGCAAGGGAACTGTGGAGGTATTCCTTTATTTCCTTTTAGAAATCCACAAATTCAATCAGTTAATTTGTGTGGTAAACCCAGATGTTGATCTCCACAGGTCTACCTTGTGTTTGACTTTTTGTCTTTTGGGTGCTTCATATAAAGCAAATCTTTATCAATAAAAGATTTCACATCATCACCAGTGATAAATGTTTTGCTTTCCACCTTACAGAGTCTTGGGAAGTGGCAAGGAATTCGGTCACCAGTAGAGGCATAGATTAGTTCCTGAAAGTTAAAAGGAAAAGTTCAGGGACATCTGTTTGAGGTGGTCTTTTCCAAGGAGACCAGGACTGGACTGTCTCCTGTTTGCATCTGGCTGGAGCCAGATTAAAGGAAGTAGATGTGTTCTGATCCTTCCTTTGAGCTTGTTCACAAGTTGATAGAAGCGTGGCCCATTAGAGTGAGCAAAAAATGCACATAGCAATATAGTAAGATGGAGGATGAAATTTAGCAGATCATGATTACCGTTGATGATGATTATTTTAGAGTGGTGCCTTGGAGAGTGGCTAAGCAGTATCATTGTAATAATAGAATGTCATTACATTCTAATACATTTCTTTCTGATGTCTCTTTTTGGTGTAAACAAAAAACCCTGAACAATCTTCCAGAACGCCAAAATAAAACTCTTTCAGTGGTTTCAGATGCTTTAGTGTATTTGATAAATACGAACTTCACTTCAAAAAAAAAAAAAAGTCATGGAACATGATAATCCTTTTATTTTATAGGAACAACTTTCCAGCCCAACAGCAACTCTTCTGTAAATCCAGATCATTTGAACTACTTCCGTTTTGCAGGCCAGATCCTGGGGCTCGCTCTGAATCACAGGCAATTGGTGAACATCTACTTCACGAGGTCATTCTACAAACATATTCTTGGTATGGTTTTATTAAAATCCTGTTTATTAGTCATATCAGTTGTCTAAGCAGTAAACCTTTTCCTTTTTTACTTTTGTGTGTGTGTTAAAAGTGAAAAAGTCTTGGAAATGAATGTCTTGCTAATCTTTTATGTACATAAGAGTCACAACATAATATGGCAGTAATTGCTATTCCAGTCTGAGCCTCTCTTGGGAACTGTTATAGTTGCAAAATACAGAAATACATTAGCAAAACTATGTGGGAATTTTATACAGTTAGCAACTTTTAATAAAATAGCTAATCTTTCAATTTATATTTGAATATGAATCTTAAATTAAAAACAAGGAAGGCATTATTAATCTGTCCAAAGCATAATCATATAATTTAGTTGTCTTTAACGTTGCTGACTAGGAATGCCTGAAAGGCAGACTAGTGCAGCCAATTGTTTTTGTGGTGTATGCAATTCTTTGCATCACAGTTGTGAAATTCATCTGTCCTGCCATGTGATGTCACTCTTGAGAAATGAAAATAATTGTTCCCAAGTTAACTTAGGACAGACTTACAAAGTTGATAATGTTTATCAACTCTGGCAAAAATTTGTCAGGCATTCTTAAGTATGCCTGCAGTTCTTCAGTCATGTAATGTTTTAGCAAGGTGAATCCATACTGTTGCGAACCTCCCTGTCTACCCGCACCAACAAATACTACTTATTTCCTGAAATAGTGTTTCAGAACTAATGCAGGTTCATCCTGTCTCCTTCCTAAGGAAAGTTAATTCATACGCTTTACTGTAGCATTCAAGAGGATTGGTCAGAAGTCTCTATAAAAATGTAACTTTTTAATAGAGAAGGACCACTGTTAGCTGGTGGTATCTGTGGTCTAGGGCTCTTCTCCGCTCTTCTTTGAGAACCTTTGTGCCTCTTGATTGTCGAACATGATGCCCCTGTTCTGCATTGTCATGAAAAACTTTTCCTCTTGCATGAAGATGTGATGGAAGGGTAAATTCCCTTTGCATTCCTGTTACTCCTCGAAGTACATAAATTCCTTTGTTGCTGCATGCAGAATTTCCTTTGTCTTTAATCTTTGGAAGTATAAGATAGCTTGATGTCTAGAAGTTTTACTTTTCCTCAAGAGCCACTCCTTACCACTGTTACCGTAAGTCGGCAGATGAAAAACTCTCTAAGACTCAATTTGGAGTTTTAGAAAGCAGGCATTCTTTATTGCGGTGCCGGGCGCACAGGGGATCGCTCCACCTAGTGTGCGCGCTGGGCTGCTCAACTATGGGAGTTATGTACAATCAGAATATACATATTCATTAAATTTCTAAGAAATGATTAGCATATTCATGTTATTTCTTGGAACTCATTAACATATGCAAAAGTCTTTAACGCATGCGCTCTTATGTTCATTGGTGGTCTTCCAGGGTCCTCTGGTGGTCGTCGATAGTCTTCCCCACTGCGTCCACTAATTGAACTCAGTCTTTTCACCTAGTTGCAGTAGCTGATTTCAGCATAACTTCCTTATCCATTCCACCCCTGTACACAGAGCTTCAAGGATTCCTTTTATCTATGGAATGTCCAGTCTGCAGAACATTTAGCTACTTTGCTTTGACAAAAAAACCCGTGTGTCTCCTTAGTATTTCGGTATCACCTTTGTCTTTAATCTTTGGAAGTATAAGATAGCTTGATGTCAGAAGTTTTACTTTTCCTCAAGAACCACTCCTTACTTTAAGACCTAGCAAGGTTTTCAAGGAATTGTTTGCATCTCATTCTGTTTTTCTGTAATCATTCTGTCTACTTACAGCCTTCCTGTGATGTTTGCTGAGTCCAGGACAGATCAACTCTTAACTTCAGATTTACTGTTCTCTTCCCTGAAAGTGTTCAGGGAACACTACTGCAGTTTGTTGATGGTGCAGGCTCAGTCATCTTTGTCAAGATCTTCTTGACAAAGGGATTCATTTTACTTCTCTCCCTCAGTCCTGCTTTCTGCTGCAGGAGAGTGACTGTGTACTGGGCGAGAGGCAATGGAGGAAAGCCAATCTGAAGCAGCACCATGTTGGCAATGCCTCGCTGGGCTTCCCTATTCACTGATCTTCACGTAGGAAAGCGGTTCCAAAGTAGACATATCTTTGTGTGGCACAACTTGGCACTCTGGGTAAGGGTTGGCCTCTGACATAAAGAGATGCCTCTCTGTGAGCAGAAGAATGAGACTTACAGGCTAATCTCCGTGTGATGTATTCACAAAGGAGAAAAACATCTTTTTCTGCTATTCAGTGACACCTTGAGAATAATCAAGTGTTGCCCTTGTCACCTCTTTTGGAAATGAGTCCTAATGCATTTGGGTTCTTTTCTAGTTTGACTTGTGATTATATACTGGATTTGTTGGTTTCTGAATTGATAAGATGACCTATTATTTGCTTTTTTTTTTTTCATTTTGCTAGAGTAACTGTTGCAAATGAAACAGCAGTGCGTAATCTCTGTTAGTAAGATCTCACCAGTCCCTCTTAGTAAGGTCTTGTCATGCTGTTGAACAGGCATCCTGGAACTCTCTAGAGGTTTGTGCACATTCAACGTCTTTAAGTTCAAAAGGTTCACATGTTTTTATCACTTGTTACTTACCAGACACAGAGAACTGGAAAAATTACACCTCCGCTTCCCAAGGTGGTTGCTTTTTCTGCCTCAATCACAGTGGTTTCTTTAAACCTTTCCAAGGCCTTTTCCCTCAGCTTTGTGCATCTCCTCTTTTCGTGTTCAAGGAACCCAAGTTGCACAGCAGCAGATGCTCCTGAGGGGCTTTTGTTTTATTTTTGTTTCAGGTTCCGCTATGGGTTATGCTAACTGTTGTTCATGCCAAATACAAGTTACCAGGTTACAGATATAGAGATTCCCTTCAGCTACTTGTCAGGCCTTAAGTAATGGAGTATGAAATCTTTTGAAGCCTGAGACTGTTTCCATTCCTTCGGTTTCTCACCTTGCACCGAGATCCTTGCTTTCTGTAGCCTTTCCTGTTGATGGCACTGAATCCACCAGTTGTGTGGCAAGACCTCCTGTATCTGAGGAACAGTGTGAAGCTCTTTCAAAGGAACTCTTCTCTTTAGTCAACAAACATGACGTAGAAGTGCCTTAATTAGAAGCCGAAACCTGTATGAACAAATGTGGCTACTTTTTTGAGACTCAGGTGGGTGCATCACCTTTTTTCACTGTGCTGAATTGAGATTGTTCTGCGACAATATCTCATAGGCAAGGAAAGATCACCAACTTAAGTGATGACCCAGGGAACACACAACTAATGTGCTTTATAAGATGTTAGATATGTAGCTTGCATGATTTTTTTGTATGCTGTGAAATCAAACATGATTCCATAGCTCTTCATGTTTATTAGGGTTGCACTGTATTACGGATGTAGAACTGAGGCAGAAATACAGTCAGAAGTTAATAAGGCCTCTTAGGTTTCTTTTTCTCAAACTTCCTCTAAGTCTGCCTTCTGCTTAAACAGGGAAGGAGAAAATAACTTCACTAGGGCTGTTGTCCACTTACTTTGTATTTTTTCGAAGAAGCCAATTACTTTTCTGTTTGGAAAAGGAAACTTCCACCTCCAACCCACAAAGACATGTAGCAGATAAATTCCTAACTGTGCTATCTGCTGTTAGACTTAAGTCCCCTCTTTCACAGTATAATAGAAAATACTCCTTGAAATGGCATAAACAAAAGTAAAAATTAATTTCTGGGTCAGTGTATTTTGAGCTGGAGGCCTTAAATCCTTGAATACTTACTGAACTTGTCTCAAAGCTTACCTGTAGTATCTCTTTGAAGTTCTCTGTTGCACAGAAATACCTGTTTATCACAATTATGCTAAGATAGATTTCCTTTTCAAAATACAGGTGCCTTTAGGGTGTAGCAAGAGAAAGATACATAGTATTTCATGGGATTCAAATTTTGTCCTGATAAATCTGACGGAGTTTCTTTATAACTGTCTGGCTTGAGTCTATTGATTGGTAAAACATCTGTCAAGCAAATGAGTGAGCTTAGTGCTTTGGTCTCACAACATGCTAACTACGAGTGTAGTCTCATTGTAACGCTCCAGTTCAGTTTCTTCTCTAACGGAGTCTCTGATTCCTACATTTCAGTCTCCTTTTCCCACATGTTTTGCTTATATCTCTGAGACATAATTGTTTCCACATTTCATATGTGAAATGCACATATGCTTACTAGTTGGCAAAAGTGGAAGTCCTCTAGAAACTACTAGACAATTGTTAGGTTTTTTTTTTGAGAGATGACAGTGAAAACTCATTAGTAAATTACCTATCCCTCTCTTAAACTGGAGCATTGCTTGATTTTATTAGAAAAACAATGCCTTACAGCTTGTGTACACACCACTTCAGCACTAGTCAGCTCTTCCAGGGAGATACTGTAACAGTTTTTGTACTCACATGTTCGCACCGGCTGCTAACCTTTGAATTTTGTGTTACTCTGGGGTACTGCTTCTGCAGACCATAGTGTGCTAAGACTTCTAATAACGGGCACCCTTCACAATGCACAGAAGATGGTGAAGCAAAGAGAGTACTTCCCGATAACTTGCTTTTCTGTAAACCTGCTACCACTCTCACCCCCTGTCCCTTTTCCCAGGTATCTATCTGTCTTGGTAGAGTTAAAGTATTTATCATGACAGAGTTGAAGTAATTGGGGTTTGCTTTCTTGTGTACTGAAGAGGGTAGTTCTCTTGCGCAAAGTCAGGGTCACCTTGTTCTGGGCACATTTACTCAAATTTGTTTGAGTGCCATGTCTGCGAAGGGGCTGTAAATAAGCAGTTTCTATTCTTGGATAAAAGTCAAACTTCTAGCAAACCTCTTCTTAATGCTTCTAAATGACTTACAAGTTCAGTTTGAAAATGTAAAATTCCTATAATTTTTTTCAATTGTATAGTAGGTCTCATAGCAAACATGATTAAAAAGAAGAAAACTGAAGAGCGAAGGAGTTCTCTAAGTACAGAAAGGTTGCCTTCCCCCCCCAGTTCTAAATAATTTTCTGGGGGAAAAGATATTATTGTATAGAAAAATGATATTTGTGTTTCTAAAAGTTACGTAGAAAACTTTAAGATTTTTTAGGAAACTCATTTAACATTGTATGTTCTTCATGGTTAGATGCTTTTACTGAAATCCATTAGCGAGCTAAAATTGTGCACATCATTGTTGCTCAAGTGATATGCCATTTGCTTCACTGGGAAGAAAAACATACAGAGGAAACTTGATTCTTTAATACTTTTAAAATGTAGTAAGTACAGTTCTGCTGTAGTTAGTAATGGTGAATCCCTGTCTCCCTTTTCCTATTACTGCATTATTCTGGTTTCTCTCTAGAGGGCAATCTTCTACCATATATTAAGTTAGAACCTTTTTGCTTTATCCTATTTATTTGGGGGGTTTTGTCTCTTTGTTTTTTCTAGGTATACCTGTAAATTATCAGGATGTAGCATCTATTGATCCAGAGTATGCAAAGAACTTGCAGTGGATTTTAGATAATGATATCAGTGATCTGGGTTTAGAGCTGACCTTCTCTGTTGAGACTGATGTGTTTGGAGCAATGGAAGAAGTGCCACTGAAGCCAGGGGGTGCAAGTATACTTGTTACACAGGAAAACAAGGTGAGTATACAGGTTTATTCAGAAGTTGAGAGAAGAAAAGCAATTGGACTGACTTTCTGAATAACTGGAAGCGTAAATGGTATACCCGTTTTGAAGGAAATAAACAAAA
>NW_008825111.1:1782877-1784729 GCF_000699105.1 Pygoscelis adeliae
CGCTCTTCCCCCTTTTTTCTAGCTTAGCATATTATAGAAATAGTACTATTTAAAATCTCTGAGTGTTCAGGTTTGAGGTTCTTCTTTCTGACAGAACTTTTGGAAAGAAAATAGGATCAACTGTGAAGGGTTTATTTAAAAAGTTACAAATATTCCTAAAGGTAAGTCATGTCTATATATACCAGGAAGGTAAAACAGTAGCAATTGCTAAAAGTAAAATTGTAGGTAATGTTGCAAAGTGCACTGCCTGCTAGGGCAGTCTGTGGCACTGGATTGCTCTACAGTAACATACAGATAATTGACACAGTAAAAGGCTGCAGGAAGCTTTTTCAGCCATTTGCAAGTCACTTGGTGTGTATGGAAATAATCTACCTTTTTAATTTACTTTAGTAGTAACAGCTTGGAAAGTCCCTGAGTTCCCTGCAGCATTAGTTCAAAAACGAATATGGAAAAATGCAGCCAGATTTTAAAAATGATCTAGAAATGAAGATAGACATTGGTCTAATTGAATTCTGCAGTTACCCACTAGATAGTTTTGAGTAACTGCAGAAGTGTCATGGGTAGACCTGCAATTTTTTCTATCATTGACTCTTTTGATCCTTATGTCTCTGTGTTTTGATTTTCATTTGTGTTGAGCTAGCCTAACTTGCTTTGTGTGCACAGTATTCATTCAGCAATACCAGTCACGTAGACAGCTGCTGTATTGGTAAATGGCCACTTGGTGTCAGCATTTGTTCTAACAAAACTTTAGTTTGGGTTGGAGCAATTGGCACTGGTTTCTTGTATGATTAATCCTCATTTTCATTAAGGCAGAGTGTCATTCCAATAACAGGAATACATATTATTAGCCTTATTCTGCACTGTTTCCTGCAATATAGTCATTCATGAAGGAATACAGATGGTAAAACAAGTCTAATTGTGAAGGCAGTGGATGATTAGTTTCTTTATTACCTATCAGAGAAAGCAAGGATGTTGATTCTTGTTTCTGGGCAGTCTTAGCTTCTCAATATATAAAATAGATGTACTTGACATAAATTGTGGTTTTGTGACAACTATTTAAAAACTGTTATCAGTTAGCATGAAATTAGAAGTTTGCCCACACGAGGATACCCTCAGTCTTTAGTAGTTTACATTGCCCTGTTAACTTCTGACTTGGGGCACAGACTAAAAAGGGTGACTGAACATGTGTAGAACAGATGCATCCATTCTAGCTCATCAGCCTTCCTCAGCTGTGGCAGGAGGGGACAGGAGTTTGTGTAGCTTTTATTTGAAAGGTGGTAAGGAACAGATGACTGTTGTGTGGTAGCTTTGAAACTGTTAATATTAATTGATTTTTTTAATTTGAAGCTGCAAAATGTGAAGTCAACGAACATTTGTAAGATGGCACTGTCTCTTGTTCACTGATTTTTGACACTGGTGAACCAAACTTGTTGAAAATTGTAGATCTGTGTTTTAGTGGCATTTGGGGATTTTTCCCAACTTCTTTAATGTGACATGGTTTTGCAGTATGTTTTAGCTTAGCAGTTCGAACAGGTTAAACAGGAAAGTGTCTACTTTGCTTTATAAAACATCTTTTTTACCTACAAGAGAGCTTTCTTTTATTCCTCAGGAAAAGGCAGAAAAAAAGATCACTGTTTAAAACTCATTGTATTTGCTATACCTCTGGGAGAAGAAAATTCAGCTTCTAAAGGAATTTGCTGTGTATGCACACTAGCAGATTACCTGTTCGAAGGATAGCATTTTTGTAAATGAAATTATGAGTGAATTTTTATTCCTTAAAAAACCACAACCAAACCAACAAACCCACAAAAAACCCCATGTCAAAAACAGCGCACCACCCCCCCCCCCCCAC
>NW_008825111.1:1784745-1804702 GCF_000699105.1 Pygoscelis adeliae
CCCCAACCAATCTATCTCCCTCTTATTGAAAATCAAAACAAAAGAGAGTAAATGCCCCATTGAGGAGTGGTAGTAATAGCTGTTTGTAAAAAGTTGTTTTCTTTGAATGAGGGAATTTTCTTTTTCTACATCAACTGTGTAATAGGTGAATGGTTGTGGGTCCACATGATGCAAATGTTCCAGTCTTGCAATTGGAGTGTCCATGTAGCTCCCACTGAAGTATGGTTATAGTAGTGGTTCAACTGCCTTTTGTCATGGTAATGGGGAGACTTCAAAGGGAAAAGTCAGGCTTTTTCCTGTGTCCATGCTATGCATTTCTCTTTGCTCTTTGCTGTGTATATTTTTGCAGCTTTCTACTAACTTTTTAGGAAAAAATAAAATTAAAGCTAGACAAAATTTGACCGTATGCCATTTTAAAAAATGGTGCAAATCTCCACAATCCTATAGCTTTCTCTGTCCTCCCAGGACTTGTCTGTCTGTGAGCTGGCTGTGCTGTTTGGCAGTAAAAAATTACATATTTTTTTTCAACCAGCTTTGGAATGGAGCTGCTCTCTGAATCTGAACATCATAATGAACATTGATCCTCGTCTCGCAGTCTATGGGGTTGTGAAATTGGGGAAGCGTGATCTCTGCTTGATTTACCTCAAAGGAAAATACAGAACAACCCCACACGCAGTCCAGACTTTGTCATCATATTTGTGATGCCTCTCTCATGTGTGTTCAGTCAAATTTCCCCTCTTAAAAGAAGGCTGGATTGTACCTTTTATGCACTATGTAGGAATGCATATGTAGATCTGAAATTACGTAGGTATTTCTGTTTTGTAATGTGCTCCTAAGGCTTCTGAGAGGGAATAAAATATAAATGAAGTGAACAGAGGGAAAAACAAATTGACTGTTTTTTTTACTGGCATATATTATGTAAATTCTGTGGTACAGGTCTTTCAGCATGTGCCAGTGCTGATAGTCAGGATACTTGGCTGTTTCAGGCTATTTAAAACATTTCTTGTTACAACTAAAGCTCAGCAACTGTTTTCTCTCATAATGAAAGTGTTTGATGTAAATATTTTTGTAATGCAGAAAATAAGTTTGTCCTATTTTTTTCTAATGGATTTTTTTTAAATAAGGTTGTGAATTTTTCTTTCTACAACACTGTTTTCTGAATAGCCTAATTTATTTAATAGGAACTTACGAGATGTCAAACAAGTATTTCTGATCATTGAAGACCAGTGTTAACTCTACTGCTAATCCTGATATTGCTAAAGTTTCTGATTTCTTCCTAGAGCTCATAAGATGTATTCACAGAGGCTGACTTTTGTCTAGGGCAGTTAATCTCCTTTGGCTACCCCTCCGATTCCTTAGAGAAGGGATGTGTCTTTAGTTCCACTGACAGTAGAAGCAACCTAGGGAGATTACTAGAGTGAAACTGGATTTTTGGGAACAGCTCTGCAGTTGAAGATATGCTTAAGTCACGTTCCTCTTCTTCAGAGCACTCCACAAATTAATTGTCTTCTCACTCTAATACAACGGTGGTAACACATTTAAAAATATCTTCCAACTGCAAAGCAAATGACAACGCCTCTATATGTCTGTGAATGTAAGGAATTGCCTTTGAAAAATATTCTTCTGTTTTGAAATGCTTCATACTTCATTCTGTTTTTCAGAAAGGGAGGACAGAAAGAATGCTTGGTTGCTTTTGTGTAGGTTCAGAACCTAAAAGTATAGGTTAATGTTTTTTAAAATTAAAAATCAAGGTAGTATTTTCGTAAGATTATTGTCTTTTGAAGGAAGGTGGTAGTTGAGATGGTTTAATTGGGAGGTATGTTTCGTGATTTCATTATTAAAAGTCATGATTAGGAAGTCAAAATATTACTTTGAAACCGAGTACCTTAAATAATCTAGGAATTAATTTTGTTCTCAAGTAGAAATCTCTTTTCTTGAGTAAAGAAACTTTCAGACTCGCGTAGTTTTGTCAGGGTAGATGAGACATGTTTATACAGCTTTAATGTAGGCACTTTTGTCTGTCTCATTCTAAAAAACCTTCCTCCATTAACCGCCTCCTAGGTTTTTGTGTTTTCAACAAAAGCAATGTTCTGGTGGATTCCTTTTCTAACTGGCATCTTTTAAAAGGGGATGGACCCCCCCCCGATCTCTGAAGCATGCAAACTATGATATTGTCTATTCACATGGTTATGGTATATATGCTTTTCTGTCTTTTTTTTTCTTTTTAAAAACTGAGGAGACTTTCAAGACTTTCTTAAAAATTGAAATTGTTATTAAGACAACAAAGCTTTCGGGGATAAGTAATATATTCTGTTAGACTTCCAGAGATAGGGGGAAAGCAAGAAAACTTTTTGGCTCACAAGTATTCCTTCAGAAGCTTACCCTTTTTCCTGAGTTATGTCAGTTTGCTTAATAGAATACTTTTCTTTACAATCATTGCTTTGTTTATCATAGAATAGTTTGGGTTGGAAGGGACCTCTAAAGGTCATCTAGTCCAACCCCCCTGCTGTGGGCAGGGACATCTTCATGTCCTTAGATGATTGCAATGGTGGTTGTATTGGATGCAGGCATGACAAACTAAGTTTTATTCACTTCCTTTATCTTAGTCCAAGTCCCTGTTTTTTGATTGGTTTGTGTTAAGATTTAAACATTTCTGTTTGGAAATTGTCTTTGGAAGGAAGGAAAGGGGAAGAGCAGAAGGGGCTCTGAACTCTGAGGGGCCTTCTGAATTGTTTTGGGTTGCTTCTGTGTGTGAAAAATGCATAGGGACTCAACATCTTACAGTAGATGAGATTTGTAATGTATTGAGGACTGCATTTGTGTGTGTGTGAGTTTGTGTGAGCACTGTGTATTTTTGCTATTGTATGTCTTAATGTCGCTTTCTGTGCTGCAGGCTGAGTATGTCCAGCTTGTCACAGAGCTTAGAATGACAAGAGCCATTCAGCCTCAGATAAATGCCTTTTTACAAGGCTTCCATATGTTCATTCCACCATCTTTGATCCAGCTTTTTGATGAATATGAACTGGTAAGCAGAAATGCCTATACTTTTTAAAATTCTTTGTTCAGCATACTTCATCAGTAGTGTAATGATGTAGAAGTAAAGCTCAGTATCCACAAAATAAACATTTTGTATCTTTCACTTTGGTTTTGCTTCCTCGGCATCTATCAGTGACGATCTCACTATGTGTATTCCTGCTTGTCCTAATTACTTAGAATGACCATCTTCCTGGAATGTGATAACTTCATGTGCCAGTGATAAATGCCTTAAATTGTAATTTCAAAATGGAATCAGGGTGTTGTGGCCTTTAATCCTTTTCATATTTTCTTTCAGGAGGACAGAATTTCTTTAAAAGTAAGGAGATGCTGGCTATTACTTTTTCTGAGTCACAGAATCAAATTCCAATAAGTTTCTGTGGTGGTTTGATCTTCTGTAACCAACACATCTCAAGTTTTGTCTCAAGTCATGCCAAAACTCAGAGCTTTTTTCTTTTAGGTTCTTTGGCAATAATTTCTATCTCTTTATACTATGTGCTTAAATTAAACAGATCATATGAAGGTTCCTGAATTCAAGAATCTTCTTGTATTAAAAATCATAGGTTCCATAAGGTTGCAACTAAACAGAAAAAGCACTGTAATTTTTATACTTCTTTTAAAGCATTACTTTTTAAAATAGCATAAACACTTGAAATTAATGGTTAGTCGGGAGGACTAATCACGATCTGTGTGCTTCTTCTGAAGGAGCTTTTGTTGTCTGGTATGCCAGAAATTGATGTGAATGATTGGTTAAAAAATACAGAATACACCAGTGGCTATGAGAGAGGAGACCAAGTTATTCAGGTAATATTATTTTTTTTTAATAACGTAGAATATTGCATTTTAATCTGAAAAAAGGTGCTTTTGTTGTTGTTGTCATTCTCTGTGTGTGTTTATGGAAGCTTGTTTTGGTTGAAATTTGTGGAGGTTTTTTATACTATATTCCTATATTAAGTGACTTAGTTATGTATGAATTTCATATGAAAACTTCCATCATTTAAGTAACAAACACACAAGTATTGCATTTATTGTATTTTCCATTAAATACTTGTAGTACTTGAAAAGATAATGGTAAAACAAACTAACTTATTTTTCGTTTAGTGGTTCTGGGATGTTGTGGAAGAACTAACTCAGGAAGAGAGAGTATTACTATTACAGTTCGTTACTGGCAGGTGAGAAACTCTTCTGTAACAGCAAATGTATTGTCTGGATACTCTCAAATAAGTCAAGAGAGTTCAGATTACCATACAAGATCACCTAACTAGAAACTGTTTTGCATACTTTGGTGTTCTATATGTTGATCAAACTAGACAAAGGGTGTGTTAATACTTTCACTGCCTATATCGCCAGCAAAATGATTGATTACTTATTTATTATACTTGACTACTGTGCAGGAGGCCTTTGTTGCTGTTCCAGGCAATTTTTAACCAGGCAGTAGTGAATTTAACTGTGCTTTATATTCTTCTTCCTGTTGCATATTTATGTGGCTCTTGGCTTCTCCAGTAATCAATATAGGCTTTAATAGATGAGATAACTAGGTATCACTTCAGTAAGTGTAAACAGAACATCCTTCTCCTAAAGCTGAGTTGAATTTAACATTAGTGCAGTGTGTCAAGATCAAGTGAAGATGTAACCTTATGCGAGACCATGTTTGCTTTATATAGGATTTTGGTCCTAAATTCTAGTTGTTCTTCAGGGAAAGCCACTTATTTCCTTTATGGTTTGGGGGCAGTGGGAGAAGGTTTTGAGCAGCAAATGCCTCCATGAGCTGGGTGAGCTGCTGAGTTTGTATATACAGACATTTTGCAAAGTGGATCCATAGACATGCATGTGGCACCTGAGCTGTGTAATCCATGTCTTTTTCTGGTGGCAATTAGAGATCGCACCATCTTCTTAATTTGATATTCCCTTCATATTCTAGGATTAGTAGAGTAGTTGACCTCTTGTTTATAAATTTTGTGGTTAAGCAATGGTAAAATACAAATTAAGATCATCAAACCTTGTCTTTTATACCAAGGAATTTCGGTCACGGATGTATCATCAAATGCCACGGTCTTCAAATTCTATTAGTTTTACTTGATTTATTATGAATTTCATTGTTTTTAGGGATTACAGACAATTTAAGAAGCTAGTTCTGTGCATATCAATCTTTTCTTTTTGTCCTCTGCAGAAATGATTCCTGCAGTTCTAACTGCACGTCTGTTGCACACCAGCTGCTGGTTTTTCATTTTTAGTGGACTAGTCCATTTCTAAATCTAGACGGCAAATAAGGATCTTTAAGATGTAAGGTCATGTTTCAAATGCTTCTTAAAACATTCTAAATGATACTGAAGTGGCATTCACTATTCTCATGGCATTTGGAATAATCTACTGGATTCTAAGGGATGCTTTCCATCAAACAAACAATTATGTTGTCTGATTAATACGTGCTTAAGCACCATTCATTTTGGTCAAAAATCCCATACTGACTTGTTCTTACCCATTTCTTGTTAGTAGGAAAGAAATTTTTGGTATGTCTTTTAAGAACTCTGGGCTGGAATTTAAAAACAAATTGCTTAGTTTTTTTTCTGTATCAGCTAGTAGGAACCCATTGTGTTTTTTCTTCAGTGATTGGAATGTAATAAGTATATTTTTCCATAAAAATTTAACCTTTGAAAGTTACCTGTAATAGTGGTATGCAGCTGGCATTTTTGCACCTAAATTCCCAGACAGTCCTAGTTTCTGGGCACGGAAGATCTAGATGCCGAGTTGTCTGTGAGCTAAAACACCAGTTAGTCTAGTACAGGCCAGTATCTTATGTAAAATTGTGCACTAAAGGTATACCTGACTTCAAACTATGATCTTTTTCTGGCGTCACATTTCCTTAGTGAAGAACTTGTTTCTGTGTGTACTGGTTGGCAGGCTGCATTCAAAATTTTCGTTGTTTTTTCCATTTCCCTTTAATCTCTTTTGCATATTCGCTTACTTGATTTTTTTTTTGTGTGTGTGAAGTGATACTATTCTGTCTTTCCAATCAAAGACTATGAAATTAATTTAGCAAATTAAATAGAATTATGAGTATGTCTTCGGTGTTTCTCTGACATCTCTAAATATTTCCTAAACCTTACCTTTTGTCTTCCTCCCCCCATTCTTACACCTTTTTCTCTTCAATGTAATGAAGTCTTGCTTTGGTAGTTTCAGTGGAGATATGATTGCGTTCCTCATTAATACCAATTTTGAGACATCTTTTAACAGTAAAGTAATTGTCGTGAGCAATGTTTGAATAGCAGATTCTGTGTGTTGGGGATCTGAAAGTTTACTTGTGCACCACCTACTTTTTCTCTGCTGACAGCTGCTTGAGATGGTATTGCCAATTCCACATGCTTTTACTCCCCTCCCCTCCGCCTTGATCTGTTTGGTGTTTATAATAGTATTTGCCTAAATTATTGTTAATTATCCATTGCCAACTTTTGATCAGGTTTTTAGTTAACAGTTGGAGGGGAAGTGTTGACAGCTTATCATGATAAATTCTACTTTATTGGTATTCTACAGGTATCAGGATTGCTGTTTAACTTCTTAGGGGACTGTAGTTTCTGTTGAGTAATAAGCTATATGCTATTTTAAGGGAAATTCAGCATATTTGATAAATGTGAGATATATATGACTACTTTTAAAAGTAAAACAAAACATGCGGGAACTGACTTAAAGTATCTCTTCTACACTGTTTTCAGTTCAAGTAAATTTATGCAAAATCTGTAAGTGGAAAAATAGGTAGAAAAGTTAGGATTCAGATGTAAACTTAAACATTTTAAGTGTTGAAGTTTCCAAAGCTATGAAATCATATTGTTGCTCTTGCTGAAAGCTATTTGCACATGCAGTAAGAGAGGTAAGGTCTTGTGATCTTATTTGCACATATTTGGAAGGCTTTCTTTACTACATTGGCTGTGTTTTGCTTGGAAAGAAAAGTAATTCTTGGAGGCAGAAGTTGGCAGCCATCTGTTACTTTAAATGTTCAAAGCCCTGATCATACTATACGATTTTGAGCTGTTGTATGAAAAACATTTTAATAAGTTAAGTTAAATTGTAAAAACTTTTAGCTAATAGTGGGCTGGAGAAATTTTCAACAGTTAGGTCTGTGTTTTATTTCTGATTTGAATATGGAATTCTCTTGGTTCATCGGAGGGAAAAAAAAAGTCACTGCAGGGGAGGCAGCACTGTATTAGAAATGCGAGCCAAAACCATGGTATAAAAGAATACCGCTGTAAAATCTTTACAGCTGTTCTGAAGTGTGGCTGTGAGCACAATTCCGTTTATGTCAGAAATAGTATGCTGCAAATAATCCGTACTTCCCTCCATAGTGGTTGCCTTATATACCAGTGCTAGAACCATATGCCCAACGTTGCTGTCATTAAGCTAGGTGATATAGATTTATGTGTTGGATACTCTTAAAGGTATGTTTAGAAAGTATTACTGTGACATCTGTCCTAGCTCCTTAATATTTGGCAGTGGCAACCCTTACTCTTTAGTGTTTCTGCCAAGTAGTTTTACTGTGAGTGGAAATTCTACTTCATTCTTCTTTTCTATTCTTGCTCCTGGTTTTTACAGTCACTTTGATTTTTGTGAACATGGGAGCATTGTTTTTAACGTAAGTACCTGTAATCCAAAATTCTAACAGCTGTTACGTATTTTATAGAAGGTTTGTTTTGTTTTATCAGATTGTTTCTTTGCTAGCTACAAAATCACAGAATAGCTGAGGTTGACCCATGCTCAGATCAGGGTCAGCTAAAGCTGGATGCTCAAGGTCTTGTCCAGTCAGGTTTTGACTGTCTCCAGGGGTGCTGACCTCTCAACTTCTCTGGGCAACTTGTTCCAGTGTTTGACCACCACACAGTAAAAAAGTTCTTCTCATGTTTAAATGGAATTTCCTGGATTTCAATTTGTGCCCACTGCCTCTTGTCCCATCACTGGGCATCACTGGGTGCTTCATCTTGAGACTTGTGCTCCATCTTATTTGTTCCTCCCTTCAGGCAATTACATACATTGGTCAGATTCCCCTGAGCCTTCTCTTCTCCAGGCTGAGCAGTCCCAGCTCGCTCTCCTCCTGTGTAGGATGCTCCAATCCCTTATCATCTTTGTGTCCCTGTCCCTCCTGTAGTGGGGAGCTTGGAGCTGGACTCCAGATGTTTCTTACTGAGTACAGGGAAAGGATCACCTCCCTCGACCTGCTGGTGACATTCTTCCTGATGCAGCTCAAGAGGCTGCTGGCCGCCTTTGATGCAAGGATGCATTGCTGGCTCACATTCAACTTCTTTAGTCCTTAGCCTTTCATCATAGTTGGGTTTGGTTTTTTTTTTTTACTTTTTTAGTGTGAGGGCTGTGCTAACAACATGTTACCTTGTAATGCATTCCAACTTAAGTTGATGTTATAAAAATATCTGAATTTTATTCTATTTGTCTGTGTTACTTTAAAATTATAGGGAGGGACTCTGAAGACTCCAGGGCTATTGTCCATTTACGCCTTCAGTAGTCTTTGAGTAATGTATTGGTAAAAGGAAAAAAAAATTGAGTAATATGGTTAAGTGAGAATGTGTTCCTGCAGATGCTCGTGATTTTTTTTTTTTTAGTGTGTTCTGGTTTTGCCATAGGTTGTCACTGGGCGATAGTGTGACTGATGTAGTGGTTTTATTAGTTACTTGAAATATTTGGTCTGAAGTAGTAAATGAAAAGACATGTCAAGAACACTTTGGTCAATTGTCCCACGGTTAATCAGAGAATAAACTTTTTTATGATGTGGTGTTTCTTAAACTGTAAATACAAATAACCATAGATGTCTGCCTAAACTGAGATAACGTTCTGTTATAAAACTGGTTGTAGAAATGAGTCCTCTTTGCAAACACAATTCTCTTAAATATTCAAACAATTTGATGCCTAATGTAAATGGACAAATGCATAACTCAATATTGTAATTAAAAGCATTTACACAATGAGAATTTTGATATGGGTAAGAAAGGGGGAACCTTGATAGAAGTATTAGTAACTGTCTAATTACTAGCAGTAAGAGGTATTTGCAGGGTATAGAGTATATCTTTTGGCTTGTGACATTGTTGTAATGGTCTAATTTCTGTGAATTTTCTCAGTTCCAGGGTGCCTCATGGTGGCTTTGCCCATATAATGGGTGGCAGTGGATTGCAAAATTTTACAATTGCTGCTGTGCCGTATACTGCAAATCTTTTACCAACATCAAGCACATGGTATGTTAACTAGTCTCATTGAAATATCTTAAACCCAGGGCTTTTTCATGTCAGTCACAGCAAAAGTACAGTTCTTTTGACTATTTTGATTAAAAGCCCAAAAAAAAATTTAGGCAGTTTGTGGAGTATTCACTATCCAGCATGAAAGTGGTGGGTTTTAACCCAGATGATGTTACATTATGTTTACTCATTGTTTACTATGTCATTTTGCTTTACTAAAGGCAGTGGGATTAATAAGGGAATATTAAAGGTAAATTATTGTATTACAAAGTGAAAAAAAACCCTTAATTTCCTGTAATATAGTACTACTGAGCATTCGAATATAATGCAGCACAGGTTTGTTTTCTTCCATAAATGTGACATCTTCAGGGTTTTCATTCAGAAAACTTTACTGTTGGGTTTCTTGCCGAACTGTGATGTGGCTCTTTTCTTTTCAGTATCAACATGCTCAAGTTACCTGAATACCCGAGTAAAGAAATCCTTAAGGACAGGCTTCTTGTGGCATTGCACTGTGGAAGCTATGGTTACACGATGGCATAATGAAGTCCAGAAAACTCATCTGACTACTGATGTGCAATTCAGTGGCAGAAGTAATTTCGGAAACTGTCAGTAGAAAAGCAGCTTAGACGCTGCAGCCCATCGGCAGGGCTGGCTTCAGAATTCGTACAGGATCATCAGCTTTTCCTCCATTATGTGTTGTCAAAGTAACTTTGATACCGTCACAACAAACTTCTCAGTATGCTGTATTTTCATTTTTTAAAACGACAGATCTGGATGGAAATCAGTTTACATGGTTTTCATTATTACTTCAGTCTGAATCAGAAAGTTTGTCAGAATCTCTTTCCAAAGTTTACTTTTGATTTTCAACTATATGGTTGAATAACATTTGTGTTTTAGTTTACTTTGTACTCAGATGGCATACTGCTAATGGACAGACTTCTACTTTATGCCTAGTTGCATGTGGAAGTGCCGTTTATTTTTGCAGAGAGCACTATAGAAAGTTCAATTTGGATATTGTACAGTAAGACAGATCTAATGTATTTTCCATTTCTTTGCATAGTAACAGAAATAAAATTTTATAACTTTTTAGTATTTTAATGTATATGGTATGTAAAGATAAGACTGTTATCACTGGAAAAAATGACAGATGAAGTTAATATCTAATTTATATTAGAATTTACACTCTATTCTACTAAATATTTAAAGTATTTGTGACTTTATAGTCAAGTTGCAGTTTAGAATTTGTAAATACTATAAGATCTATATCCATTTGTTTGAATGCCGTTACTCTTTCCTTGACATAATTGTATGTTCAAAAGGTATTATTAAATTTTAATATTTTTACCAGAATCTGAATGTGACAAGTTTGTGTGTCTTTGTGGGTGGTTTATCCTTTTTTTCCCCCCAGGATTTTATTCATCTTACTATAATTTAAATTGTCATGGAAGCAGCATTTGAGAAGGCATTGTCGAAGTGATGGATGGACATAAGCAAATGCACAAGGAAGGAACTTGAGCTTATTGAGGTTAACTGGCAAGACTATAATAGAATCTCATGTCAAAATTTGTATAAAATTAGACTTATTACTCAATATGTAAAAATACATAGCAATGGCTCATCAGCATGTGTTTTTGATGATAAGTAGCTGGACATGTTGGGGTAGATGATGCATTTGCATAACTGCTTTTTAGGGACCCTAGGGTAGGTCTACATTATTGTTTTGGTTCAGGCTAGGAGTGGTGGTTTTTTGTTTTTTCTTCTTTAAATTAATCGGGTCATCCCTGCTTATCATGCTTTTGCTGCAGAGAATGCAAACTGGATTCTCTCCAGGTGAAACTAAACAGAAAAACATGATGCAAAAATGTGCCAAATGCTAACAGGTGAACATCTAATTATGTCTGCAAGACTTAACTGATCTGAAGAGGTGATCTGGAGAGTTAGTAAATAAGTTCAGGTATAGCGAACCCCCCAAACGCGTAAATTTTAAGGTTCAGGTCCTCAGCACAAACTGTTTGCTACTAATCCATTCATGTTTTCCTACATTAAGTGCTAATACACGTGTAGCCTTTGTTCACCAGCTGATCTGTCTAGGCTGCTTACTTGGTGCTGTTTTTTTTCAGATTTCATTTATTTTAATCTGAAGCATACACAGCCTCTCTGGGGGTGTGAGAGAGAAATCTGTGGACCATCTGATTCAGTGGTGCCACAGTAATTTTCCTTTGGGCTAAGCTTTATACATAGACTTATTAGCTTTATTTCCCTTCCAGTTCTGTTTGTGCACATGTATGCATAAATGTTGGTTTAAATTCTTATGCAGTGTTTGTGACTGCAACTTATAGGAGAATACTGCTGTTAGTTAGCGGAAAGAGTAGACTCTTCCAGCAGAACAATCAGCTGAAAGCTGGTTAAACTACTGCTTCGGTCAGTGGAGAGGTGCTGTTCCTGTCTGGCATGCTCTAGGAAGCTTAGACTATTTAGATAGGTTAAATGTTTGAGGCTGCGGGGGGTTTAGCCGAGTTAAATCCCAGTTATCTTGGATCCTTCAGTTAGCAAAAATACTTCGCTTTTCTGCACAATTGGGCGGTGCTTGGGTCCCTGGCTACAGAGCTTATTGCTTTGTGTGCCTCTGCAAGGTAGATTGATTGCAAGGCGGTGTTTTGAGCAATACAAGGTTTTTGTCAGGAATTATGTATTTCTGTTTTCTGCATGTAAACTGGGATTTTATCTTTATCCGAGGGTTTGGCTGTAAATACTGTTGTTCATTTACGAATACACAATCTGTGATTTTGTTTTTTCCTTTTTTCATTTCACGTGTTCTCTTTCATGGTAAGATGCAGCGGTTTGCAGGAAATGGAAACCTTGCGTACTCCTGCATAGTGTCCAAAACATGTCATACCGTAACACTGAGTGAAGGGGAAAAAAGAATCAGATTCTTTTTTGCACTTATACTTTTGTATTATACTGTAGGTGATATAGGTATCAACAAGCTGAACATGGTCTCAAGCAGTATTCCTAAAATGATCGACAACTGGTTTTGAAATGTAATGGAGCGCAGAATTTTAATGTTCTCAACAGTTCCCTATGACAGATCTCCCTGTTACAGCCTCACAGATGGTTCAGAAGCAGATTACTCCTTCTTTCCCCATACTGATGTTAGTTGTGTCCCGTATGAAGTATTTGTAGTATTTTGTGTGATATTTGTACCAAATACTCCCTTGATAGGTCAGAATGAAATTTTGTTAAAATAATCCTGTAATAAAAAAGCATGATGAGAACATGTAGAAAATGGGAATAGAGCTCTTGATACTGGACTCTTGGTAAACAGCAACCTTGTTATTGCTCATTTTGAACAGGTTTTAAAAAAAATGAAATGGTAAGTACTGTCTGCTGCAGTTGACCATGTGAAGTTAGCAGGATTTAATTATTGCATTGAAAGACTGTTCTTAGGACACCTGTGCCCTATTAGCAATGGGGTATGAAAAGCCTGTTGAGAAACTATAACTTAACATAGCTTATAGTTTAGGATGATTAATTGGTTTATGTTTGTTCTCTCCCACTGTGCCAGAACAAGGCAGGGTGAGTGTTTTATCTCAGAAAGAACAGAACAGATGTCTTGTCAGATCATAGATCATGAGCACTCATTAACTTTTATTATCTTTATGAAATGTTAGATAGCAAAGCCTAGTTTTTGATGCTTGAAAATGTGTTGTGCATCTAATGTTGCAAAACCATTAAAACCATAAACTGTGAAATGTAGCTTAATGACTTCTACTGTATGTTCCATAGTCAGTAAGATTGAAATGAAAATGGAATGAGAGGGAGAAGGTGGTTGGCCTGGATTTTCCAGAGACTTGGAGACTTCCACACATACAGTAGAAAAATATTAGGACCACCTATGCTTTGGAAGTGTGTGAACTCTCTGTTTAAGAGTATAAACGCAAAATCGTAGTTTTAGTTTAGTTGGACTGTTCTTGAAATCTAATGAACTGATTCAGCTCTGCAAGTACAGCTCAATAGTGCCTCAGAAAAGTCTTGCTCTTCCCCATCCAGACCTGAGCAGGAGTGGAAGCTCTTTTCAGTGATGTCCAACCAGGATGTAAAGATTGCTCAGATTGCTTTTCTAAACCTTTTGAATAAATAAATAAAAAACCTTATTTGTCCTTCACGATGTGCAGACAAGCAGTACTCCGTAGGTGTTCCTCCAAGTCATAACGTGTAGGTGATTCTCCAGTAATACTTCTGTGGCGTTGTACAGCAATCAGGTGTAGAACTTGAACCAAGTGATTGTCATTCCTTTTGTACACGTAGTGAGTTGATCTTTCACTCTGAAGGAAAGTAGTCTTTGCAGTTGTGCTCCCTGGACACAAGAGGTCCTTTGCTGTTCAGGCAGTGGAAGTTTTTTCCTGGCACTGGCTTGCTTCCATTCCTCCCAGTGCCCTCTGCCAGCCAGGTGTCTGTGGCCGAAAAGCAAAATCTAGAGTTCCCTTGATGATCAAGACTTAGATTTTTTAACTAATTGAATCTAAAGAATGCAGCTGCTGAATGCTCCCAACAGGATTAACTGTTTTTGTAATAACGCTATTTTAGTTCTTCATGAGAGTTATTCTTGGTATTATTTAAATACAGTTGCTGAGTTCTGGATTCTTGGTTCAGTAAAGACCCTGGGTTTGGTTATGCTTGGTTGTTAGCTAGAGTAACCTTGAATTCCTTGCAGCGTACTACTGCTGATTGGGTGTCAGCAAATCTTGACAAAAGGGAAATTTCTCAATTGATAAATTTTTCATGTTTCTTCTAGAATTAAAAAAAAAATTAAGCCCATCATAATCAGAAGTCTTGCTAAGAGCACCCAGTCACCATTTTAAAGACCTTGTAAATAACCGCTTATTATAAAATATTCTATTAACAAAATGTTTCAAGCAATTATTAAAATACTAAAGGATATTGAAAAAGTATTTTAGCGTATCCCACTTTCTAATGGAACTTTCATGTTGATAATTTCAAAAAGTTCAGTGAATTCACAAAGGAAATTTTTTTTTTTAGGCACCTTTATGAAGAAGGCAGACAGCTAGTGAATTAAGGAATGCCTTATCTTAATACCTTGTTCCTGCTGTAACACCACTGCAGCCTCCAGAGTGGAGACAATATTCACCTTAAAGGGCTTATAATCTGTAAGGATAGGGGTGTTTTCCTGTGATTTCTGCCCCGCCCCCCCACGTTGCCATTTTGCTTCTGTACCTTAGCTTCTGGGGAGTGGTTTTCATCTGGAGAGAAAAGGCAAAAGAGGAATAGTGCTTCCTGGCCTAGCGATCGGGGAAGCAGAGGAGAAAGTTGAGATCAAATACATTAATGCTGGCAGTTTAAGAAGGAAGGCTTCTTCCGTAAGGTCTGGCATCTGCCTAATGCTGGCAGACCAGAGTGGAAAGCAGGACTTCTTCAAGGTTTGTTTTCTCTTTTTTCCCCATCTTGCATGCTTCTCTTTTTGTGTGTGTTAAGCGGAAGTTGTTGGTTTGTGATTGAGGTCACCCTCAAATCTCTTGGTTAATCAACAGGGACGTGAGGAGGAAAAGAAGACAGGATAGCTTCTAGAAGACATCTGAGGTGGTGTCAGTATATAATGCACAGGAACAGCTGTTTGCCTGGGAACCTTTACGCTAGTCAATCCCTACTTCTGATGCAAGATTATTTTCTAGGAGCTGCTCTTTCTACAGAAAGTCTTTCCGGAGTGGGTACTTTAGGAAGCCAAATAGCTGCAGTATTAAATTGAACATATTGCTTTATTGACTGCCATTCTGGTATCCTCTATTCCGGCTGGTAGGTAATCAGTTCCCTTTGCAGAAATCGGAAGATGAAGATGGTACTGTCTCTGTGGGAATTTTTCTTGCGTGTTAGAAAGAATGCTCGAAGAAAACCGGCTGATTAATTAACAGACTGATAAATATGAACTGTGGTAAGAGGAAATGGATGGCCCTGTCTTAATTCTCACCAGGCAGGCATAGTGATCTGTGTTTAGCACCTTTTATCTCCACCGCAAGCTTTTGGACTGTGATGCAGATGTTGAAGAGTGGAGAACAAGAAGGTGTTTTCCCAGGACAGCTTTTCAGATTTTTGAAGGTTAGTTTCTTTTTCTCTGTAGTTTCCATGCTATCTTATATATACTATAGCAAACAATAAATATTTAAATAAGTATAAAACAACAATACATATTGAATATATACATTACATAAACCCAAAGCATTTTAATTATATATTTAAAATATATATACGATATTATTAGTACTACTATAGTAAAATGCTACATAGCAGAGTGTTTTAGGCTGTGGAGATTTTGGTTTCCTGTATTAAAGCTACTAACCACGTGATTTTTGTATAGATTAAATAAAGTAGGTTTTCCATTTTGCATGTATGTTTGTGTTTTCCTTACCTTCATTTTGAAATGGTGGATTTTCAATTAGGCTGTTGAAATTATGGGCAAATCGGTAATTTGTATATGCAGCTGTTGTTACTAAGAATTTTTAGCATGTCCATAGAAGAGTATTTTTCCAGTTAAGAAGTAAAATTGGCCAACTACTAAACTGATGTTAAGAACCAAAGCTTTAAATCAGCTAGATTAAACTTCCTCAGGGATTCTTGAGTTGTAAAGATAAGTGCTTTTCAAGTCAGAACATCTGTTTATATCTAGACTTACTATAGATAATCATACAGCTGGTAGACTAGAGACTGTGATATATGTTTTATAGACTCAATTTTTTTACTCTCTAAGGACAATAACAGAGTTAATACACTTCTGTGGGACTAGCTGTAGCTTAGAGGTAGTAGGAATCAAACCACATAAGGAAACCTAGTATAAGGTTACTGGCTTACTCTTATACGTAGTTTCATTTGAAAATAGCTCCATACAGTTAGGTAGATCGAAACATTTCTTGTTATGCATGTAAAGCAGTATTTCTAGTTGCAGTTATAAAGTTCCGCATGTAACTCAAACTAATAGAATAAATTAATAAAACTTCAATTAAAATAGAATGGGTTTCCTATGCACCTTTAGTCTGGGTTTAAAAAAAAAGGCATTATTGCATGTCTTTCCATACATGCCATATAATTTAGTTGGAGCACATTATTTTCAAATTTCTCACTTAATATGTTTGGAATGTTACAGATAAGCTCAAAACATCAATGAGAAGGGCTGCAACGGTCCATTGAAATATTTCCTCTGAAATCAGTGTCTTCCATCCATTTTGGTCTCCTCATGTCATTGACTACTGTATAATGCTAAATTTCCTCTTACAACAGAACCCTTCCAATTTCTCACTCAGATTTTTCTGGACCATTTTCTCTGAATGTAACATGTATCCATTGCTAGAAATAGCAAATAATATTGCTAAATGTGTGTTAATTTTTTTCCATGAAAAATTGTTTAAAAAAAAAAAGTTATGCTAATATGATTAGAAACTGATTAATACCAAAAGGTGTAGAATTTCAGCGTGAGTGCAAACACTGAAGGCATGCGTCCCTGAGCCCACTGTTTGCAGATGTATATACTTGCTGCATATATACTTGCTGCATTAAGTGCTTGTGACATTCTGTGCCAAGAGTTCAACTGCTGAGTTTCATACAGCGCCAAGTGATTCATCAGGATTATTAGGATTCTTCTGGTATAGCGTCACTGTACTGATTGCCTGTGACAGATCAGTTTGCTTAGATTAAAAAGCAATTGTTGCTGTCCAGTCAAATTTATAACCTCTGGTAAAGGGAAACTGAACCCTAGTGCTGTCCAGTATATAAAAACACCTTGGTCTACAAATCATGTGGACTGGAAAAAAACCTGAATGCTTGAGGAGTGATGCTAGTTTACATGCACATGGGCAAAGATTTCACAGGTATCTAATACACAGTTTGTCTGTGCTAATAAGTTTATTCTGACATATTTAGGTGAGCCTATGTATAAGCATTATTTTAGATTAATGCTTCTAATTGGCTGTCTTTGTGGAAATAAAGCGATACAGCTATTGATTGGTATTTGGATGCCTGTGGATGTTATGGCAGTATGGCTTTTAGGTGTATGTCACCTAAAGGAAGGGATTGTATTATAGGGAATCTAAATTCCATAATAGATTAGGCCTGGTGAGCTGGCCTGGAGACAACTACTGCTCTTTACCCCTGATTTGTGGCATGTATTAGTGATGCTGTAGGTGTAAGATGTAAGCAAGAGAAAAGAGAAAATAAATGGTAGAAGCACACTTCTGAAAGTGAAGAGTGTCTTCAGGGAAGAGGTGAATAGTGTCCTGAGTGTAAACATGGAATAACGGGGGTGTTTTCGACAACAGATGTGTCATTCAGCTGGTGGGTGGGAAAAGTGCCTGGGTCTCCTCGGGATGCGATCCTTTTTTCTTTCCCACCTGGTCTGAAGGCCGCAGTCTGCTGCCACAGAGACTGGGAAGACTGGTTGGGCTCGGCACGTCTAGAGGAGGGTTGGTGGAGGTGGTGAATTTTCTCTTTCACGTTTGATGCTAGCTCAGAATGAGTCTTCTGCTGATTGTCATTTTGATATCCGCCCCCCCCGCAGCCCAGCCCCATGCCTGAAGGTAGATTTTCTTGGCAGTATATGCTAAAGCAAGTTTAAGATTCTGCTGAAAGGGCACTGCTTCAGATTGTATATGAGAAGGGGCTCCCTTCTGTACAGACAAAATGCTCCCCATTAAGCACAATGGCATGTGTAACTGCTAAAATGTGTCTCTACTTTAAGAAAACTCCAAATGTAAACTCTGTGGGGAGGACACATGGGGGTTAATTATCATGTTTGTGCTTTTGGTCCTTAGCTCATTGACATCTTTTTGAAATGTACCTTATTTATGTTGCCTGTTTGTCTTGGAAATAGTCTGTGTGTGTGTCTGTACTTTTAAAAAAACCTAAAAAAAAAAAAAGTTCTCAATGTTAATATTGCCTTCCTTTCCAGCAAAGAGCCTGGACTGGAGAATTCCAGCAAATTCTCCTGACTTTACTCGGAAGTAATTCACACACAAAGGTTGAAAATCCAGTTGGATGAAATTCAAGTAGATGTTGCTTTGTTTATTAAGGTTTGGGGTTCTTGTGGAAGTGTTTTTATTTTAGCATATTTAGCATCTCCATCTCCAGTCTTGACTGGATTGTGGCAATTTAAGAACTGTCTTACAAAGACCAGACAAACGTACTTGGAGTCTTTGCTATTCATTACAGTTTCTTTCTTTGTATTTGGTGATGATTTCCAGTGTCTTCTATAATAGCATTACCAGAGAAATAGACTGAAATAATGGAAATGTATGAGTAACTGTGATAACCTTTAATGTAAATCTGTGCTTTCTATAAGTTATATTAATACTTCGATTAAAACTGTTCAGGAGACCAGCTGTGTGTTAATTACATCTCATAGCTATGTGTACTTTATTTGTGTGTGTAAAAGCCTGAAGAAAATCTTTTCCTTATTGCCTTTCACAGAAAAAACACCTTTGGCCATCACTTGCACTGCTGGACTGTAGATTTTCTTTCTGCTGCTGTGTCTGTCTTGTCTCCAGTACCAAGCTTTTCTGTTACTCAGTCTTGACTGGTTTGATGTGAGTTCACCAGGGGCTTTTGCTCTGTCATGTATCTTTGTGCTTAACAGCCAGCAAAGTTCAACGGACAGACAGATTACACAGAGACTGCCGAGGCTCACGTTTGATGTCTACCTCTGCCACTGACCTCCTTTGTAACCTTAGTAAATCACTTCATGTCTCTGTACATAGGCCCATGCTATTATGGTTAGACTTTAAACTTCTAAGGAAAGGAGACACCCTTTGTGTATCTGTGTGACACCTCACAGAATAGATGAGTTCAGTAGGGACATCTGGAAGTATCCAGATGTAGTGTCTGTATTTTTACCCAGGGTTTATTTCTGGTGACCGTTCCTCGGAGACAGCCCTTGAATGGGGCCTCAGGAGTCTACTTGCTCTTCTTCTGTCTCACTATCCTGCTGAGCTCTTCTGGCAGCTGGAGCAAACCAGAGCGGATAGCTGTCATAAAGATGCAGTTAGGAAAGAAACCTCTGTGTTTTGAAAATGCTGTTCAGTGCTCACTGGTCACAAATTTTGAAAATGGTAATAAAGTTGTACAGAAGGACTCAGGATCAGCCAAACACTCTCCAAGGCTTACTTCTGCTTCAGCGTCTTGTCCTCCCCGTCACCTTGACCATATGCTTGGTAAAGCATGGGGCAATAGGTTCATTCCTGTGATCTATCTGCAAAGTGATCATGTTCAAGAACTAGTGAACTGGTGGGGATGCTCCATAAGAGTGTGACTCAGGTGCTTTAACTTGAGAAGATGATGCCTCTAGGTCAAGAGCCTGCATTGCTTTGTTGCTGGAAGCTTTTACATCCAGAAACTGATGACCTGAATGGAGAGGTGCATTTGATAAAGATGGGAAATCCCCATGGTTTAATGCTGATTCCTTAACTTTCAGATAAATAAGTTTCTAGTTGTTGCTTTCCAACTTCTGACAAAGTTGGAAAGCTGCTTTTAAGCAGTAGGCGTTATCCTAGGGGAAATCTTACTTTCTCCTCGCAGCAGAAATGAAATTCATTTTCAGAGGCCTTGATGTCAGTGTCATGCTCCTCTTGTTTGGGTCTTTTTCTGTATCCATTCAACATCACCTGGCAACTTCTGTACCAAGTCTAACTACTGCTGAA
>NW_008825111.1:1804724-1809584 GCF_000699105.1 Pygoscelis adeliae
CCTTTTTTCTATATGTACAAGCTCTCACTAGTACAATATATACTTAGGAAGGTCTGCATTTTTTTCTCTGTTATGTAGAGACTTTGACACTAAATCTAATATGTGCCTTCAATACATATTTGCCTACAAATAATGATTATTTTTTTTTAGTTTAATAAAATAAACCCCAATGCCTATATTCTAGCAGGTTTTGTCTAACTCAAACTCCTGAGTTATTTTTCCCCAGTATTGTATTGGCATCATGCTTTAAAGCCTACTGTTAGTGAGACTGGTATAGGTGTATGCCTCCCACTTCTGTACAAATTTTCCTGGAGGGGAAAAGTGGGTTGGATGTTGGTGCTTCCTACAAAGTGGAAAGCAGTTTCTGGACAGTGTAAATATAAGTAAGTGTTATTTGGTCTGTTTTGCTCTGCGTTTTGTAACTTTGTAAGATAAACAGTTACATATGTGAAAAATCTTTAAGCCTGTATTTGAAGCAGGCAGCACTTAAAGAAAAAAAAAAAGTAGGGGAGTAAGGGTGGGGAGTTTCTTGGTTTTCCAGAAATGTGCCAGTCTCTTCATCCAGCTTGCTCTCCCGCACCTCTACAGAGAGATATTTTTTTTTTAAAACGTACCTTATTTTTCTGTGACTGTGGAATATGAGATCTTTAAATTTCATGCCATCCTCCCCTTCAGACAAATCAAACTTCACAGCATCAGGAATGCTTCTGAGCATGTCTTGATGAAGGCAAGGTTTAGAAAGCAGTAAACCAGCAAAGAATCTGCAAGGTCTGAAGGTCTTTAATTCTGAAGGTGATATATAGCCAGGTGGTGATATATGCGAAACATCAGCTCCTACCAGCCTTAAAAAAAGGAGTGCCAAATATAAATCTATCTAAAATATTTCGGTTGCTTTTTCTGCCTTAGGATAACTATCTGCCCTGATCCTGGACCACAAAGCTGTGCTAGTTCAGTATGTCTGAACCTGCTTAAGTAAGAGAACTTAATTATTTGTGATTTTTATGACATTTGTATTTCCCTGGGTGTAATGCAAAGATCGACATAATCAGAATCAAGAAATCACACACTAAAAATATTTCATAATGAAAGATAGGAGCCATGTGTGTAGGTGGCATAACCTCTGTATCTCTGATTACAGCACATGAAATTCAGATTATGGCCTCAGAGTAGCGGATCTCAAAGCGTACAGGGCTACTTGCAGAACACCCACTTTTGCTGACACTTGAGTTTTCTTTTTGACTGCAGGAGAGTTGAGATATTGATGGCACCCAGCTTTACAAGTGAGATCATCTTGCCAGCCATTCCATTAAATATTACGAGACATTATTACTTCAGGGCTTTAAGCTGCTTTTTTGGCATATAAAGTTACATCAGAAGGTAAACATCTGGTTTTGCTTTGTTGCACGCTTCATATAAAGAATGGATCAGTATCATCAAGCAATGGGAATGCATTTAAGTGTAATTATCTTGAATTATTTGCTGCTAAGTCTCCCTTGCCAGTGGTAAAGGGTGGGTAAAGGGAAGTCTCTATTCAGAAATCTTTGCTGAACATCCAAAGGTGCTTGGCTTTTAACTTCTTGGTGAAAGGCATTATTTGTATCAACAGCTTGTTTAGAAAAATGGTCTCTTGCTTGTAAATTGATATAAGAAATTGCTGGAATGGGAGGATCATACAATATTCCTCTAATGAGCAGTATTATGTGATAATTAGTCTAATTCCTCTTTCCTCTAATGAACTTAGCGTTTGTATATTAGCCCTTTTTTAATAGACTGCTGTCTATGGGAGGTGTGGGTTTGACCTTTGAATAACTTGCTTTGTCATTTCTTTCCATTTTTGATTACTGGGCTTTCTTTTTATTGCCAAACTTCTATATTTACGTTCTGAGCAGAGACTTATCTAAATCTTCACTGAATTCAGGTAACGCAAATAAGGACACTTATCTTAAAGGAGTTTTTTACTCTCTTTAGATTCTCTTTCTCCATGTGGAAGAGCTCCTTGAAATATGAGAGTTAACATCTGCCCTACACTACGTATTTTTACATGTACTCTTGAGGAGTTCTTAAAATCCTGAATTTTAGAGGAGCATGTGGTTCTGCTTATGTTGTCCTAAGACCATATTTCCTCTTTATCGCTGGATCTCGGTTATGGTAGGAAAAGGCTCCAATCAGCAGTCTCCAGGGAAAACATCAGTGTTTTGGGAAGACATTTCTTCTGCTACTTATCAGCGGGACACCTAGGGCAAACTGCAGAAGAAGTTTCTGCGGAGATGTGGTGTGTAGAGGCTGCTGAATGCAGCAGTACACACCATGTATTTGCTTTGGAGCTGGGACTGCGAACGCCTCTCAAATGTGTGCAGTAAAACAGCTTTACTTGAAAGAGGATAAAATTAATGTTGTGAGGGAGTAGCCCGATGGGCAAACAAAGGGACTATAAAAATGTTGAGGCCCCATCAGATGCATCAACAGGAACAGGCTCCTTTCATTACTAATTGTTTGCAGAAACTGCAGTACAGCTGCTGCAATGCTAACCTGAGGCTTGCCAGCTCTTGGATGCGTTCCCCCTTTCTCCCCAGCCTCAGTGGCTGCAGACGCCCTTCTCTCTCTTTCTCTGTTGCTTTTCCCTTTCTCTCTCTCTCCCCCTTGTCTTTCTCCCTTGTTTTTCTACTGAATGGGAGGATGATCCTTCCCTTTGTCACAAAGAAAGCTGGCCAACAATGAAGAGCTCTGTTTTGTGGAAACAAGTTATATTTTCACTCTGCATTGGATCTTATTTAGTTCCTGCCACCAAAAGTGGCCAGTAGTCTGAGAGACTGTCTTCACCCTAGCCTCCTCAGCTCACTGCTATTAATTGCTTTGTGTATGTATGACACTGCTCTACTTGCAAATACATCATGCACGTGCCCGTATTAGCCTTGGGAAATGCTTATAATAAATTTTCCTTATGGACAAAACTTTCACAACTATTCCATGTTTTCATGATCAGCTCTAATTATGAGAATAGATACTTTAAAGGTTGGGACATATTAGAAAATGCAGCAATGAAGATCATGGTGATGCCGGTGGGGACTCTCTGAGATCATTGTCACAGGAGTGAAAACAGGAATATTTAAGGCAAATCAGTTCTTACTGTGCTCTTGATTGTATTCAGTCATTACATCATGTTTCCCAGCTGAACTTAAAAGTTAACACCACCCCCACCTCTTCCCAAAGTAAAGGTTTTGTGGCAAGGGTTCTGCCTTTCACTTTGAGAGAAAAGTCTAATTACTATAGAGAAGAAATAAATCTATAGCTACACAGATCGTCTTTTTTTTTTAAATGCAAATTGTATCTGAGTGAAATTGAATCCATCTAACTCATCCAAAGCCTGATAAATTAAGATGATTCCTTCCTTTTGTACCACCTGGATTTGGGTTTGGCTGCAAAGCTGATGTGGATTGAGTGGTGGTGCCCAGGCATGTCTCTTTGAATGCTCTGCCTAATGAAAATCCAAATATATTGATAAATAAGAGTTCTCTGTATTTACTGCTGTGCGACTGTGCAGGTGGTATCTCTGATATAAGCCCCTGACCAGTGCTGTTTGTTGCACTCAGTGAGATGGTAATGGTCAGCAATAGGTAAGATTCAAAGAAGTCTGTGGGACAAGTCTACTTAAACATTACTGAGGCTGCGGTATTGTTCTTCTTCAAAAGCAAAAGCTGTAAAATTTGTTGATGCTGCAGTAGATTCTACTGCCTCCTACCCCTATCCACCCTGCAGCTCTATTGCTGGCCATAAAATTAAGTTGTTTTGTCACCTGCGGTTATTCATTTTAACTTTAGCATAGTAAATTTAATGCAGAGACATTTACTTACTGTAAATTTGTCTCCCATGAAACAAAGGGGCACTAGCTTTGCAGAATTGTGTAAAGAGTATCTGTTTCCATAAAAAATAGTAGAGGCTGCAGGTTAGGACATCTTGTAGAGTAAGTATATACACTAAGAATCAATAAGTGTTTTATTAGTGCCTGGAGATTATTTGGCTATAAAGGCGGGTTTTTTTGGTTGTTTTTTTTTTAAGTCCAATCGCTGTAAAAAGGTAAATAAAAAAAGTTAACCATCTGTTGCCTCACTTTCATTTAAAATATTCTATTTAATTTCTTCTTTCTAGGTAACCAATTTTTGTTATTTTGCCCTAACGTTGGGGCTTGGAAGAAAGTGGCTTTAATTTATAGCTTTTATTTATTCAAATGTATTGTCAGCATCATAGGTTTTACACTTCCTATTAGAAGTTTGGAAAATATTTCTTGCTACACTGAATGAGAACAAAATTCAATTTAGAAATATAATTTCCTACCACTAAGACACTTGATAACATAGGGGAGATTAATGGAGCCTCATGACAGAAACTTGATTTAAAGCAGGAGATTAATACTGCTTTATCGGCCCATACCACGAGTGAATTAGCTCAAGAAATCTGTTTGAAGTTGCCGAGTTGTCTGTTAGAAAAAGGTCTCTGAACATTTATTTGATCATTGCTGAGTAGTTGCTATAGGCTTGTCTATCTAACAACACAGGAACAAACTTCACACCAGCCTTGCTTATTTTACAGTAGCATGTTTCTTATTATTCCTTGTTATCCCACAGGAAGCTGGAATGCTTTGGAGGTCAGCTACTGGCTTGGGGATTATTCCTAGTAAATCAAGCTAAAATTAACAAACAGAATTACACTGACGTTCTGATTTCATTGAGGACAAAAAAAAAAAAAAAAGCTTAAGTGGTGTTTTTAATTGGAAAGGTTCTGTCCCAATGCCTGTTGTAAATCATTTTTATCAGCAAAAGAAGCCTCTCATTTCCTTTCCTAAATATAGGAGTGTTTATCTTT
>NW_008825111.1:1809624-1819657 GCF_000699105.1 Pygoscelis adeliae
ATGTATACAACTAACAGAGAAATCTGGGAGCTAATGCATTGGGGCCACAGCTGGCTGCTGGTCCAGGTTGGCATTCCAGCTCTGCTTCTGATATAAATTACATCAGCATCAAATAAAAAAAAAAAAACCTATCTGTGGCAATCAATCCATTTCTCTGTCATTTGGCAGATGTGCTCTGTATCTGAAGAAACAGCCACCAAATTAACTGGTAGTTCTTAGGATCCTGTATGCTTTATTCAGTGTAAAGGAGAAATCGCACCATGTGCGTGCATAAATAGAATGTATGTGTCTGTGTGTATGCACAAGATACGCATGCGTGCACACAGATGCTTTTTCCTCAAGTGGCTTTCAATTCTCTTGGGAAAGTGTCTGAAGCAACTGTACTTGTAAGTTCAACCAGTCCAGAATGAAGTCTGCATGATTTTGTAGCTTTTAGCTTTTACTTCTAGAATTGTAGCATCCAGAGTTTTGTTTTTAAATCTTTCTTTTACACATTTTTGCTATGCTGTCTATGCAGATGAGTCTGCAGGGTTGATCTTCTAACATATATATTGGATGACTGTGAAAATGATACGTTGTTACACTAAGCTTGTATTTGTTGCCTGCAATACGGTAACGTGTAAAGGCACACTTTCAAATGCTGCACTGCAGAGGTGTACACACACACAGTGGTGTTCTGTATGCACTATGTATGCAATGAAAAGTGCTTAAAGAGTACTTCATTGGGTATCTCAAAGAGCATCCTCCTCCTTTGGTGCAGATGAGAATTAACAGTAAAGAGCCTGGTAAGGCATGTAGATTTTGCTGATGTAAATAGTTGCATACCATAAAACCAAAAGAGTGTATCTGCAGTGCGCAGACAGAAGTGTGCATTTGCAGACAGAAGACTAGCATTTACCTGCAAACAATTTAAAGCCTATTTGTGAGAGTCGAACAGGACATGGGAGTCATCTTGGGGAAGAGGGAAGGGGAAAGATCTCTCTGCTTCCAGGCCCTTTTGGCTGGAGTGGCTGGGCTTTGCTCCATGCCTGCAGTGGGGGTGTGAAGTTCTGCTCATCGCGGTGGGGTACCAGACCAGCATCAATGACTGCAGCTTGGGGTGTCAGGACAGCAAGCTGTTTAAAAGGGGCTCTGACTCAGGCAGCAGAAGAAGAAAGCTTAAAAAGGATTGCTGAATATGAGCAAATGATCAGAGACCCGAACAAAAAAGGACAGCTACCTGCCAAAACACTGTCCTTGTTTGCTCTCGCTTTAGGATTTCTCCAAACATTCTGATACTCTTCACCATAGGCTTGAACTACCTTCAAAAGTTCAGCTGAAGAAGGCCCCAGTCTCTGAAGACTGTGAGGAGCAGGTGACAGCTCTTTCCATCTTGACAAGGTTGCCACATCTGTTCCTCTTGATGAGCTGATACCCAGCCAGGCTTAGCCCCATGTAAAGGGCAAACAGAAAACAGCCTTGTTGCTTTGGGAAAGCTACTGTCAGTGGAGGTGTTACCTTGTGAATTGCTGAGATTTCCTTTGTGCTCAGTTCTTAGGGGCTCTCCTTCCCCTGCGTACTATCAAGGAGACCAGTCGCAATCTGGTCCAAAGCGTTTGTAAAGTTCACTGCTGCAATAAGTGTCATTCTACAGAAATACAAATGGGCTGTTGTCCTACTGCATTACTGGTATATTCACATCAGTATGCCTAAAACTTTTACTTGCATTAATAAATTCAGACAAAGGAAAATGAATCTTCTCCAGCAGAAAGTGCCTTAACAGCTATACTGAATGTGGTGCAGCTGGGGACACCTCTGCTTGCTGAGTATTTTGTTTGCTGTGTAGGCAGAACCAAGAAACTACGTGCTTTATGCTGGTTTCAGTCTATGAACATTCAGGTCTATCGGTACGTTTGCATCTGACCTTTTGTGTAAGAGGCCACAGATACGTTTTTTTCAGGAGCCAATTATTTGCTGCCAGAAAGACTGCCAGCAAAGAGAATTGAAGAGCTGGAGACTCCACCTTTTTCTTTACAAATGTGTTCTAGTGGTCAACTGCCACGCTGTTTTAAAAACTTGTAACATGTATAACAAATACATTTGGCTTCAACTTCCATTGGAGCTTGGTTTTTTCTACTCCATTAAATTAAATATTCCTCCTGTAAGTTGTGCTTTCCATGTCCATGGCACTTGGACACCGGATAGCCAAAACCTTTCTTGCCTCTAATTAATTCTTGAGACTTTGAAATAATTTAATTCTGTGCTCAGTATTGGGGAATACTCGTCACTACTGGGGAAGAGTATCAATACCCAAGAATACCCAATTGTACATCCCTTCTCTCTTCCTGTCTGTCTGTAACACTTCCTTCACACCCCATTTCACTCTCTCCAGTTTATCTGCTTTTTTGTGTGTTTTATTTTCAGACTATGGACATGGGAGTTATAGCTAGTGTTTGACTATTGACCTTGTGAAATTTTATATAGGCAAAAAGAAAGCTTTTAACTTACTATTTTAGTTTTTAGCTATCCAAGAACTGTGATAGCATTGATATGTATATAGATAAACAGAACTTCTTATGCGAAGTATTAAAGGAGGAGAGTTTGCTTATTTTCTATAAAGGCAGACAATTAATCAATCAAGTGTTTGTGCAGGTACATATGCATCATGGGAAACAAATAAAAGGAATTTGAAGTCTATGTGTAGTTGCCAGATTTATGATATCATTGGGATTACAGAAATGTGCTGGGGTAGCTTGCATGACTGGAGTGGACCTGGACCAGGTGAAGGGCAACAAGAAGGGCTTCTACAAGTACACTGGCAACAAAAGGAAAACCAGGGAAACTGTGAGGCGATGGCTCAGCAGGGCACGAGACCTAGGGACAAAGGACATGGAAAAGGCTGAGATTCTCAATACCCTTTTTGCTTCAGTTTTTACTGGTAAAGTTTGTCCTGAGGCCTCCCAGGACAGTCTAGTGGTAGAGAGTGGAGGAGATTGGGAGAGTGATACTTGACCTACAGGAAAGGCAGACTGCGTTAGTGAGCACGTAAGTCAACAGGGCAAACACAAGACTGTGGAATCACATGATCTGTATCCAAGGGTGCTGAGGGTTGGCTGATGCAACTGCAAGACCCCTCTCTATCATCGTGGAAAGGTCATGGCAGTCAGGGGAGAGAAAATAGGCAAATGTCTTGGCCATTTTAATGAGGGGCAAGAAGGAGGATCTAGGGACCTCTGTCCCCAAGAAGATTATGGAGCCTGTCTTCCTGGAAGCCATGTCCAAGCACGTGAAGGATGGGAAGGTGACTGGGAACAGCTATGGATGTACAATGGGCAGATTGTGCCCGATCAGCCTGGCCACCTTCTGTGGTAAGCAGATGAAAGGAGTGATGTTTACACTCTAATGATGTCTTCTGAGGTGCACTGGGAAAGAATAAGAGGCAAAAGAGAGTAGCTGCAACAAGGAAAATTCCAAGTAGATATTAGGAATTTTTTTTCCACCGTGAGGGTGGTCAAACACTGTAACAGGCTACCCAGAGAGGCTGTGGTGTCTCTGTCCTTGGAGGCCTTCAGAGCTAGACTGGATATGGCCATGAGCAACCTGATCTAGCGGATCTGCTTTGAAAAGGAGGTCAGATCACTTGACCCTTTGAGGTCTTTTCCAGACCTGGGATTTCAGAAAGACAAACTGAAGTCTCTGCTTTGCCTAATTGACAGTAAGATCTCAAATGTGGATCTCCCACTTTTCAAGTGACTGTCCTAATTGATGGGTGGAAACCGTGACATTTTCTTAATAAGAAATGTTGGAAAGACCTTGCTTTGTTTTCATACTAGCAAGTTTTGCAGGAGGTGGAAATATGAGTTCTTGGGGGTTATCTTTTCCTATGCCCTCTTTCATCTAAAAATAATTTAGTCCTGAACAGATTAAACGGATAAAATCATTACATAATTTATTCTTTGCTACATATTTCTGCACAATAGTGGAAGCCAATGCTTTTTTGGGAGACTTTCTTTTACAGCCTTTCATTTCAGACATCTTTGACACTAAACAGAAAAGCAATTTTCACACACAGAGAACAACAAACAAATAGGACCTGCTTTGTGATTAAGGAGCCTGTGATTTTGTATTCATGTCATAAACTGCATGAAAGTAGCTCTGATAAAAAGAAACAATCTTCAAGGTTAAGTATCATAAGAAGACATCATTTTGTTTAAGCCATTTTACTTTCATTTGCCTTGGAGAGTGTATTTTCAATAAGAGGTCTAAGTCTGCCGGTTCCTGCAGTCGTGCTGATGTGTCCCTGTGGTCATCTGACAGAACAAATTCTGCTTTTCCCCTCAGCCAGCTGAAAAATGTATTTCAGTTGGAGGAACAAGGTGCGGTAACAGTTGCCACCCTCTTTCCCCATGTTCCTCCTACCCCAAGAAAAGCTATTCTTCTGGCAAGAGCTGTCTTTTCTAGTGCAAAGGACTAAGAGAAGATCCTTGAGCAGGAGCAAGTGGGTGACCGCATTGCTGCGTCTGTCACGGTGTCAGGCAGGCAGCTGCTGTGCCTCCAGGTCTGGCAGCAGGCAAAATCATCACTTTGTTGCTCCTCCTGCTGCAATACACTTTGTTCCTTAAGGTCTAGAGAGATGTGACAGTCTCTAGGTTGTTGAAATTTTGCTTGCCGAATATTTTGCAGATGATCCTAGGTGTGTTTCTGCAGCCTCTCTCTCACTGTGCATCTGGGATTTGGAAGGGACGTGCAACACCTCTGGAAGAGAAGGGAAGAAAACCTTCCCCTGACTTCCTGAGCAACAGAATAGGCTTGCTTGACCAGGAACCAGAGACAATGGCCCTGCACACCCAACCAGTTGTCAGAGCCTTTGTGCTGATCACAGCCACAAATTAAAAAAAGGGACAAGTGGGTGGAAGAGCTTCAGAACTAGGTAAAGGTGTTACATATTTGCAGATATTAACTTAAATAGTTGAGATAGGGATGAGGTTTTTGTCACTTATCCTCACTTTTATTTAATCTGAAAACCAAATGGCAGGTGCCAAGGTTTGGCTTTGTAAAACATCCATGAGGTCAGCAGACAATCCCCTTGAACAGGGGCTGCCTACACGAAGCCGAGTGCTTGAGGGATTCAGAGGCTTCTGAAATAGGATGCCTCAATACGGAGTTGTTCACTCAGATGGGGGTATTCAAAATTGGGAGTGAAGCTCTTAATTTTGGGGGCAAAGTAATTTCCTGAAGGGTCATGAAGCTGATCTGAACCTTCAGAAAAAAAAGTTCAGGGATCAAAAATTGCTTCTTCCTATTGTAAAGAAGGGGCTGTAGTTCAGCACGTGTAGCAGGTTTATATGTCTCGTGTTTGAACTATTCTTTTTGTCATTTTGCACTTAGATCTCTGAGCCGTCTATAAGAGTAAGAAAGTTATTGCTAGAGAGATTGGAAACTGGTAGTTGATAAATAGTGCTACATTGCTCTGCAAAGAACAGTTGATGAATGTTACCATTGTATGTGAAATGTTTCTTTTTTTTTCTCTTTAATAGCAATGCTTTAAACTACATTGTCCTGCACAGGGGACTGCTAAGTAAACCAGAGCTGACATATGATAAATGCAAAGCCGTGGTTACAGCTCCAGGAATCGATGAATTGCATGTTTCACATGTAGAAGGGCAGTCATGCTGTTTCTGCTTGCAGAGTGATAAATGTAATTCCATCTATGAGCAGTAAAACATGAATGTAACTTGCTAATGCAAGTGCATGCTTCCAAGAGGAAAGAAAAGTATGTGAGAAGCTATACTGCTCTGCTTTGAAACCACCTGTAAAATGGTTAGTTCTAAAATTTGCAAGGAAAATGTACAGGAGAACCATGTTAGAGTATAAGTCAATAACCCAGGGAATGTTTCTCTAATAAATGTGGTTCAGTACCTGTGGGTATTGTTGCTCCATCCCAGACACAAGAGCACCCAGCAAAATATCACTTTGAGAGACACTAAAACAGGAAAGATAATAAGGTCATAAATGAAGGCCATTATTTATGGCACTATGGATGCAAAAATGGACCTGTAGGAACGACCCCCTGCAACTCAGCAAGTTAGAAAGCATGTTTTAAACGATGGTCTGTAGCAAGTGATTAAACGAATTCTAGAATAAAGGGGAAAATACAGGTTAAAATATACTTCAGGGACTGGAAATGAAGGTGACATACTTTCAGTTCTTGCTGGGCACCCTGATTTTGACATTTGCCCAGTGGACTGCTAATCATGGGTGGTTTCTGATAAACAGAACATACAGCAGCTTCCTGCTAAAAGCTACTTAATTTTGTTTTGAATTCTGTTCTGAATTCATATTTAATAAAGATTATTTTTTCTTAGAGCAATTCAAGGAAACTCAGACAGTGTCACTGTTGACTGAGCTTGTGGCAGGATGTTGTAGTGTTTCTGTAAGATTCAAAGAGATATATTTTAATGTTAATATGCTGTTAAACAAGCCAACCCTAGCTGTCAGCTCTGCCATGGCAAGACCTTATTGTTGTCAAAAGGCCAACAGACCATGCAATTATTGAATGGGCATGCAGAAGCTGATAAATTCCTTATGTAGTTCTAACGTATGGAGGGTTTAATAACACCCCCAGCAATATCTTAAAGTGTATGGAAGTGCTCTAGGAAAAGTCTAACCCTTCTCTCTCATGAGAAGGAGCTTGGGGTGATTGTTTCAGCAATTGCTTTTCTTACAAGTTAGGATAATGACATGAGATATATCCATTTTGAACAGAAGGAAGTCAAAAGTGTTTAATTTGGGCATGCAGCTCTCTTGGCTTTTGTATTTTAACTGTAATGCCTTCCTATCCACAGAGCTTTTTCCTAGACCCTAGTTTTAGGCAGGGCAAATGCACAGGCAAATGTCTGCTTGGCATCACATGGGACTCATCTTTACAGTTTCTAGAGTTTAACTCCAAATTTGACATCATTTTGACAAACTGAAAGGCATATGTATGACAAAACAGACCGTGCAACTGAATGGAAAAACTGCAGTAGACTTGTGGATTTTTTTTTCACTCTTCATTTTGGTTTAACACACACACCACCTTAATGCTTTATATGGGAAATCCTCCACTGTCCTTTGACACTGAACTTAATGCACTGCTGATCTCAACGGAATGCAGCAATGCTGCTTTGATGCTGCACATCAGGATGTACCATCTATGCAAATAAGGTGCAGATGAATATTGCAAATAATGAAACCTTGTACTGCAGAAGTGCTTAGAGATCCAGATGGAATAGGTGCGTGGGTATCCGAAGAAAGAGCTGCCCAACCTTACTGCTTGCTAATGGTGTAAAGCAAAAGCTTTATCTGTGTAGCCCCAAATGTGAAAGGGACCTGTACGAACTGTCAGGTAATAATTAAATAGAGTGCACCTAGCTGGCAGTATATTTTTGAGCTTTTTGAAAGGGAGACAGGATTGGATGCAAATGAACAAGCAAAAGCTCATCTGGTTACCTCTGTGGAATAGAAAAAAGCAGAAATCGAAGATGAGTTTGTGATAAACAAGATTGAAATTCCTTGGGTGAGTGCGTGTGTATTTAACCTCTTAGTATGAATGTATTTGTTTTTTGTCAGAATAAATTGCTAAAACCAATCATGAGATAGAGAAGAGAAGAAATATGAGGAAGATCTCTGGATTATGGTGCAAATAAATTCGCAAAGCCCCAAACTCCCTCTAAAAATACCGAAGAGAAGAAATCAGCATCAAACTATGATGTCTCTTAATAGTGGCTGAGAGTTTCCAAATAGGAATTCTTATCAAGAAATGAATTATGAATACCTCCCCAGCTGCTAATACATTGTTTTAAGAGGTGTTCTACTTAGAAGTTGATGTCTTTTATCTCTCTTTTTTTTAAAAAATATTTTATAACAGCATATAACATTTCAGTATTTGATATCCAGGCATACTTACAGTAAACATCTTCTCTACACTTACTATTTTCACAGATGCTTATATGTTTTTCTGTCAGTTGAGTAAAATCGATCCATGCCCCTGGGAGAAAGCTGAAGCTCTGCTCTCAACATGTGTATGCCAGGAGGACACGGCAGAGGACCTGTCTCTGAGGGTGACAATGACACCCCCCTATTTGCTGGCAACCCAGTTTCTACTGGTTTCACCTCTCAGCCAATGCCACAACAGTCACAGGGTATGTCTGATACCTCTCTAGATCTGATGTGCTTTAAAGATAGTTAAGCTATCTCAAAAAACCAAGCCACAGTCCAGGTAAGTGTTGTGCTGATCGTAGTTAGAAACCAAATGGTTCATTATGTTAAGTTTCATTCTCTTGTTTTTAAGAGTTCAAAACTGATCACCTTAAAGAAAAACCTAGATTAAAATATTTTGGAATTGTAAATAAAACCACTTTTCTCTTAATTGTTTTTTTAAAATCATACTGCTTCTAATGACGACAGTGAGTCAAGGAAGAAGTAGCAGCTGATTTCTGGCAGAGACTTGAGTTTAGTTTGGGAAGTGACATCTCAGAATTTAAAAGAAAAAAAAACCCCACACCCCAAACCCTTGTCAACTCAGTGAAAAAGGTCAGTAACAGTTCCCCCAAACTAGGAGAACTTTAAACTTTACTTCTGTGCAGTCTCTTTTCAGAACAACTGAAAAATTGTTCATCCCCTGTGCCAGGCGCCTTCCCTCCCTCTCCAAGGCAAGTTGAGGTGAGCACACTGGATGAAAAAAGCACTTGTGTAGTTATTCCTCCTTATACTTCTGCTGGTACTAGACCCTTTGCTTGTGGTTGTCTTCCTCTAGCATAGCAGTAACTAGACTTCAAGACCCTAAACTGGCAGGTCTTTTTAGTTTCTCTTTTTTTACAGGCACGCTCCCTTGTTTTTGAAAAATGCTGGTAGGCTATGGAGAGCTTGAAGCAAAATGTGGAGGACCGCTTCATGTGGCACTGCCTTCTGAACGCCACTGGATATGCTGTTTGAAAACAGGTATCCAGGTGAAGTGTCCAGGTCTCTGTTTATCCCTCAGTCATATTTTATATGATCAGACTGGGGAAAATATTCAGTGAATCTGAAAATTCAGTTTGCAGGATTTCAGAAGAAGAAAACTGAAAGTCTTGTTGAAAGGTCCCAGGTCTAATAACCTCTTGCACTTTACCCAGTAAGACATTATTGATGACATTTGTTTAAAATCTACCTTCTTCCTCCCTGCAGCCCCCAAAGCCTGTGGTGCTGGAGTCGATGTTCTTCCAAGCAGGGGACCGCTGACAGTTTCAGACAGAAAGAGCATGGTTGTCCTTAGTGGCTGAGCTGCTAGTAGTTTTTTTGTTGAAATCCACTTGATAAGGTTTTGCCCTGGAGTTTTTTTTGTCAGATAACTGAAATGAAATCTCACCTGAGTGTGAAAATTGTTCTGCTTTAACTGTGTCAGGATAATAGTAGGGGCACAAACTTTCCTCCTCTCATCCAGGACAGACCCATGAATACCACTATGAAGGTGTCTGATAGTGGTACCAATGACTCCCACGTGGCCAGCCTGTGACTCCTGAGCTACATGCAGCATGTCACTACAGGATCCCATCACTAGATGATGTTTGGCTGAACGTTGCTGGGGCACTCTTGGATCCAGCCGGATCCAACCTTGGATCAAGCCCTGGTCCTCATGGGGGACTTCAACCATACCTGTTGGAGGGACAACAGATGCACGGCAGGGCATAAGCAATCCGGGAGGTTTCTGGAATGTGGTAATGATAAATTCCTTCTTTAAGTGATAGAGCAGCCAACAAGGAGAGGTGCTATGCTGGACCTTTGTTCTCACCAACAAGGAGGGGCTGGTGGGGAATGTGAAGCTTAAGGGCAGCCTGGGTTGCAGCACCCACAAAATGGTGGAGTTCAAGATCCTTAGGGCACCGAGGAGGGCGCACAGCAAGCTCACTCCCCTGGACTTCAGGAGAGCAGACTTTGGCCTCTTCAGGGATCTGCTTGGTAGAGTGTCATGGGACAAAGCCCTGGAGGGAAGAGGGGCCCAAGAAAGCTGGGTAATATTCAAGGATCACCTCCT
>NW_008825111.1:1821225-1823059 GCF_000699105.1 Pygoscelis adeliae
AGGAGGGCCACGAAAATGATCAGGGGGATGGAACACCTCTCCTATGAAGAAAGGCTGAGAGAGTTGGGGTTGTTCAGCCTAGAGAAGAGAAGGCTCCAGGGAAACCTTATTGTGGCCTTCCAATACTTAAAGGGTGCTTAGAAGAAAGATGGGGACAGACTTTTTAGCAGGGCCTGTTGTGACAGGACAAGGGGGAATGGCTTTAAACTAAAGGGGGGTAGATTTAGACTAGATATAAGGAAGAAATTTTTTACGCTGAGGGTGGTGAAGCACTGGCACAGGTTGCCCAGAGAGGTGGTAGATGCCCCATTCCTGGAAACATTCAAGGTCAGGTTGGACAGGGCTCTGAGCAACCTGATCTAGTTGAAGATGTCCCTGCCCATGGCAAGGGGTTGGACTAGATGACCTTTAGAGGTCCCTTCCAACCCAAACTATTCTATGATTCTATGATGCTATATTTTGCTGAGTCTCATCCTGCAATGGAGCCCTAGGGTCTGAGCAGCTGTTATGCCCTAGCCTTTCTTGTAATCTGCCTCGTCCTTTCCCCTTAGCTTTCTGACATACCTGTTTTTATCGCTCTTGATCATAGGAGTTTTGTATGCTGCTCACAGGGTCAGTAAGGCTGGTTTTCTAATTGGATAGGGAGGAAAATATGTTCATATATGATACTATCATGATGCAGTTGGTGTCTACATAACAGGTTATGCTGATAATTTATCAAAAGTCACAGACATAATTTTATTTTTATAACAGAGTCTGCCCTGGGATTGTAGAAGAGCTCTGAGAAGCTGTTTTAAGAGATGAAAGAGTTGAAAAATCCTCACATGGCACTGAAGAAATAGGCTGCAGGGGCATGGGGGGGGATGGAGGCTCCTCAGTTAATGTTTGAGGCTAAGTGTTCAGCATATCAGTTTTGCAGCATCACTGAAGTGGTGTGGACCTGTTTCTCTGACCTCTTTCAAGACAGCATTTTGCTTTCTGTATCTGAAATAATTTCTGGCTCACCTTCTGAAGACCTTTCTAGCTCAATCTACAAAGCCTTTTGCAACTCACTGTTCGTCAGTGAAAAGCTATTTGGAAAGGCAATGAATCGTGAAGTGGTCTGATAAATACTTGGCAGAGGAAAGATGCTCCAGTGCTTGGGAGGGTAGCCTGGGATTTGCATGATCAAGTTGACTTTTTTCTTTTTTTTTTTTTTTCTCTTCAGCAGACTTCCTAAAGAAGCTTGGGCATGTTATTTAGCCTTACTTTCCAGCTCATGGAAGTGTTGTGAGTATGGCCTATGACGTGATCAGTGATAACAGCAGGAAGGTATCAAATGAAAAATTGGAGCCTGTTCTACTGGTTTTTTCTTCTAATTTTTGTTAAATACACTGCCAATTTCAGTTGATTTCATATCCTTTCCTGAGATATATTAAACCAGACTCAACTTTTATGGGACAAGGCCTCATTTTATACTCCTGTTTTGACACCCAGAGGATGCAGCTGTAGATTGCTCCAAGGTCTGGAAGAGTCCTTTGAACATCTCCCTTACTGCCGCGTTCATGTTAGCTTTGCATGGCAAGGTTTTGCCAAGGACACGATTGTGTTAATCTTTGCAGAGTGATGGAACAGTCCAATTATTTCTATTTATTAATCTCTGATCACTTCAAAAAGCATTTGAAGCTATGGAAAATGATAATAATAAAGAAATGATGCTTGACAACTCTCTCCCTTCAGTGCTATAGATGGTGAATCATACAATCAGATATTATGCATGACAACTTGAAGAGGTCAGCTGCTGTTGACAGAGAGCTTTCTGTGTAGCACATGTAATTGCAGAAGTACTGTTTGC
>NW_008825111.1:1823096-1850909 GCF_000699105.1 Pygoscelis adeliae
TGCTGATTCATTACTATTTTTTTCTGTGCAATTTCAATGTCATTTTACTCATCCTGATTTCATTTCATGATCCAGAAAGGCATTTGCTATTAGCACAGGTAAGAGGATTTTTCATAGCACTTATCTGCTGAAAGTCACCCTGAGCAAACACACACCTGAAAGCAAATGTGCCTTCAGACAGCATTTAACATAGGCAGCCAGGCACCCATGGAGTGAAGAGCAGAATCTGTAGCAGATTTGTGTGATCCATGATAATGCACAAAACAGGGGATCTCCTTCCTTTCCAGTTCCCGAAGGGGATCTCCTTCCTTTCTTTGCTTCCCAAGAAGCAAACACTTCTCCCAAGAGACACTTCTCAGCAGAACTGAGAGCTTTGTAACAGCATCTGACTTCTGAGGCTGTTTGTTGATGTCCTGATGTCCCTCTGTCTTGGCCTATTCGTGCTGGGTTCAGGAAGACTCTGACAGAGAGGCATCATCTTGTTGATGCTACTCTTCTTCCTCTTCTTTAGCTGACCCTTTCTACTGCACTCCTGAAACACGGTGAAACTTGAGGAGAACTGTCCAGATTATCTGGAGACAAGTAACCTATTTGTACAAACTGTCTTGTGGCATCATGTGGTTGAGACCTGGAGGATCTGTCTATTGAAACAAAAAGTTGGTAATGTAAGAAACCAGCAGTGTAGGCTGTGCATAGACATCTTTTAGCTGAGCTGGTGGAAGAGGTTACTTCCCATGTTGGTCAGACTATGGGGACTTTTGTGCAAGCTTTCACTCTTATTTGCTTCATGAAAGAACCACCTGTGTTGTTATGTGAGCTAATTCACATGGTTTGGCTTGAAACAAGATGAGAGTGCTTGGACAGATTTCTCCACTTACAGACTGGCAGGGACAGCAGCCTCCAACAAGGAAGAAGAGTGATGGTTGCCCTTTTTTCTGGCATAGCTGAGTCTGGAAAAATATAACTACTTGAGGCTAACCAGAATTAACTTCAGTCTGTGTTTTTTAACATAGTAGTGCTGCTGGAGAACAGCTCAGGGCATGAGCAGTAGTGGAGTATTTGACACACTGCGTCACGAGTCATCCTTGCCCTGTCTCAGCCTCACACCCACCCACCCCCAACCCAGACAGGGAGGCAGCTCTGCATTCGTGTCCTTGCCACATAGCAAAGCCAAAAGAAGGGCCTCAGAGAAGATGACTTTACAACTATGCTTGACAACAGTAAGTCAAACTGAGGCTGATCACAGATTTGACACTCAATCAGAGACCACACAAAGGTAACGGCTTCACAGTAGAACTGCTTGCTGCTCAGTCTTGCTCTCAGTGTTGAAGGCTGAGAGCCACTGAAGCAAGGGTCCTGGATGTTTGCTTCATTAAGCCAGCAGTCTCAGGCTTTCTTGGAAAACGCATTTGCTATCTTACACATTAAACCCTTGTTAATATGTGCTGGAATAACATTTGTTTCAAGTGCTGCAGCTTCATACTGGTGATATAACTCAGGCTGGTTTGCCTCTACCCTTCTGAGCTCCCAGCAGCCTCCACTCTCCAGGGTGGAAATGAATCAACACATTTACGACTTTAACTATTGCATGGGAGAACTGATCACCTGTGAGCTTCATCCACCTCTGATCACTGGAGCACAGTAACTCTGAGTATAATTATAAGGAAAAAAAAATGAAACTACAACAGTTAGGTTGTAGCTTACCCAACTTAATTAAATCAAAGCCATAATTAATTGTGTGACCTTTTTTCATAATTTGGCAAGCTCTTGAAAAGCTGTCTTGCTGAGACCTGATTTTTACCACTTTACTTGTCCGATGAAGATGGCCATTTTTATGAAAGCGCTCAAAGAAATAGATTAGTACCTAATAGCACCAAAACACTTGAAATCTTCTGGTTCAGATGTCAATCTTATTAGCTGTGTAAGCCTTTTCAAGTAGCACAAAAGCTATTTATTTACAGACTGACACATAGCAGCTTGCTTTATTCCTTCTCCCTCCCCTAAAAAGAGATACTGTTTACTCAAAATCAGCTCTCTTTTTCAGTATAAGTACTAAAGAACACTTTCTATCTTCAAAGCACTATAGACATTGTTTTAAGCATTGACTGCTGTTATTAGCTATTACTTTAAGCTTAAATGGTATTGAATTAAAATAATCTCTTTAATGATAATCTCCTCCTCACAGGACTTAATGGTTTTTAAATTGGGTTTTGGCAAATATAAGACTAGGCAAGGATGCAAGCCTGGGTCTTATCCAAAGACCATTTAAATCAATGAAGTCATCAGGTTGTTTAAATGCATCATGCCACAGCACGACAACTAACATTTAGTGGAATGTTTGCAGAATATTATGACGTCTGTAAAATATGGATTAAATGTACCTGAGATACAGCCAGTTTCCTGACAAACCGGAGATGAAAGTTTGGGGTTTTTTTTTCAGATTGACTCTGCTGATCTGACTTGCTGCAAGCTGTAGAAAATGCCAACTTCCAAGGAGTAATATTCACTATGGCAGGCAGTCCAACAAGTCTCTTCAAAATGGACTTTTCTATATGATTTTTTTTTCCCTGTGAAGATTGATGATTTTGTTAGATAAATGACAGACGGAAGCTGTGAAGGACTCTAGTGACTAATATCCCCCTCTCCTCCGTACCAGTGGAAGATGGTCTGCACCTTCCTATTCACACTACTGTCCCTCCCTGAATGGTCAGTAAAGTGTTGCACCTTGTCAAGGAGTGATTTTTATGCCTTTTCTGAGCTTTGTCATCGGTAACAACTTCATATTTCTTTGCACATTTCTCAGGAGTTTGCAATTCAAACAAATAAGCTGCCTTCAGATGCCTAAGGCTCAAATCAAAGTGTGGTCTTAACTACCAGGAGCTGGTATTGTGTGGCCTTTGTTTCTCCTGCACATATATGACTGTTAAAAGGTACATTCCTTACTTATATGAAGCCAAAGATGTTTTGGATAATCTTAAAAGTAAATGAAAACAAAACCAATCAACTTCTTCAAGTCCCATGTCCTTTGTGTTTAAGTTCTGAATTAATGCAAAAATTCAACACATTTCTGGAAAAACAATCCTAAGGGTAGTTTGACGCCAAGGTAGGAAGACATCAGTGAGGACAGGAAGATCTGAGGTGCTCTAGGGAAAAGAAAAAGACAGAGTCTTGAGCTCTCTACTTTTATAGGTAAATTTTAGATCCACCCTTGCTCCTCTCTTCCACTGTATGTGTCAGGCAGTCTTTGATACAGAAAAGAGTAGTTTTGCATGGTAACATGCAAATTCAGAAAATGATGTTGTTTTTGTGGATGGTGAGATTTGCTGACCCCATTTTCCTTAGGGCTCTGAAGCAGCCATATTTTGTGGAAAAACATGAAAACCTTGTTCCAGAAGAAAGCAACTGTCCTCTGCAGGAGCAATAACTAAAGGCAACAAGAGTGTACTGCAGAAGCTGAGCAAAAAACAGCTGAATGTATCACACTTGTGTTTTCGTGGGCCCTCAAGCTGTAGAGTAAGAGTTTCTAGGAGCTACTTTTGGATCCTCTGTTTTGGAAAAAAAGCGCACACTGTGCAATCCCAGTCCTGGGTGTTCCTGGGATACGTTGCTGTTCTGCAAGCAAAGCCAGGGCTTCTGTTGGAGCCAGAGAATGAGGGAGGACTGCCATCCAAAAAGGCCATAAGTAGTATAATTCCCCACAGGCAGTGTGAGGGAGACTGTTTTGGAAAGATGTCTTCCTTATCTTCCTTTCTCACTCTATTTTTTCAGACCAAGTTAATTATATTTTCATATACAGTCACTGTTTACTCCTGTGACAAGACCATAGGGAGTTGTGGTTTTGGTTGGAAAGGATGCTATATTTGTGGGGGAAGGAGGGTGGTATAGTTGGGCAGAGCTGAGATTCCCTCCTTCCTTGCTCCCTGGTGTGATGTTAAAGCTTGCTGTTGATTGCCCCTGTGTCCTCCGTAACTTTTCACAGAGATTTCTTGGTTGTTTCAAGGCTAACTTTGCTAACTTTGTTTGTGCTTTGTTAATACTCATAGTTACTGCCATTTTGCAACCTTCCTCTACTTTAGCTCAGGCAATTACATTCTGTCTATTGAAGATTCCCATTGCTGGATCAATAGAAGAAGTTTATTCTTCATTTCCTTCATAATAGCTATTGTATAGTGCTGCAAAATGGCAGTTGTAGCCCACTGTAATTTGGCAGTGGATGAGCAATCCTGCAGTCTGAAAAGCATCCAAAGATCTTATGGGATGAAAAGTGATATAATTATTATTGGTAGCTCTATTGCTCCTTTGACATCTCCTTTAAGTACTAGTTGAGAATTGGAGGGTTAGCTGGGCATAAATGTTGCTTCAATCAATTATCTGTGCATTTTCCCCATCCCATCTGATGATCGCTTCTGCCGCAAACCACTAGTATCCCACAGGGTCCCTCAACTGAACTTGAGTCTACAGAATTTTGTATCTGGTTCCCTGTGGCTTCCCAGTCATCCAATGCCCCTATCCAGAACTGGGCCCTCGAGACTAGGATTGTTGGTTTCCTTTCTCTCTCAAACAGCTGGCGTGTCATTGCTGTTGTCTCTAGACATCGAGCAAGTTGGCCCTCTACAAGCCTGCTGGCAACATCTGATGTGTAAAGTTACGTGCCTGATGACAGAGAAAGTGTTGAAGCAACCCACTAATTCAGCTGTGATGATATCAGCTTCTGTCTTTTGTCCCTGAAATAGAAGACCTCAGGGTCTTGGGTTACAGATTGTAGTGTTTTGTAGTTAAGAATGTCTGGGTCAAATAACAGGAAAAAATACCTTTATTGTTGCATGGCACTGTGAAGCCAAATGTGTGCTTGATTTTCTATTAGCACAGTGCATTAAGCTGGCACCTATAATGGTTCCGTCTTCTTAAAGAGCTTGGCAGTATGAGAGACAGTAATCACATCTTGACCAGGGAATGATGTCTGTACCACTGCAAAAAGTAGGTGCAAATGCTACTGGGTTGCAAAACTGGTGTTTAATATCTGACTTTTAATGGTTGAAATGGCTGTTCATGTTTTGGGTAGTGACAGCAGCTGGGTCCTGTGATTTTAGTATTTTTAAACACCATCTCAAAAGAAAAACTGAGGAGGTTTTATTATATTACACAGCCCCTGATGGGGGGCTAATAGAAAATGGGAACTGAGGGGGCAGGTAACTTGCAATGGTGATGTTACAAAGAAAAGCATAAAGGAGTGTGGTTTTTTGGTTCATCTTTTGTGAGGGATGTTAAGGAAATTAACCTTTGCTTAGGAAATAGGTAAATGTCATATTATGAGAAAAGGTAAGGAAAGAGTAGGTCCAAAATTTGGAAGCCTGAATGAGGCATGCTCTCCACAGTCATTAAAAAAAACCTGAAGTTGTCTTGTATGCATTTGTGATAATGAACAAAGAATTCTCCAGTCTTTAAATGAGCTACCACACAGAAAGCACATTTATATAACAATCTTCTTATTGCCTCTACATCACCATAAATACTTTTGGCATAGCCTTTTTATAACTCCTGTCTGCATATGCATCTCATGCAAACTATTTGCTTTTGAGTATGATAGTGAGGTCTATCGAAAACATTAAATAATAAATTATGCAACTTTCTCATTCCCTTTCAGCTGAAATGCTTAATAGACAAAATTCAAACACAGGTTTAATTCACCTATAAAGTACTTAGGCATCTGAATTACAGTTTTAATCTGCAGCAGCTGAGTTATGTCCTACTGTTACAATATATTCAGGGAGGGAAGGCTGGACAGGTAGAATCTCCTTATTTTACGGATTGTGGGGATAACTTATGCAGACAGCTAACAGCCTGTTCCTACTAGGTGGGGAGAATTTATTGGAAGGGCTCAGCATTTTGCTCCTCCTGTCACTGGTGGGTTATTAGCTTGTTCCTCCCCTGCGGAGCTGATCCATTTGGGTTCACCCTTGAGCTGACTACAAGTACTGCCTTATGGAGAGGTGGGCTTGTGATATGAGAGGGGGGTTGTGCCTGCATTTGCTCCTGACCAGGAGGGATGCTCAAGTGAGTTAGCTTATTTTTTCATTATTGCAAGAGACAAGCTCCGCTATTGTTTGTGCTGTTGGATAACATATGAAGTACCTATACTTCAGAGATGGTGGCAGAATACGTGCCAATTTATATAAGCATGAAGACTGTCATGGTCTGATATTTGTAAGGCTTGAACCTGCAAAAGTTTCTTTAGAATACTCAAGAGGGTACTCAGCTGGAACGTAAGCTGGCAACTCAGGCTCCCGAGGACGATAGGTATCTACCCAAACTATTGGATGTTCTGGTCTAAATGACCATGAACTGAGTGTGAATTAAGCATATTGTTAATCTTACTGGGTGAATAACAAGTTTTCTTTTTTCCTTGGGGCACCCAGAGAGACAAAAACTTGCTACTTGCTCAGATTCCCACATCAGCTTTCATGAGTTTTACGGGTAAGCAGGCGTCTCCCTTGACCTCCACTTCCTATGTTGACCACTTGCTCTCTGACAGACAGAAGACAAAGGCTTGCAATACAACCAACTACTAGGTACTTTTGCCTACGAGTTTTTCTCCAGCCCCTCCAAACTCCTGAGGAAAAGGACTGGGGGTGGAAATCGGAAAGGGTTTCACTCTCTGCAAATATCAACACATCAGGAAGGTCATTATGTGTGTTAGCAGTTCAGAACGAGTCAGGGGGAACACTCCTCTGAAAAGACTCCTATGGCTGGCTTGGAAAAAAACCCCATGCTGGGATTCTGGCCATACAGGGAACAGAAACTCAAATGGATGAAGAGCAGAGAAAGAAATCTCATTTGGTAGCATGTTAACCATTTTTGGTTAATACCTCAAAAGCCACTTGAGATTGTTGGATGAAAGACAATATGGAAAAAAAGGTATTAATGCCCGTTCTGTAGTGTGTAAAAGAGTTAAATCTTACTCTAAAAAATAGCTTTTTGCAATGAAACCTCTGCATTTTGCAATGTCTGCTGGTGGAAAGGAAGATGCAGTATCCAGATTTAATGTTGGATCCATGCTATTCTGTGTAGTATTTGCCTGCTAATGTAAAAATCTGGGCACATTGCACTTATATTTATTAAAGATGAACTATATTATTACCAGTTGCCTTCCCAATTAAATTTAACCTTAGACTGGGTGGGGTGATTTTGATAAGACAAATTACAACTTGTCCCTAGGACAAGTGAACAAGACACTAACTGAGAAATATAAAAATGGAAATAAATAAAATAATTGCACCTAATGGAGCAATTTAAAAGGGGTGCTTTTTATGGTCTTTGAGAAACATTTTCAACTTGCAATGATTTATTTCCACTGCTCACAGAAGCTACATGAATAACTAATATTCTCTGATAAAGGCTCTCTCCTATTAAGGAGTCAACTTTGCAGTAAAGGCAAAGAAGAATATAAAAAGTTGCAAAGACAAGGTAAAGCTATTAGCAAATCTCCATTCCAGAGTTGTTTCCTACTTGCTGTAAACCATTTCTATCAAGGGAGCAATCTCCTGTGTGCTGCCATTAGTGGATAATATTTTCCTTCAAATAATGGCCTGTGGAAGGTGACTAACCACAAATGGTAATATTCTCTCTTTTAAAAGCCTGCACAGCACACTTTAGTGTTCCACCACGATGCATTAAAACATAAAGTAGACTGTTTCCAATATGAAAACTCATTTGTTTAGAAAAATCTCTCTCCCTCTCTCATTACCTCTCTCAAAACAGCTGAATGAGAGTTGAGGTTCCCATTAAGTTTCAGTTGTCCCGGAGTTCAAGGGTACATTCTATACTTAGCAAACCTTGGAAGAACATTTTATATGAGGCTTAAAAAAATACAATAAAATCCGATGAACAAGGCAACAGCATGGGCGCATATGCCATGAGATATGTTACCGCTTACATCTCTGGGCTGCGCAGACATGCACACAAGATAAACTGAGCTAGGATTAACCAGGTGCAATATAACAGCGTTCTGTTATCTGTCCCTGACAAATTACAGGCTGCTAGCTGGAATTGCCACTTGCAGATAGTAGTCATTTAGTAGTAAACTGTGCTTGTTTTTTTTTCTCTAAAAGTCTGAAACAAGGGCATGTTTATATAAGTATGTTGAAATATGAAATGCTTTGAGTACATGTAAAGGAAACAAAAACCTTCCTAGCCTTTCATTTCCTATCAAACATTTACTGCATTGCAGGTCTCTCCAGCTCAGTAGCAATGTCAGTGTAGCATACCTCATACACACCGTGCTTTATAGTGTCATGGTAATGTGTTATGCAAGGCTTTCTTTAAACCTGTATTCTGCTTTTATAGAACTGATTTTGATTAAAGAGAATATAGAAACACCTTTTGGATGTTTTCAAGTGTGACAATTTATGAGGGAAAGTGAATGCTCTACACTTGTATGTTATTGCAGGATTCATTGCTCTGGAGGAAAAGTCCCTGCTCAGTGGAACAAGCACAGCAGAAAATACTGAGATCCCTAATTTAGTTTTAAATGATTCTGTTTTCAGGTGGTTTGATTTTTATTTTTGGAAAAGTGAAACAGCAAGATAAAGGCTACTGTTTTGCACTGCAGTACCATGACACTTTCCTTTCTAGAATTGTCTTAAAACCCGCTTAAATCTGATGTCCTGCCATCGAGGCATATATTGGGGGATCTTTTCACTCACCATCAAGTGAGAAAAACAAAACCTTCACAGCTGCAGGAGATAGGTAGTGAGAATACTGCACCTAAAAGGCATTTACATGTAAATTTAAAGAGAAAATGTAACTGGAACATAAGAGCAAATGCAGTTCATTTTTTAAATGTAGTGTAAGTTATTGGTTTCATGGATTATCAGAAAGCTGCACCTTTGTTAATATCCTGTTCCCAGCTCCTTGTTCATTGCAGAACAGATTAGGGAAGTTTCATACTGAATACTCTGAAGTTCATACTGAAATATCTCAGTCAGCAGTTACCAAGCTGTTGGTTTATGAATCTCCTTAAAAAGAAAATTGTGATGTCACTTCCATTTTTCCATCTCCTTGTGCACTTCTTTTATGTCTCAATAAGCTAAATATTTTCTAGAATATATAGTAAAATAATGCCAGGGGAAATATAAAATGCTCAGTTATAGCGTCCTTTTAAAATATGTCAGGTCTTTCAGGCAATGTATCAAAAAGGAACACAATGAAGCAGTCATTATTTTATCTCTTCTATTACTCAGTTTGCAAGAAACAATTAATAAGGCCATAAACAGTGTCTTGACCCATTTTGGCTTGCTACTGAAATACCTTCAGTGATCTGACTTTGGAACTTGCCTAATTTAAGTGTGAAGTTCCTACTTGCTCTCGTTTGGATCACTTCCAAGCATGAGGCAAAGTCTATGGTAGCAATATTACAGCACGTAGCCTTAGTAAAATAGCAAAATTTTGGCATGGCTCTTGAAATAGCTGAAAGACTGTTTCATTGCATGTGTTATGGTGAAAGAGAGAGAAAAAGAGCAAAACCAAGGGGATTCAGAAGATGTGACACTGGGTGTGAGACAGCCTCAGTTTCCCCTTGCATCTCAGCGATTGGGATGTCTTTCAAAGTACATGGAGGCTAAATACATGCAAAGGAGCTCCCTCTGTTGTAAGGCAGCAGAAAACCTAGTCAATTAAGTTTTCTACTTGGAAAGACCAGCAACGTATCTGCCAAGGAGCTAATGCAACTTTTTGAACGGTTGGCTCAGCCTCCTAACAGCGTGTCTGCCCGGACCAAGGAGTACATGGGTTATTGCACAGGGAGAGCAGCAGCAAGACTGCGTAGCGGCAGCAGAGGTGCGATGGCACTGACTGGCAAGCGAAATACGTACTCAGCCCACTGGAGAGTTTAGGCTCTGCTAGCTTCTGCTGAGCTGAGGCATGAGATACAGAGTGCAGTGTTGTATGCTTAGCTGTTTAAGAGGGAGACAGTGAATGAGACCAGTGGTCCGTTCTGGTCATGAACCTCTGATCAGCAGGTCTCCTGTGTTACCCATCCACTCTAACTTATCAGCAGGATTGTACAAAAGATGCTGCCACTGGTGGTTTCATTTGCTGAATATGGAAAGCACCATGTGGGTTATAAAGTTATGCAAGATATTTTCAACAACTAACATAGGAACACTGCTTTTTAGGTCCTTTACCAGCTGCATCTTGTTCCTTTTTGCTGTAAACTAACTCTTTTTTGTTACTTTAGACTTTTATACCTGTCTAAAAAGTTAGGGGTGGACTCAGGTAATAATGCAGGAAAGCAGAGGTGGACCCTTCTTTGCTTTGTGGCACCTACAGCTCCCTTTGGAGTGTCTTGAGTACTGGTGTGTGGCAGATTTTACTTCTCAGCAAAATTGAGGTGGCTTTATTTGGGCTACCTGGAACACTACACTGGGCTCAGACCACACACAGAAAACTGCTCTATGTGGGTGTGTGGACAGCTCGTTAGCAGCTGTATTTCTAAGGGATCAGCCACCTTGTTCTTTACTTCTCAGAAGTTGTTAGTTTTGCTAGCATCCCATTTTACTGTCATCTGGTGACAAGATATTGGTTCCTTTGGTCATGCCTTGTAACTCCTTGAGTCATAACTACAAATACCAAATTTGTTCCCTTATACCACGTATCACAGGCAAAATCCCCTGTTCCTACTATATTACCCTCCAGCACCTTTACTGCAGGTGGAATCAATTTAGCCTTTGCTATATTTAAAAAGGGTAGATGCCCAGAAGATGAGGTCTGAGAAAAAATATTTTGCCTTTCAAATAGATTATTCCAGGATTAAAATCTGGGATAGTTCATTTTCCCCCCGGTTTCAATCATTTCTGTTTCTCAGATACCCTTCCTAGCTCTTTAAAGTGTAAATCTTATAGTTTTTATGTGTCTGTAAATCAAAAACTGCAGAACTCTTTTTAGCCTCTTTAAAAAAAAAAAAATCACATCTGGACTAAGGACTTCATATGCCAAGCTACAGCATCATGCACATATGGAGATGAGTTAAAATCTTTGAAAAAGGGAGGAGGTTTATAATGGGAATGCTTTTTGGAGTGGAAGTATGAGAGGGCACCACTACAATAAATCTAGTGAACAGAGATAAAATGAGATCTTATGATGCTTTCATGCAGTTTGGCAAAAAGCGGTTTTGCATCTGCATTCAGCTGATTCTGCCCAGTAGAGGCTATTAAAGATGTACTTTTCAAATGCTTATGTTTCACCACATCCTTCTTTTGTTTTTTTTTTTCAGTGTGAAAAAAGTCACAAAGTCAATGACTCGAAGGCAGAGCTGTGCTCGAGAGGTGCTAAAGATGGGATATTAGCCCTCTCCAACACTCACTCCCCCCCCACCTCTGGGTTTGCTCTGACACGTGCCAGCTCCCCTTGGGGCTGCTGAGCCGCAGCTGACCCTAAGCCAGGCACATTTTGCAGATGTTTGGGTGGTTTGGTGGTGATGCAAAATTTACTATGGCGTTTATCTGCCCTTTGGGAGCTCCCCCTAAATACACAAGGACTCAAAGGGATAAAGAAAGCAGCTCTGTACTACTGTGTTGGGGACATCTAGGCAAAGTGCTAGAGTTGTTTATGGAGGCTTTATGCCCTCCAGAAATGCCCAGGCAACACTTACCCCGGGTTTTGGGCTGCATTGTGCCAGCAGAGGAGCGCAAAATAGCCTTGCTGAGACAAAAAGACCCAGCCTTGAGAGCTCCTGATTAGGAGCATGGCTGTTTTCAGATGTCCTAATAAAGACTGGAGCCCTGCTGAGTCCAGAAGAGCTTGGCATCTCCTGCAAGTGAGAGCCTAATTTTGTGGTAAATAGGTTTTTTTAACCTTTGTGACAGCCTGAAAATGTTCAATTTAAGCTTTCGTACACTGGATTGACCAAAATATAAAAATTAGAACAGAATGAGAAGCAATATGCCCTGGAAAGTGCAATTATGCGGGAATCCATCTGAAAACAGCTGTCTGCAGGAATAGACCAGAGGAGGCATTTTTAATACATCACCAGGCAATGGGGGAGCTGCACCTGTAGCTCAGCAGTTTGAACCCTGGTCACATCAGTGCCATGTCACTGTCATTTTAGTTGCTCGTTACTCTTCTGCATGAAAAGAATCGACTTGACTAGCAGGAGACATAAGGAGCAGCAAGAAATCATTCTTCAGCCATACTTGCTAAAGGAGATGATGCCCAAGGAAAGGATTGGTTTGTTGCTCAACAGAGCAGGAAATCTGTGGACCAAAAATGTCATCGAAACAGAGCGCCTAAAACCTTTTGCTTTTCATTTTCATTGCAGGTTCAGGTACATCCTAATTAAGTTTGGGAAGGTGGAGAATAGTTATCTGAAGTTCAAGCTTTTGAATTTGCTGCTTCTGCTGGACAGTAGGAAGTTTAACACTAGGATGTTTAGAGCCTGAAATGATCCTGGAGCCATAGGAAGTTTTCTCTGAAAGCTCAGGGAGTGTGGGTAAGGTTCTGGGAGAAGGTCAGGTAGTGTCTCTTTTCATGAAGGATAAAATGGGTGGAAGAGCTGCTGAAGGCCAGTCAACTTGAATTCAACTGTAGGAAAATACAGGAGTAGATGAACTACATACAAGTACCTACTGGAAAAAAAAACAAAACAAAATGAAAAAAACCCCTTGAAGTTTGTGAGGCTTCTGAGTTTGTCCTTACAGCATTCTTGGAAGCATGCTGGGAACTATGGACTGAACGAAATTACTGCAAGGTAGATGCAGAACGCATTAGAAAAGTACTCAGACAATATGTCACTGACAAAATGGAAGTGTATCTGCAGGGGTCTGTTCTTGTACAAGTCGATGCTGTCATTAATGTCCTACTTGAGGGATAGGAAATATCCTATTAATTTTAGAGCTGAAACAAAATGAGGAGGGGAGAGCAGCCATGTGAAGGACGGTTAAATGGTATTGGCAACATGCAGAAACAGTCAAAACACAAAAAAGATAATGACAAAGGCAGGACTCTATGCTCAGCGCAGTTGTTTACTGCTGCCAAAACCAGGATTAAGAACAGCTGGCTGGGAACCAGTGCTGTGGAAAAAATATAAGGCTGTTGTGGACCAGAAGCTGAATGTTCTTGAGGCAGGATATGGAACCATAAAAAAAAGGCAGAAAAACTTTATCCCCTGTTCCACTCATCACTAGAAAGGCCTCAGCTAGAATAATGGTCTTATTTTGGGTGGACCCATGACATTTCTTGCCACAAGATTGTGTGGGTGCTAAAAGTTTACATGAGTTTAAAAGATAACCTGACAAACTAGATGGAAACAAAGTGTCATGTTTGAACAACAGCATTTTGTTTAGGGGCTGGAAAAAGTCCTGGGAAAATATTGCTACATGTTTGCTCTGTGCTTAACCCTTTTGCAGGTCTGGGCTAAATGAACTTTCAGGCTGCCACACTATGTCCATTCTTCTGTTCTGCCATGTTCTTAGAGTCAGCAGTGAGGATGAGGGATGGGGATGAAGGGGCATCAGGTTGTACCAGAAGATGCCAATGGCTGCCAGGAACTGCCCAGTTAGTACTGGAGGACCTGTGGTGAGAGATGGCTGGGCGAACTGACTTGCTGGAGTGATAGGTTTCCTCTGCATATAGCTCTTGTATTATCTCCACACCAGACCTTTGTCAGTGCAAGTCTTTCCTTCTCTCCTTCTGTCCAACCTGCTTCCTCCTTGCCACATCCCAGGCTCTGCTGACACTCCCTCTGAACGTTGTTATACTGCAGTAATACTGCTTTTAATTTTGTTCCTGCACATAATTCTGAGGTCATCTGGTAATCCAGGCAGGTGTCCAATGTAGAATTTGGATTTATGTTTTAAAAATCTGCCTGACCTGAACAATAGATTACAGTGATTGTGAAGGAGATGTCCTTTCTCGGCTAAGTTCTTATGAAATTTTATATGATGGATTAAAAAATAATAAAAGGAAGAGAAATAATAAAAGAAGACATTATAGTAACAAAGGAGCAGAGCAATCGAGAAGATTCAGACTCCAGACAAAAGCCAAGGGCAAAAATCCATCTTACTCTATGAGGTTAGTGCTGCTTTTTTGGTTTTAAACCTTTTGCTTTGGTGCTCCTACCCTTTGCAGGGGGTGGAAGCTGAACATTATACTCTGGTGGTTTAATAAAGCCTATCATCTTGTTTATTTCAATCATTTCCTCACTGGGCTGAAAGCTTTAGGGATTTCTTTCACAATAATTCCCCAGACCTCATTCTTGGTCATTACAGTGCAGCTGATTGCCACTAAGCAGATAGTTCCTTCTTTTTATTCTTTGCTTTCAGTCTCATAATTCTGTGCTTATCTGCACTGAACTTCATTTGCATTTATTAGCTGTGTTGGTATTTAAAATATCTACTCTAAGACCTTCTTTATCTGTCTGCATTGTTTCTTATTGTTTGCTGTCTCTCCCAATTTAACTTTAAATGCAAACTCAAAATGTTTGTTCCAAATGGTTGTCAAAATTCTTTGCATAAACTGTTGAGTGTGGACGTGTTCCCATTTCCCAACTATCAAATTCTTTCTAGCTGAGAGGTTACCTTTTACAGTTGCACTTTCTCCATGAATTTCCTTATAGCGCCAGCTGGTTCCCGCCTCTTGCTCCTCCTTTCCTCCCTGTCTGGGGGACGTGGCTCTCCAGTGGGGCGCTTGGCAGGGCAGGGCTGTCCCTTGTTCCTACCGACACACTCGCTCATCTCCCTGAAAGCGCCCACCTCGTCATCCCCGTGCAGGTCCCCCCATGTTGGGATGAGCATGTTGTCTTAGCGTCCACACTCCAACACTGCCATGGGGCGACACGTATCTTCTGGAGAGGGTAAAAACCACCTTGATGGTGCTGGATTGAGGATTTTCACATGGTGCCATAGCTGCTTCTTATGTTTTCTGGTATCAGAGGTAATTTGGTTAGTGAAGGCATGCTGCAGGATGTGGGTAATACCTACCTGAGGATAGGTTGGTTACAGTCAAAGCACGGACCCTGTTTCCAGTTTTTGGTTCTGGCATAGACTTCTGTGATTTCAGGCAAACGAATCTCTCTGCCCTAGTTTCCCATTGTGTGAAATGGAAACTATAATGCTTATTAGCAGAAGTTCTCTTTTTTTGTTGTTGTTGGCCTTTTCTCACCTTTTAGGAGATGTGTTGTTCCCAAATAGAGCAGAACTAAGAACCTGCAAGTCCCAGGATGGTTGTGGGACATGGTAGGGCTGCAGTGCACAGCAGTGTAAATACAGCAGCAATCATCTACAAGCTGTGACGGACAAGTAAGGACAGATTCTCTGTGAGGGAATCAGCTCCAGACTGAGGCTCCAAAATTCAGGTATTTATGGAGTAATAAAATAGCACTTGCCTGTAGCCATACCTTCAGTATCTCTCCTCCTCGCTCCCATCAGAAATCCCTTATTGTTTAGAGCTTGCCAGTGCTGTTGAACGTGACAGTCTTCCTAGAAAGTGGTGTCAGAGGCCAGAGCCACAGGGGGTACAGGGTTTCTGTACTAATATCTAGACCTCATGGAAATGCATATGGGTCCAACACTTCGGGCAACGGTTATCACCATTTCCTTTCATCTGAGCCAATTAGTTGGAACTGAAACTGTACTTTTAGGGTCAGATCGAAAGTCGAGAAAAGTCAAAAGATCATTTCTATTGGCATTACAAGGTTACAGCAGTCTCAAGGGCATAGCATTGAGCAATCTAAAACTGTTCTTCAAGTTTCTTCAATATTTTAAAGCTTGAAGGTATTTTACCACACTAACTATTTAAGGTAGAGTGTTATAGTGGTGGGAAAGTACAAAAATATTCTGCAGTCTGTGGAAATTTAAAAACAAATGAAGCAGCCTACTGTCCCTGATGTTGCCATACAAAGCTTTGAAAACACAGGAAACCGTAAAATACTATTTTCATTGCTGTTAGCTATAACATCTGTTTCTTGTGGATCACACAGAAGGTGCACCTCCCCCCAGCTCCCCAAGAAATTAAAACTCTCATAGTCTTTCCCTCTTTGTTTTTAATTACAAAAGAAAGTTATAGTCCATCCAGAAGATAGATGTGGAAAGTATGAGAGTTTTGGTTTTGGAAGAGCAATTAGATACAAATTCTGGAAACAGTGTTGTAATTTCCATTGCAAACATTTTGAAACCAGCTTTCTGAAACTGTGAATTGTTTCTTTAATATCAGCTCTTTTGAACTTTTATCTCCAGATAGGCAAAGAACAAGTATATGTTTATGTATGCTAAAGCATACTGTCAGTGAGTTGTAGAGACCAAACTTAAACTGTCAACTAAAAGAATTAAAAAAACTACCATAATTTTATATGTAAATAGTTTCCTCACATCACTTTTTTTGAACTTTCTCTGCCAGTGTGAACACTTCCTTGTTGCTTGCTCATTTTCCAGGGTGAATAGGATTTTACCTCTTAATGAATATCCTGCTATTATGGGGACCTAAAAAACTGGTGATGCCTGCACTCTTTTCTTGCTTTGGTACCTTGTAGTTTATGGCTTGCTTCCCCCCGCCCCCCCCTCTTTTTTTGTGGTATGAGTTGTTTGTTAACAAGGTTCTGTGACTTGTGGTGCATTAAGAAGACCATCTGTTAACTGTTTAGGACTGTTTAATGGCTGTTAAATGATTTGCTAATGTTTCAGGGAATTGGGCTTGAAAAAAAAAGATGGCACCCCTTAATTCTGGTATCAAACAAGTCTTTACTAATTCATTTAGATTCATCTACTTTCATTTTTTCACTTAATGTAATCTGGATAATAAGAATAATTGGCATAATGAAAAATTCCTACATAATTATAATGTTAATGATACTTCTTATGAAGTTTTTTGCCAACAACTTTCTTTTTAGTTTTTTTTTCATTATAATAAACCAGCTTATTAAGCTATTCCACTACATGTAATTTCTCATGGAGGTTCATCTATTGTACAACGTGTCAGTGTCTGTGAGTGTATTTAGTTTATTTAACATTTTGCACAGTTTTTTTATTCTTTTACTGAAGATGCCCACAACCTTCTTAATGTTATAATTATTCAGACTTCGTTATTATTCCAGCTATAGTTGTGTATTCGTGGTTGCCTTAAGCTATTGATGAATGTGTCTACACACACAGAGATCTTCATGAAGATATAAATTAACTGTCAAGTGAAGTCTTTGGGAAAGACTTCTGGGGAAGGCTAGCACTTCATTTTTTGCACTTTTGTCCTTAACATGTAGGCTGAGCCATAGCAGAAAATCTTTTGTACCAGGGTTATCTCACATCCTTCTTTCATCCTCCAGACACACTTGTGCTGCTGCCCTAGACCTGTGCCTGCTCTCCTTGGCTGCTGGCAAGGCTCAGGCCCATTTGCCTTTCCTCATCTGGTGCCCAAGTTGGAGACCCACCAGGCATTCTCTGGTGCTGCAAAAGGCTGGTATTTAAAATTCTTGCTTCCCGGCAGGTTTGTCAACAGGGCAGAATAGAGGAAGGAGTTGAAAAGAGGTAATTTCCTCGTGTTTTATGAACAGGGTGGGAGAGAGGTCTTTGAAGATTGATGGATTCATCCTGGGGTCTTCTCAAGTAGAGTGGGAAGAAGAGGGGAAGGTATGCATTATTTTTCCTCCTCCAGTAATGCAGCCCCAAAATACCCATGCTACTTCTTCAGCCAAGACTTCCAAAAGAAAAGGTTCATCCTTTCTGCATCAAATCACCATAACAAGGAAAAACAAGCATTTGGAAAAAACAAGTTAAACAGAAAAACATTCTTACAGAAAGCATAAAGTCCACTAAAAAGTGATATCAAGTGTAGAAAAAACCCATAAATTACCAACTTCAAGACTTGTAACTGTCATTTATAATTTGGTTGTCTTGATACATGTTTCCTCTTCTCTCAGTTCTGCAACTAAATATCAGCAATATATTCATGACAGGTCCTGGCTATGAAAAATGCATGACAGTTTGCACAAAATACTAGTAATTAACTTTCAGAGACACATCAACCTTTATGTAAGAAGACCCTTTAAATCTATACCATATTATAGTATTTGACAATTGTCCATCTACTGCCTCAATTACAATTTGGTGTAGCAGGTTGCGTTTCTTGACAATTTAAGTCACAATGTAAAAAAATTCAATTCCTTTTGTTACTGGAACTTGTTTTATTCTAGATATGTGGAATTAAATCCAATTCTTGGTGTTAATCAACTTAGAAAACTTCATTGAACTTAATCCATGGAGTATTTGAATTTATGTCAGGGAGTTTTGAGGTCTATGAAACTATTTTGGGTACCTCTGGTCTGTTTTAAATGAGCTCACAGGGAGTTTACAGTGGAGGAAGAATGATTATTTCAGTGTGCAAACCGAAGCAGCCCTGTATGCTCTGAGTTTGCTTGAGGCTAGATTAACTCAGATGAAAGAGGATGGTATTTCTAGGATTTCAGTAAGACTAATGGAGCTCTGAGTTGCTGCTCATCTTTTCTTGTGAAATTCGGGAGCTACAAGGAACATTACGACTATCTGATTATGCATCTGGAATACTATAGATACAGAATTTCCTGACATATTTTGTGCTCCAGTCCAATAACTTCTGGTGCATTTGGAGCATGGGGGGCTCTAGCAAAGTTTTCCTAAACTTTTCAAAAGTCTATTTCAAAATCTGAAGCTTAAGAATCTAATTTTAAACTCCAAAACACATCTCCGTGAATGATGACCATCTCACAAGAGGCATTAAAACATCTTATCTACTTCTTGATGATAAGCAAGTACTTCGACACATGTTTAATTGTAGAAACCTGCAACAGGCTCCAGTAGCAAGAAATAATTGCACCCCTACGTGATTTATGCATTCAGGGGACATAAGTAGAGCAAGTGACAGCAGCAGAGCAAGTTTGGAGTCTTTTAATTACAATCAGCTTCCTGAAATGTTCCACGAGGACAGCTTTATTTGGGAAATAGAGAAAAGTGACTGGGTAGGGCTACTCACCCTGACAGGGATGAAATACATTGGCTAAACTTCTGTAATGAAACGTGGCTGTCATGAGTCTCATGTCAGATAGTGGTTTCTTTTGGGTCCTTCCATTCGCCATCATTTAGTTAGCAGCAGGTTAGAGGTTCTCTCTCTCTTACTAAGAAGTGGAGAACTGCACTGAAGTGCAGGGTCTCGCTGATGGTACTCTTCCTTTTTCTCCTGGGTCATGAATGTTTAAAGGATACCCTCTCCTCTTTTTTTTTTAAACACAGCTTCATTTTGTTTAGGTCTTCATCATTTTGGTCTTGAGACAGTGACAGCAATATTTGCTATATGTTCTTTTCATATGACTAAGGTGCATGCAAGTGTGGAAATTTCCCACAATTGGAAGATAATAGGCAAAACCCTAAACTTTTATAGGTAAGATGTGTCCTCAGAGATCTGAGCAGGGGAAGCTTTAAACTCTTCATCATGGTTACAAGAGATTCTGGTTGAAAGAAAAATCCCCTTTTTTGTCAAAACAGAGATAGAATCATGAAAAAGTAATCTCATTTTAAAAATAGCTTTATTCATCAGATATGGCTTAGGAATCCTATTTGCATGAAATGGGAATCATATAACCACAGCATGAAATATATATTAGCTGTGTTGTACGAATTTGCAGTGTGTCTTCACTATAGTTCAATAAATGAAAACAAGAGTAATGCACGTAAAGCGCACAAGAGCAATTGAGTGAGCCTTCAGACCTTCTACAAGGAGTCATTGTGCTTCTGGGAGGAAGAGAGTCAACTGGAGGCCTGGACTTGGGATCTATTCCTCATTTTGCCCTGGCATGGTGGATGAGGTGGAGGCAAGGCATTTCGCTGTGAGATGATCCTGCTAATCTGTTCCTGCTTCTGAACAGATGATCCCGGTAGGGCCCTGCTGTCTGAGCAGTACTCAGCACAGCACAGCCCTTGGTGAGCCAACTAACTCTAAGCACAAGGAGAGAATCAGTGTTTTTTTTCTTTTTTTCCCTCCCCTTCCATCTATCTAAGCAAAACCTCCGTATTTATTTCATGTGCCACTCTGTCTCAACATCCCCAGTATCTGAATTTCCAGTTTGGGAATTGTAAACTTTAAAATCATTAGTCAAGTTCAGGAAGTTTGCCAACTCCTTTACTTTCTTCTGTAACAACAGGGCACACGGTTCTGCTTAAAAAACCTATCTGCTCTCTTCCTGTAACCTGTTTGTTAATCGTGTTTTGGTGACTGACTTTTGGGCACAATCCCAAGAATTTTTAAGGCAGTCTTTAATAACCACTAATATGTCTGCATACAAAACCAGATGATTATTATTCATGGGTGAGATTACGCAGAATTAAACTTTCCAAAACTGCAATGAACATTCAGCTAGACATGAAAGTAAGCTGAATTTCCATTTGGTTTGCTTCTTGCTGAGCCTTCAAATTATAAAGGGAAGCAAAGCCAAAAGATTAATACAATGAAAACAAAGATTGGGAAATTAAATGACACGATGCAATTTTCTGCCTCATTGGGCTGGCACCAATAATATGCAAAGGAAAGCCTGCTTAGTGTTGGTTAGCTGCTGTATAAATGCGGGACAATCAGTCTCCTTCTCCAGGGAAGGTATTTTTTTGAACCATATAGCCACTGACTCTTCCAATTACCAGAGACCCCATGAACAGCTTGAGGCCTATTTTTTTTATTTTCTTCTTCTGTTCTGCTTTGCCATATTACTGTTATTAGAGTTTACACAGGTACATGATTTCTCATTATCTCTAATATTTTAGTGACAGATAAGGAGAACACATTGAAAAGAAAGAAGGGAAACCCTGCAGCCTGCTGCCACCTCCATAATTAAATATTAATATTTCAGAAAATGTTACTTTAGGGAGCCCATAATGGTCTGTCTGTTAATCATCTCTTTCAGTGCACTTTTAATCTATTACATATTCAGGCTGCTGTTAGGGTATTACTGGAAATATGCCATTGCTTATAACTGTCTGGGGAGAGGCATCATCCTCTAGTCTGCTTCTTTGGATTATTTAGATATCAAAAACCTAAGTCCTCATTATTTTAAAGATTTGAATAATATATTAATTTCTGTTACATAGCTATAAACCTAAGGCCTGTTTACTCCCAGCAGGTCTAGTTTGCTTTACCAGGAACCACATTGATGGCTTCATGGCATCCTGCGGTGTGCCCAAGTTATTGGCCAATGGTTGACTTTTCTTATGATGCAACATCTAAAGAATAAACTCTGAACTGGAGTTCAGGAGGACTAGTGTTGGTCCCAGTTTGAATACCGACATGGTGCACGACCCCAAGTAAGTTTCTTCTGCCTTTGTTTTACCTTCTGTTCTTGTTTGTTTGGTAACTTTAAACTCTAAACCCTTGAGAGTGGAACATGCCTTGCATCTGGACGGTTTGTACAGCACCTCGGGGTGCAATCCCTTTCTGCAGCCCTGGTTTTGCCATTTTTGTGTGGAATGAAAGAAATATTTAAATTTTTCATGGTGCTTATACCTGCCAGGACAGAATGAGGCATGCATGAATTAACATTATCTTGTATTCTCTAACTACCGAATGCTTGAATCTTAATGTACTTAATACTCTTAATATTCACTCCTGCGTTATTTTAGATTTAGTTTTCTATTAATCCCATAGTTACATGTGAGGGTGCAGCATTTGCCTGGGGATATCAGCAGGCTTTGCAAAGCAGATCTGGTCAGATAACAGAAGACCCATCAGCTGCAAGTGGGAAATACTTGAGGAAACAATACAGGTGCATGTACTGTTTAGCAAGAGTGAAAACTTTTCACTGATCAGCCAGGTCGGTGGGTTTGGTAAATTCTTTGTGGGGTGCATCTGACTAAGAGATGCTATTTACTGCAGATGAGGTAGTAGTCCATGTTATAGTATATATATCTCTATATATTACAATATTCTATATTACAGAAGAACCTCAGTCTTATCCTCCTGTTACTGCACCTTATTGCCTGGATGTGATATTATGACACTGATGTTTCTTGTGAAAGGTTTTAGCAGCCTGACATTTCATAGTGAAATGTCCATTATCTTCTGTCCACCGTGCTCTATTGTATTCAGTGATTTGCACCTCTGGGTGTTACACCTTTTCTTAGACAGGGTGCTTCTTGCACTTTTAGCATCAGTGCTGATAGAGCTCCACAGCTTGGTTTGGGTAGTGTACTAAACTGAAGTATGGCTTTCAGTCCCTCTTCATTTGTCTTGAGTAATGTCTACTCAGTTACTCAAATGTGTGTTTTCAGCCATTCCATTGGACTGCAGCTAATACAAACTGCTTGTTGTGTGTATGAAATACTGTCCTTTGCAAATTTTCGGAATTCCTTGAGTATGTGTTGCAAGCCATTATTTCAAATTAGCTTGCTGTAAATACTATGCCTGGTGAATATTACTGTGGTCTGATTCATTGCAGTGCTGTATAATGTGTTTCTAAGTTGAGTCACTTTGACAAAATGACTGTAATAATCAAGTATCAGCAGGTAGTGGTTCTGCCTATGTTCATATAAATCAGGCACCAATTGCTGCCAAGCCTCTATTAGGTGCATCATGAACTATCATTGCTTCCTTGCTGTTTTTTCTGATGCTTTACATAAATAAAACAGTCTAGGAGAATTTATGTTATTTGCGAAGTCTTTCTGGAAAATTCCTGTGCACTTGTTTGCCTTTTGTACAGTGCCACGTCTTAGCGTCCCTCACAGACTTTCTTCCAAATGTCTGGAGGAAATATTCTCTGGAATCCCTTGTTTTTTTTCTTTAAACCACTTTTGGACTTGTTCGTATCCCACACGCAGAGCCTGAATTTTTTTTTTTTATCCAAACATCTCTGATGGCCATGCTGCGTGTCTGACATACAGGCCTCGCTGGCTGTGTTAAAAAGAAATCAATGGTATCTACACACTGTGCTTCCCTTCCCATTTCCCCATTTCTGTTGGCAGACCATAGGTGTGAGTGAACATCTGCCCCTTCTCTTTTGTATGCCATAATCCTGCTGCATGAGAGGACAGCTGCTACAGGATTCTCTCTCTTTTTTTGACTTTTAATTCATTTGAGTCATTTGAGTGTGATTGTCATCCTTTGTATTTTGGATGCTCTTGTCCATCTCCTTCACTACCAGTTGCTCTCTTCTATCCCTCAGACCTCATGGTAGTGCTGAAATTTCTCTTATCTTTGTGTAAATACTAACAGGGAGTCCACAGCCTCAGTGTGGTTCAGTTCTTTTGTGGAGGTTGGTGCTTTAAATCCTTGCAAGCTTTCTCCTTTGAGGATTAGATCAGATCACTTCCCCTCTCCTAATCTCATTGCCTTTTCTAAGATATGAAGTGCTTCTAATGTATAGAAGTACTTTCCTCCTAATGCAGTAATGGAAGTAATGACCTCTCTGCTTCTCCCAACAGATGAGAGTAGACTGTATCTGATCCTATGCACTGAACCCAGCCTTTGCAGAATCATTGCAAGTTACATCTGGGAGGGTGGCTGTGGTACAATTTTCCCTGTTTTAGCTGTGTGTGGGTCCCAACGGCCTTTGCACATTCAAATTGGCCCAGCATGTGTTTGGTTTTTTTATTACTTGCAGCAATCAAGCTAACCCGCTCTGAGGATTCCTCTACCTTTCCAATTACACTTAATTATGCTGTATGCTGGAGCTGCTCTCCCACTTTGGCCATAATGCTACTGACGCACGTTACTCTGCATGCACCACTGACACTGGGTTCAGTGATAGCTTGAGTTCTTCATTGTCTTAGCAGATGTCCCATGCCATCCAACATGTCAGTAAATCTCTTAATTTCCTCTGCCTTGAGCTGTCCTTATGTGGATTCCACTGTATATTGCCAAGATTAATGATTTTTGCAGCTTTCAGTCCCACTGGTAAATGCTTTATTTTTTTTTTCTTTTTCCTGTTGTGCTAATCAGAATGAAATCTAGATATTTGACAGTTTTCCTTTAACACTGTATTCCTCTGCTATGTGTAGCAAATGCCTCCTGTATTCTGCTGTTGTCATTCACATTCATGCAGTGCTTGGGTCTAGAGGTTGTCTCAGCTCTTCTTTCATTCTCTTTCCAGGATACAGTTTGCAAATGCCTTTCTGGAAGTTTTGAGGGTTGGTAGCACCTTTCCTGGATCTATTAAGATGCCTGTTTAGCCGTAGCTCCTTATTATCTCTTTTCTTACTCTGTTTCATAGCTTTGTAACCACTCAGCTTTGAAGGCAAGAGTGGGTATACATGGACTAGTTTTGATGCACTTTGCCCATCCCCAGGCTGCCTTCAATGTTGCAGGAAGATGATATTGCCCCTTGAATGGAAAGACCATCAGCTTTCCACAGAAAGGATAACTACAGACTTCTTTTTTCTGTAGTCAAAGGCCTCTCTCTACTTCCCCTTCCTCAAATTGACCTAAGTGAACACTGCTCTCACAATGGTTTCAAGAGCATGTTGTCTTGTACTAGGTTTCCTTTGAGAAAATGTTCCTTTATTACTAACTTTTTATTCACTTAGCAGCAGAGCCTGCTGCTAGCTAGCAGTTCCCGGTTCTTCTTATTCTGCCAGACCTACCTGTTTGTGCTGTGGGTACTGCCATTGCTGTCCCAGAGACAAGGATAACCAACCAAGCAAATCAGCCCCAGGAACAGAGCAAGCATGGGCATTTTCAGTTCCCATGCCTCATGTGGATACAATGTTAAATGTTATTCAGATTTAATAAAATTTCTCTGTAAGTTTAGATTACATGGGTGGTGTTAATAATAAAGGAAAATCTTCACATTTACCTTACGACTCCTTACAACTGCTCTTCACTACTCTTGCGTTTCAGAACCTCTGAAATTTGGTTTCTCAGGTAAGCAGATAATTTCTTTTGTTAAAGGAATTGTTAAAATGGGTGGGTATGGCAAAGACGGGAGTTTTTTTATGTTTAAATCTCTGATGTTCTAGCCACTGCAGCCCTGATCAGTAGGATTGCAAGCAAATAAAAAATCACTTTTCTTCATAAATTAACACATAATTAAGTGATAAATTGATTTAGTTCCACCAATTAAAATGGCAGACCTGAAATTTTATAGGGGGTCAGTGGTAAGGCACTGTGCCTGTTTTATGTCATTAGCTTTCCTACAGCTGTAATAAGTAACTAGTTTGGCATGTGTTTTCCATTAGTGACTACAATAAAGGCTTTATATGGGCACAGTATGAAGTGACTCACAGCTAACTCTGTAATGGTGGATAGGGCTTAGCTTTACAAGGACTAGTCTTGTTAACTTAGTAACTAGAAAGTTTCTGTAGTAAAATCAGGCTGGATAGGCTCCCCTGTAGCTCACGGGGAGGCAGAAGTGCTAACAACTGAGCATCAAAATTTGAGTGAAGAGGTGCCTAAGCTCCCACAGAAAAGCTTTCTGTTCTTTAGCATGGGTAGGCAAGCACCCAACCCTTGACTGGAAAGAAGCGCTTTGCTCCTCCTTTTGGGTGAGCAGTTGTGAACCTGTTTCAGAAGCTAGGGGACTTGATTGTTCTTAAAATGATTGATTTATTCTTGCTTTTGGTTCTCCTTCCTCTACATCCAAGATCCCAGTGATGAGATCCCATATTTACTTGGGACCAGAAATGTGAAATGTTGTGTTGGGTCTGAATTCCCTAATGGCGAGGCTATGGTGTGCGTCTTCCTCTGCTTACTCATCCAAGTCAGAGAAAGTGAGAATTTGAACTTGATCTCCAAATCTGAACACGCTTACAGGATGTGGCCTCCCAGGGGAGCTTGAGACTCTTATTGGACAAGAGATTTTGGTCAGCTTAGTGAGAGTGTAATAGAAATATTTGTACATTGGAAATTGTACAGTCAGCATCTGACAATAGCTTGAAGATTTAAGTTTTGGATTAGGTCACCTGAAACTTCAGTGAGGTCATGCAGGTGCATCTGTAGACATAACCTTTTATCTTGCCTTTCCTCTGTGTGAGAGTGTCCCAGGCAAACCTATGCCTACTGGCATTTCAGACCCCTAAAGCCTCTGTCTTGGTGTGCCACTTTGTTGTACTGTAACTGGTCGCCTACCACTCAGCTGTGCATGCTCAAATTACCTGTTGAGTGCAGCAAGAACTGTTTCAGCTTCCTGCAATCAGACTTTATTAAAAGGTTAGAGCAAGTATGGCTGATTAAGAAGTGCTGGCACCAGCTAGAACAACAGAGTTCTTTGTCTGAAACCAGCTAGGAGCTGCTGTTATTTACTCTTCTGTGTAGTTTCTTTTAAATGTCTTCTGTTTTCTCTGTCTCTCTCCCTTAAAATGAGCCTATAATCTGATACTTTCTTCTGAACCATAATTGGCTACCTTCTATTATTGGCAAATGTAATTCCTACTGATAGAGGCAATTGTTACTTAAATTAATAACACCCAGGTGGTACCCGAAAGTTTTACATGAATTCCCTGGCAGCTCTTCATTCTACCCTTACCTACTTAAATGGTTACAAAGAACTTGCACGAAAAATAAATTCTTCGTACTCAATACTGTCTTCTCAATTCCTCATGGGAAGTGTGGATCAGTAGTTTTCCAAAGTGTGAACTCCTGTGTCAGAAGTATTGATCAGCTGAGAAGCGTAACAGAAGATTTGTATTGCTCCTTACACCATGTCCTGCAGGATGTCACTAAAAGTAAATAAATAAACACATGGAACAAGATGTTTCTATAAAACAGGTTTTGTTTTGTTTTAGTGCTGATCCTTACAGTTTGCTTCATCTGTAGCGGATGGTCAGTGCTTACTAGCAACCATTTCAGCTATACGTGTTTAGCTTTGCATTTCAAATGTCTGAACTCAGCGTCTTAGTCTGACATCATCACGATTTTTACAAATTTGCTTGAAGGTGGAAAAAAACTTTCATATGGAGACGTCTGTGTTTTTTGCCTTCTGCCTTGCAATATATATAGAGGGGAAACCTGCAAGCGTTAGGACTGGATAATAATTTTCCCTGATTAATTCTGTCAGTTGAAGCATCATTGCATCTGTATAGCTGGTGCTGATACCTTGTGGTGAATGTGAGCATAGTGAAGCTGCACATCTTCAGTGATGTCATTTAACTGCTATGCAGTTCTAATTCCCTAGTTGAAATGTCTGATTGTACTTTCCTGAAGTTGAAGCAGACCTCAGTCAGTGTCAAACATTTGTGAAAACAACAGTGAAAATCAGAGAGAAGTTCTGATTGCAGGATAGGAGTGTTGAGGGATTTCAAAATTATCTTCATTGTAGCTGGAAAGAAATAAAGAAATCATTTAGGAGGTCATGTCCGTTTTAAGTATAGACTTGGCTTTATCTTCAAGGACCAAGGCAGTGTCAATTTATATGCAAAGATATTCTGCAATTAGTCTGGATGTAAATATGCTATGGGGCTTCTGACAAATGGTGGCACTGGCTTGTGCATATTCTCCCTTTTCGTGGGACAACTATAATAATTCTTTTTTTAACAGAAAATCCTGTATCACCCTCTTTGCCCAAAGCTTTTTAAAAAAAAAAAAAAGGTGAAAACATAATGAACAGGGCAACCTTGTCCTGAATCCTAATGGCTTTCTAATGAGGTAAACAATGACTCTTAATTAGAAGCTAAAATTTTTAATTAAGATGATTCTTCAGTAATTATCTCAGTTGTCTGCTTCACTGGATTTTAATGAAAAAGATTGATTAGGTATAAAACCAGTAGCATAATTAAACATTCAGGGTCTATATTGGTTATTGAGGTGAAAGCAATGTGATTAACTTCAAAGTGCATTTTTCAACAAATGGTGTGAGACAGTGAAGCTCACTTCAGGTGCCATGCTGCT
>NW_008825111.1:1850934-1857082 GCF_000699105.1 Pygoscelis adeliae
ACTGCCGTCCCACGTTGCATAAAGTGAATATGCAGGAACATCATTTTTGGGTAATAGTGATGTTGAGCGGCAGATTATAATGACACACCTTTAACTAAGACTGTCAGGGTGGTTATGAATTCCATATGTCAAGGGGTTTTAGTAAATGGACTGGAACTTGTCACACAAGACTTCAGACCCAAGAGAAGATTTGTTTTTTGTTCTTATGAGAAGTGTGAAATAATTAGTTCAGCAGTTCTGCATTTACGTGTGCTCAGAACACCCCATAGGACCCGACCGGAGAGAGATGCCTTTCTGTGGTCAATATGACTACAAGGACGGTGCCAATCACAAATCTCATTTCTGCTTCCTTTACTCTCACTGAACAGTCCCTCATTTTATGAACAGTGTCACTGAAAAGATGAGTAAAAGCTTATCAAAGTGCAAAACTTGTTCTGAAGAATAAATGGCTGCTATGCTTCTGATTGTGATTTTATAGCCTTACTAGACCAGGAGAAACTGTGTTCAGGATCCTATTAGCTAATCATGATTAAACCTTGTAGCTCAGTGTCACGGTGAGACAAACCGGGGATTTTTTTTTTCTGGAATTTGTTGCCATTACAGCTGGAAATGAAGATGTCTGTACTGAGAAACTGACCTTCAGAAAAATCGGAAATCAGACTTTCAAACATTCAGCCATAGTTGTAATCTTAATGAGAAAGCAGCAACTATGGGCATGTATGGAAGGAACCTGTTACCTGCTTTCCTTTTTGCTTTATGATACAGAATTCAGGAGCCCTATCTGGAATTCAGAGAGTTTCCCAAAGCCTTTGTTATGGATCAGTCTATTGGGAGTCATCCAACAGTATTATACTTCTCGCCAGTTGCCAGAAGGAGGAAATGTGGTATAAGTGCCAAAAAGTTATCTATGTACAGTCATTCCAATGAAAGACTGCCTCGCATTGATTCATATTCTGGTTCATTTTCCCAGCGTGAAGGCAAAAGATGTTTTTCTACAATTGCACTGGTGCATCAGAGAACACGAATTTGAACCATAGGATTAATTCTCCTGTTTTTTCACTACATCAGCCCACATCAATTACTGTTAAACTTAATTCTTTTCTCAAGTTCCTCAGCTAACGAAGAAGCCAGCAGATTACATATCAGACTTTCCCCATTAATTGTTGGAATACTTCCCTCGGTGCTAGACAGTCTTAGTTAATCATTAGTCACATTAGCAAAAGGGGTGATGCTTCTTCTCTTTCTGTTGATTGCCCTGACCATGAAAGTTACTGTGAAAGGAGCATGATGAAGGAGCTTGTGTTTTTTATGAGTTCCTGCACTTAGTCTTCCATGACTAAGACTTCCATGGCTTCTTCAAAGCTTCTTCAAAGCCATCTCCCCAATCACATGGTTCTAACTAGACAGGCAATAGCCTGAATAGAAGAAATTATCCCTTGTCCCCTCCTTTCTCCACCCCTGAAAATATTTTTAAGGGACCTTTTTTTAAAAAAAAATTAGATTCTGTGTCTCTGTGGTATCCTGAGTGGAGAAGACCCAGAAAAATGTCTGGCAATCTTACCCATGTGGAAAGAAAAGGGAATTCCTGCAAGGACAATTCTTTGTCTTAATCACCAGGTAATCTAACAAATAAATCTAACCTACTTCCACAGCTTTCCCTGTTGTAATGGGACCCTTTGTAAGGAATCATATATGCTGGGAACCGCTGTGTAAGTACTCTCTGCTTGGGGAGTGTTGGATTTGAACATACTATTTTTACTTCATGCTTGGAAGGTCAATAGCTCTTCTGTGTTTACTTAGCAAACAAATCTGGGAACACAGAAGACATAGGAAAACCTGCATGTTGTTTCTGGAGAGCACTACACACCAGGTTTCACTACCAGTGTCCACATCAAGGAAAAAATAACTCAATGGAGATGTTTCTTTGACAAACAGGTCTGCTTATTGAGGGAGACGTCTCAATAGACCCTGGTACCTCTCAGAGCAGCTGGGGGTAGCAGATTGTGCAATGCCTTGCCAGTGGGTAACATACCCTTTCCACCATGTTTGGAGCATAGCCTGGCTGATTGTACTCTATTTCTCCTATGTAATCCAACCGACTTTACGGTTCCCAAATATTTTGGGTCATTTGCTCAAAGACACAGTTTTACTTCTTACTTATGGTGACAATATAACAAATGAGTAAAAGTCCAGATTTTTAATGAATGTTGCAACCACTACCTCTTGGAGAGCCAAACAGACTAATGTGCTGGTCAGCTTGAGCCTACAAACACAAGAATCAAAGAAAAGACTGGAAAGAAAATAATTCAGTGTTTGGTCATATAGCTGCTCAAATTTTCTGTTGAAGAGTGTGTTGTGTGCTTAAAAAAGGCCAGGGTATACAATTTTGTGTGTATCAGATTAATCAGGATCTGAAATCTGTTGCTGCCTAGCTTCCTGGAACACATTTGTCACGGCGGTCTTTTGAAATCAATTGAAATGTATCTTTTCCTCCTGCTAACTGACATGATAGATTGGTAATAATCAAACACTGTTTGTGCAATGTCAGTCTAGCTTTTCTGTCATGAGTGATTGAATATCCTTTAAATACCATTGTGGCATTGCTCCTGAATTGAAACCTAATGAGAAAACTTTATAAATGGACTAAAGTCATGTTTCCAGTTCCCAGTTGTGCACTCAGTACAGACACACCTTGCTTTACCTCTGCACTTAGCAGGAATTGTTTAACAGGCTGCTCCTGCAAACTGTCAAGCCAAATACAGAGTGCACATGCAGTATTTTAATTAATGTTTAATGATTCTTTTCAGATCAGGCTTAAAATCCTCTCTGTGCAAGTGATTATAGGTAATTCTTTAGCTGTAACAAGATCATTTGATAATAAGGCTGATAAAAGAAAGCAATTAATTATTTAAATATCAGCAGCTTAATAACAGTAATGACTATCTCCTTCTTGTTCAGGCTTTGTGCAAATGTGTTAATACAGTGTAATTTTACTATTCATTTTCATGGCACTGGAATAGAACATAAACACGAGTGGAGGTTTCCCAAGGGAGAGGGAGTTTCAACATTTGGTTCCTCTTGCTGCCTCACTCCAGCTGACTGTAAGAAAGAGGTAGCACATGCATATTCGTAATTTACCTGGTCACTATAATTGTTAGTAAGAAGGAATTTCTCTTGCTCAGTCTGGTCAGATCAGCTCATAAGGCTCTGTTGTATGCTTTGCCATAGGTTCTGGCTCATGGGAGAAATAGTTTATTTGTGGAGCTTCTCTGCTCTGAGGCTTGTCCAGGGCTACATTTTGTGTACGCAATAGGGAGCAGCTTTAATAATTTTGATGGACAAAGTGCTATAAGGTTTTTCTCTGGAACCACTCAAGTTAGAGTCTACTTATGATTGATTTGTGCTCTGGTAAGAACTATGCTCATTTAAGAAAAAATGTCCTATAATTTTGCAAGAGGAGCGGAGGAATCACCTTCTCTCTTGGGAGATCTGAAGCCAATTTTCATGAACTTAAACTCTTTGTGCCAGGATCAATGTCTTGTGCTAATGCTACAGAAATTGATCTCGCAAAGTAGATGTAATTGAGAGGTAACTACTTTTCCTCCACACTAACAAAAATATGAATCTTCAAATAATGACTAATGACCTGAATTACTGTGATATTTGGGAATATGGAAGTGGCAAAAAGCTATTGTACTGGTTTTGGCTGGGTTAGAGTTAATTTTCTTCATAGTAGCTAGTATGGGGCTATGTTTTGGATTTGTGCTGGAAACAGTGCTGATAACACAGGGATGTTTTTGTTATTGCTGAGCAGTGCTTGCACAGCATCAAGGCCTTCCCTGCTTCTCAGGCCACCCCACCAGCGAGCAGGCTGGGGGTGCACAAGGAGTTGGGAGGGGACACGGCCGGGACAACTGACCCCAAATGACCAAAGGGATATTCCCTGCCATATGACATGGTGCTCAGCAATAAAATCTCTGGGGGAAGTTTGTCAGGGCTACCATTGCTCAGGAACTGGCTAGGCATTTGTTGGCTGGTGGTAAGCAATTGGGTTTTTTTGCATCACTTTTTCCTTTTTTTCTTTTTTCTTTTTCTTTCTTTTTCTCATTAAACTGTCTTTATCTCAACCCATGAGTTTTCTACCTTTTGCTCTTTTGATTCTCTCCCCCATCCCACTGGGGAGGAGCGAGCAAGTGGCTGTGTGGGGCTTAGCTGTCTACTGGGATTAAACCATAACAAGCTGTAAAGAAACAATGTCACAAAATTCCTTTAGATTTTTTTTTTCTTGCGTGCTCCAAATTATGGCCAACCTGACTGGCCTGGTTTTGGCACAAAATGCTATTCACTGGTGACCCTGGGACTAAAAAATAGCTTGCTAGACCTGGCTTGTGTATTTCTGAAAACTGAAGCATGTCTGAGTCAATAACCATAAGGTCAAATCTCAATTACCAACGGTAGTGAAGTGTGAGGAAAGGAGGGGAAATAACCCCTCCTTTATTTACAAAATAGAGCAAAACTGGAGATGACACAGGGTGCATACACCTTAGACCAGAAGGCCATGCAGTGGAAGTGTGATAAGGAGCAGAAAGGGGAATGATGGTTGAGGTGCTTTTTGTGAGGATGCAGAGCACCACTCTGAGGCATGACATCCATCCCACGTACCTGGTGAATGCAGGCATCCTGCCTGCCCCGCCAGGCATGATGGCTCATGCGGAGGCAGCAGTGGTGCAGGCAGGGTGGTCAATCTTCACGCTGGTCAGTAGTCCATGGGAGATGGAGAGAAGGTGGCACGGAGTTCAGCTCTGCTTCCACTGACTTGAAGCAGAGCAGGTGAAATGATCTTCAGTCATGCTTTTAGCTGTGGAACATAATGCTCTCCCTTTTAAAAGGCAAACAGTCAGATGTTTTTCCTCCTTTTATCCAGATGTATATTGGTATATATGTAACCATAGCAACTATGGCTGGAAAAAATGAGATCTAGTAGTTTTTAAATTGCCTTCAGAATAAGTTTAACAATGAAGCTTGAAAGCAGACGATACAGCTCATGGAAAGGCAGATGACAAAAATGAAAGGAAATTTTATTGCTAAACTTACTCAAGCCAGAAAAAGTTCTAAGTGAAGTAATAACTTCTCTCACTGAATAGGCACTTTTACAACTCATTAGCATTTCAGCTTTACCTCCAGGCAAACTATCATATTTTTGTGACACAACTGATATCTACTATTGTTTACTCACAGTAACTATTTTTAGATATGAGTTCTTAACTCAGGACATGCAGAGTTAACATGACCTCAGTTGAGCTTGGTTAAAGTGAGTGCTGGCTGTGTGGCATACGGATTTAAGCAAGGACTCCTTCAATTGTATTGTTCATACTGCTTTGAACCCCACTGCCTGTGCCTGAACAAGTCCCTGAGTCCACATTTACAAAGCAACTTACAAATGGGATCCTCTGGTTTTGTGTGCCTGACCTAGAGGCAGGGAGAGATGATCAAAGTGATGAACACCCACACAAGCACTAGATGCGGACAGGCTTCTGCTACACATGACAAAACAGCAGATGGGTGCTGTTAAGGTTAAGGACCATAATAACCTGCAGTTTCTTGCTTTTGGAAATATAAAGTCAAGGCAGCTTAAATCACTTGGGTGGTGTTGTGGTTTAACCCGGCAGGCAGCTAAACACCACACAGCTGGTCACTCACTCCCCCCACCCCCAGTGGGATGGGGGAGAGAATCGGAGAGGAAAAAACAAGAAGTAAAATTCGTGGGTTGAGATAAAGACAGTTTAATAGGACAGAAAAGGAAGGGAAAATAATATTACTAATAATGATAAAAGAATATACAAAATAAGTGATGCACAATGCAATCACTCACCACCCGCCGACTGCTGCCCAGCCAGTTCCCAAGCAGCGGTCGCCACCTCCCGGCCAACTGCCCCCAGCTTTATATACTGAGCATGATGTCATATGGTATGGAATATCCCTTTGGCCAGTTTGGGTCAGCTGTCCTGGCTGTGCCCCCTCCCAGCTTCTCGCTGGCAGGGCATGAGAAGCTGACAAGTCCTTGACTAGCGTAAGCACTACTTAGCAACAACTAAAACATCGGTGTGTTATCAACATTATTCTCAACCTAAATCCAAAACACAGCACT